>NC_134601.1:48918470-49227637 GCF_037038515.1 Microtus pennsylvanicus
CATTGATTAATGAAGTAAAAATGTAGTAGGTAGACCTTGAAGTGATAAACTGGACAGGAACCTTGGCAAACATTAATGTTTTCTGCCCACTAGCATTCTATGATTTATTTTGAGAATGATCATTTTCTTACCCACATACTTACAATGCCATGGAAAATATTGGTATTGACAGTTAAGATACAAAAATGAAAAATATTACACATCACTCCTAATTTAAGTTTTAATCACCTTTATAAAAGTGAAAAAATATTCATAATGAAATTTGTGAAAGCCCATTTTTTCTCAGTCGACCTTTCTAATGTAAAATTTAAAAACTGCTCTAAAATTTTTGGTAATATAAACATAAAAGTTCAAAGAAATTGAAATTGCATTTTTTATTTTTACAGGTACGTTTTATGTTTGGCCATTACAGCAAAGTAAGTATGTGATATTTTTAGTTGATTATTCATTAAGTTTTATAAAGCCTTTAATCTCTTCTTCCTCAAATATCTCATTTCCCCAAACCCCAGTGGCATTACAATTAACAAACTAAAACAGAGGTAAGGGGAGGATATATTTTTCTTTCTTGTTACTTTCAATATTTTCATGAATTGATAGATTCTTTCTGGTAAAAGTTACTTCCATAGCATACAAAAATTACCAAGTGCTTAGAGGATCACTAGCTTACTCTATATTCATTTTCTTATCTGCTCCTTTTGGGTCTTAATATGATAGATACATAGTTGAGTTGAAAATATGTTTTTTAAACTAGTGGCCCATGGATCCTTGCTGTTGTGTCTTTACCTTGAGTGTCACTGTGGATGAAAGGGAGTCGAGGGCCAATTTTAGGCATTTTTATTTCTGACTGATAATTTTGAAGTTGCTTTTTAAATATGATCTTGCTTGTTTCAGTTATTTTGAGGCAAGAACTCATAATGTAGTCTAGGTAGCCCTTAAACTCATAGTAATTCTCCAGTCTCAGCTTCCAATTTATTAATACGATAAGGAAATAAATAAAAACCTTACTCAATGAAAGTATACTACTTAATGTTATTATTATGTGAACATGATATATCATTCAAAAGAATTAGAAGCAAATGAGGTCTAAAATTTTGGAGCTATACACATCCAAAAGGTTCATCAATGTTTCATTAAAGATTCTTCTCCAAACTTTTGAAGTGTTCCTATTCATTACATCTCTCAAACCTTGCCTGATGATAGTCCCTTACCAAGAATTATACTTCCTTTAAAACGGATAAGTTATTAGTTTGATAACAAAAAGAAACTCCATATATCTTGGCCCTGAACTAGCACTCTTATAAATTACTGACAAATTGCAGTAAATGCCTCTTCTTGCAACACTGTCACCGATATAGATAAATCCATGCTGTACAGTTCTGGCTTTTATTATCTCTTAAAACATCATCAGATTGATTTTAGAGTAGCAATGATATAAAATAAACACACAAGATACACTCCTAATAAAACAGAAGAAAAGCATCCTTCTTTGTTTCTGAGATTATAGTATGAAATAGTAAAACCTTTTCTGAGCACCTTCTGTTTTCAAGGGGGAAAAAAGCCTGTTTGTAACTTGTAAAATGTAGAGCCTGTTTGTTGTATAAAAAATAACAGAACTCTTTCTTGGTCTGATTTGCCTCACTCAGGATGATCTTCTTTTTCTAGTCCCATCCATTTGCCTGCAAATTTCATCATGACATTGGTTTTTATAGCTGAGTACTACTCCATTGTGTAAACGTACCACATTTTCTTTATCCATTCTTCAGTTGAGGGTCATCTAGGTTGTTTCCAGGTTCTGGCTATTACAAATAATTCTGCTAAGTTTATTAAGGAAGAGGAATTGTACAAGCTAGCCGGGGCAAGGTCATGATGGGGAAACCTACAAACACAACTAATCTGGGTTCCTTGAACCTCACAGACTCTGAACAGACAGCTAGGGAGCCTGACTGAGATTGACCTAGGCCCTCTGTATGTGTGGCTTGTTCTGTTTGTGGTGCTCCTAGCATTGCGATCAGGGCCTGTCCCTGCACTTGGGCTGGTTTGGGGGGACCTATTCGCCATGCTGGGTTGCCTAGCCCAGCCTTGATGCAAGACAGGGAGCTTGGTCCTGCCTCAACTAAATATGTCATGTTTTGTTGAATCCCATTGGAGGTCTGGCCCTTTCTGAATGTAGACAGAGGAAGAGTGAATGAAGGAGCCAGAGGATAGGCGGGGAGAGGGGGATGGGAAGAGAGGAGGGAGGGGAAACTGTGGTCAGTATATAATATAAATGAAAAAATTACAGAACTCATATAAGGAAACCCAATATTTTCATTGTGTATTTATCACTAAAAATAATATAGCATGTGGTTCTTAATGAACTTTAAGAGATATTTTAGTTTTCTATGGCTTAATAGCATATATTCACATAATAATTTTATATCACATGTATTCCTTGAAAGCAATGTATAAATAGAGAGTTCACAACTCTTTGAACATGAAAAGTCTAGTCACTCCAGCAGATTAGTGAGAGTAACTATTCATGTTTTAATTTACTCAAAATTATTTATAAACACTTAGATACCATTATCAGTGATAGATATAGAGATAAATATAAACTATTTCTTTCCTCCACACATAGCAGTGATGAACAAATATTTGTAGCATGGGAAAGTCTTAAGTAACTATAATATATAGAGGTGCAAATGCTAATTACTGCATTTTAAAATTAAGTAGCACATTTATTTTTTATTTCAGTCTTTGTAGTTGAAATGCATTATAAAACTGTGGTCCATTTAATTATCTTGGTAAGTACAATTTAGTGAAGATAATTGTGTTTTACTTTAGTATTTGTGTTATTTTCTCGGATTCTTATGTTCTTCATTCTGAAATCGGTTATTATCATGCAAGCCGAGTAGGATACTAGCATGAATTCTTATTACAACACATCATTTCTTGGGAGATGAAATTGTATCTCTTTTAGTAAATCCAAGATATCTGCTTACTCAGACATCAGGTTTCTTTTCTCATAAACATTTGAGTATAGAACATGAAATTAAATGTTTCATTAGTTGAGCTTCATTTAATTAAGGTTTTACTGTACATAAAGCCCTAATTAGTTAAAGAGAGTTCTGGCTGCTTTGGGGAAGAAAGTAGTCTGTTCAGTTTGGGTTATGAGATTTTCGTTGGAAATCTAGGCTGACTCCATGATGGTATCCAAAAAGGATCAACCAAACGAGGTAAACCATGTAGTATACAAAAGGCTGAAATAAATGAAAATAATTATGTTGAAGAAAAATGCTATAAAGGGTATAGTAGTGGGCATTGTATGGAAGCCTGACTAGAATTTCCAGTTCAGAACAGGATCAAATGGTTGCCTTCTCTGAATACTCTCCTCTTACAGATATTGCTTTAGAACACTGTGAAAATGTTATTTTAGGAGAGGAAGAAATGGGGAGGTTCTAAAGTAGCTATTCCATCTCTGACAATCTCCGTTAGTTTTTATTCATAGAAGCATCAACGCCATCATACAAACAGTTGACATATCTAACACTTTTCAACATGATAGCCCTTGATACCTTTAGAAACACTAAATAATGTACCCTTTGGGCAGAATATTAACAAGTAGACATTTTGTTCAGAAAATGAGGTAAATATGAAGATAACTCTCCTACTCGAAAGTTTCCTTTGGTTATTATCTATGAGATTTTTTTCAAGTTATTTTCTATAACTACCCTGCCTACCTTTAGCCTTGACATTTCTTATTGTTTGCATAAAAGCTATTGGACTGTTAGTCTGAAGATTTTTGCCTCATTGATAAGTCATTCGTCAATGGTTAAGTCTACTTTCAGGTCTTTGCTGTTTTCTCTCTTCTGCAATACCCCATTTTCTCTTGTGAGACAAGTAAGCCTTCATAGACTAAATCTTCAAGAGCTAGCTCTAATGTTTTCTCTTTTTAAAACACTTCATAGACATTTTTTCCTCATAGCTACCTCCTCAGTCAGAAAACAATTTCCTAATATGTTACATACTCTGGGTTACAATCAATATTTCTATTAAATAATTTATATTATCATGTTTAGTCATTACATATTCTCCTCACATGTAATATGAACTGGTTATTAAATACTAAACTGATTACATAGTTTTACTTCTATTTAACTTACTTAGAAGGCAGATATGCTTGCTACCACACCTCCAATGCCATGCCTAGATTTCACTTATTTATACATTTGCTTTTTATTGTTATGAACTCTATTCATCAGTTTCCTGAGGTGAAACCTGATTTCTTTCAGAAACATGATGACTTCCAATTTCTTAAATCCATAACCTGAATTGTTAAACTTCCATCATATACTTTTCTTCTCAGTCCTTAACATTCTGTGATTAAAAAAAAATACCTTTAAGTATTCTAGCTGTTGTTGTTACTCTCTATTCCCTACTTAGCTTTATGAACTTTTTCTATATCAACCAAAAAGGGAGTCATTGAGAAAAAAATCTAACAAAAATGTCTTTTGACAACTGATGTAGCAAAATTCATCACAAATGGAAATTCCTCCAATTGTCACATCATCACCTCTTTTCATTCTAGATGGCTTCTTCCAGGACAGTTTGTAATTCTCAGTGAATCATAATCATAGTTTTGATTATTTCCAAGTCAGTGGCTTGTTATAACTTTGTATTTCATTGTTCAACAATGCAAATGAGAGTGTTTTATTTTAAATTATATGTACTTCAGTGTATGGTACTAGAATGTTAGTTATTACTCTTGTTTTGAACATGTGTCTTTCAAAACAGTGCAGGTCAATTCGAAATCAACTTTTCATTGAAATTTTAGAAAATTGCAGGGTATTTCAAAACCAACTTTTATTCTCTCAACAAAGGATGGGATGTAAAAATAAAGGAGTATAAAGGGTTAGATGAGAGCCTGAAGTAATTTTCTCTAGGTAAAGATTTGAAATCACAAACAACTTCCTTTTGAAACAAACAACACCCATAAAAATCCAAACAGAAGAAGCAAATACTTAGGAAAACTCCTTCAAACTTAACCATCATTATAAAGGCCACAGCCCTACCATGGCAGAACTTTCTTCTACCTCAGCAATTGTTCTTGAAAGATCATTGCCTTTGATGAATGAGCATGAGTTACTAAAGACCTGGGAACGTGAGACAATGGATAAAAAGAAAATTTTTAAATGACACATAGATAGTAATGCCCTTTAAATAGAGAGGAATGGGGGTGGGAAGCTTCATTAGATTAACAATATACCCTTCTTTGTGCCAACAAATAGCATTTAAAATTCTTTCCCTTGGACTTTCTGACAAAATTTCTTTTATCCAGATGGTTGAAATATATCGAAGTGAAATCTATGAGAACAATAATATTACCTTTGGGAATAAATGGTCTAAAATGTTTGGAAAGATATTCTTGCCATTTAATGTTTGATGAGGTTGGATTTTTCCCAATATTACTTGACTTATATTGTAAGGAAAGATAACTCTTTCCTTGGGAGTAATATGATAAAATTGAGTAGTTAATATTTTTCATGTACCTCTGGAAACTTCTATTCTCATATGGTGAAAAAGAAACATTCAGGATCTGAGCTGCCCTTTCTGTTTCTCAAAAAAAATAAGGTATTTGTGCATGTAAATATAAATCTATAAATAATATATGTTTGTGTCTTTTACTTTTTCTTTATGTAAACCATTCCTACATTTAAATAAGTGGCACATTTTGGCAAAAAATATATAAATCAAAATAAAAATGAAAAGGGATTATTGTAATTTGAAGACAATCTGCCTAGAAAACCTTCATTGCAGTGGGCCCGCAGCACACTCTTCTACAGTAGAAGGAGAAATCAAACTATGTTCGCCTGCATCCCAAGCCATGTTTGAGTAATATATATAGTTTAGCACTACATCATGCAGCTTAATTGACTATGTAAAATAATAGTTGATTTTCATTGCCTATTCAGTTGATTTGAAAAAATATCATCAAATACTCTTCAAAAGTCTCCTCAGTATTGATAGACTTACAATATATTTTCAGTCTGAGTGTGACCTCTGACCATTTAATTTGCTGCCTCCTTCTTTTAGATGACAAAATTCAGAGCCAGGGAAAATGAACTAACAAAGTTCTTATATAACCTTGAAACACCCTCAGTTCAGTGAACCCTCTAATGCTGCAAGATGTCCCTTATGCAGTCTATTCTTCGGGGACTGTAAAGAAGGCAACAACAATGAAGGGAGCTTAAAACAGCTGCTAACTCTCAGCTTCTGTTCATTAACATAAGTAGCTCTGCTAAGAAACATGCTTATTGCTGAGAGGGACTCTGGGCTATAAGCCAATAGAAAATGAAACTGGGGAACAAATCGCAGACCATCTGAGTTTTAGACAAAATCCGACCTAGGCAGAAGTTACGTGTGGAATGAGATTAACATTTCGACAATCCTGAATTTATTGCTTCAAGCTTTTTGACCAATTCTCCCATGTAGCTATTAGCTTACTATCAGTTTGCCCACTTTTAAATGGAAATTTGGTCTTAGAAAAGGGTTTAGAAGTCACCTATTCCTGTTACTTGAATTCTCTTCACCGCTTTCATGACATGTGACATAAAACATACAAACATGGAACAATTAATTATCCCAGTCACAGTCTTTTAAATACATTGTATTTGATCTAATGACCTTTTGAAGATGATTAAAAAATCAGACAAGGGGTGTATGTATTTAGGAGAGAGCTGAAATCAAACTGGGATTTGGTCTTTTATTTTCCAGAACTTACCTTTACAGTCATATGGGCTGTGCTCACCTCATCTTCATAATTCTACTGAGCCACCATGCATACATCACTAAAATTTCCTAGTTTCTCTGCACTAAAAATGATGACTAATAAATCGCTTGTTTTCTTTGGTATTTTTGTTTATGTTACGACCTAGTTGAATCAATAATACACACATACACACACGCAAGGTGTGTGTATAATTATATAGAAGCATTTTGTGAAGGACTTCATATGATGCCTTACAAATATGAGGTATGTAAACTTATTTCCTTCTCCTACCAACTTATTTATAGTGCATTAAAATGAAGCAACATAATCCATTGTATCTGAGTATCAGTTTCATTGGCTTCATAGAGTAAAGATAAGTCAATATTCTTAGATGTCTTTCATAAGGGCCAGGAAACATAAATATTTGCTAATACCATACCCACTCCTCATAAATCTTGGCCTTCAATTTACTATTGCAGATGCCTCAGTTGTTCCTTTAGTCTAAACATAACTATTTTTACTGGAAAGACATGCATAATGAAGGTTATCTAGTTATATCCCTTAGGATTTGTCTGACAATTGTCATTGCATCACCGACTATAGCACTATTATTATTTACCTATGTAACATTTCCTTAAATGAAATGCCTCCACTTCTGCATTTTCCCAGTCTGTATCATGCTTTATATGAAATTATTTTTACCTTAGTATACCCTTTAAATATGAAAATTTAAATGATTTCCAACCACAAGTGATTGACTAGCTTGTGAGTATCTCCCTTCTTTATCCTTTAATATTGCAAAGATGCTGTTGCCACTGCTAGAGAAGTTAATGACAAGTATAATATCTAACTGGATAAGTACTTGCTATGCACCACAAACTACTCAAAGCATTATCCCATATCATTTTTTCAAAAGCTTCTACAAAATCCTTTTGAGAAAAATTTCATTATTATCTCTGTCTTATATATGGACACATGGAGGCATAAAGAGGTCAAATCATTTTTTAAAAATTTTAGAGTTAGTGTCAAAGCTGGAAGCCCTACATTATAAGTTTATACCCTAGGATATCAGAGTTCATTTCTATTACTTTAGGACTTAGGCTAGACATAGAAAGATTGAATTATTAGAACAACCATGCTACAGTCTCATATTATCTCATAGCCAAACATGGAGAGTATGCAGAATTTACAACATGCCCTTTCTTTATATCTGCACACTTAACTACCCTCACTGCTTCTCATTGTAAACTTCTGGGCTTTTTCTTTCAGCTATCATTAACTTCTCAGTTAATATGTAAGATTTGCTTCAGTATGGTCTGTAATAGATACCCTTTGTTTCCCAAATGTCTGTCCAAGCACAATACTAAACACAAGGTGAATTTGAAATCCTTGTAGAATTACACAAGTTACAGACTTTCAGTTCATTGTTTGAAATAAGAGAATGGTTTAAGACCTCCTAGACGAGATATGTTTACGTGTATGTGTGTGCACATGTGTGCGTATGTGCATGTTTAGGAGCTCAACTGTATTTCTGAACATATTTGTGTAGTGAAGGAAAGCATAATGCCAGCCACAGAGCAAATGTTCTATGACTATCTGACAAGAGCAATATTTAAACAAAGGAGATCAATAGCAATGGCCTTCATGACTTATTCTACAAATACATACTATTCTGGGCCACTAATAAATTGATATGATACATTTATCTGGTTTTAGCTTTAAGGCATAGTTATTGTACAAGCATTTTAAATACTATGTTATTGTCATGTTCAATAAAAAGATGGATGTGTTTGTGAGTCCTGAATGTTTTAAATATCTAATACATGTACTGATGACATGAAAGTAGAAGTGAAATTATCTTGGAAGGAAAGGGGAGTAACTGGAAAGGAAGAAGTAGAAGTGGATTATAGGTGAATTCTCTTATGAAATGTACATTTGTATGAAAAGACCTCATGTAATCCTATATAGTAACAAAAATAAATTTGGTAGTTGGAAATAAGTATACTTACTTGTAGTTGAAGCACACACACACACACAAACACACACACACACACACACACACACACACACACACACACATCCTCCCTTTTAGATACCAAAATACCAAACTCTTTATCTTTTCAAGTCACTAATATAAAATGACATATTTTTAAATATAACTGGTACACATCCACCCTTATATTTGATATCATCTTTTTAAATTTTATTTTTTTATTTTTTAAATAAAACTATCTTTTCTCATTTTACATACAAATCCCAGTTCCCACTCCCTTTCCTCCTCCCATTCCCTCCAACTCCCCCCCCCCCAACCCCAGTCTCCATCCACTCCTCGGAGAGGGTAATGATTCCCATGGGAAGTCAACAAAGTCTAGTACATTGTTTGAGGCAGGAGCAAGGCCCTCCCCACTATATCAAGGCTGAGCAAGGTATCCCCCACAAAGTGAATGAGTTCCAAAAAGCCAGTACAAGCAGTAGGGATAAATCCTAGTGTCACTGCCAGTGGCCCCACAGTCTGCCCCAGCCATACAACAGTCACTACATTCATAGTTTGGTCCTATGCTGGCTCCCTGCTGTCAGGCCAGAGCCAATGGAGTCCCATTAACTCAGTTTAAGCTGCTTCAGTGTTATCCCCATTATGGTCTTGACCCCTTTACTTGTATTCTTACTCCTACCACTCTTTGCTGGACTTAGGGAGCTCAACCCAGGGCTCTGCTCTGAATCTCTGCATCTGCTCCCATCAGTTGCTGGATGAAGGTTTTATGGTGGTACTATTTAGAGAGTCATCAATCTGACTACAGGGAAAGGTCAATTCAGGCACCCTCTCCACTAATGCTTAGGGTTTTAGCTGGGGTCATTCTTGTAGATTCCTGAGTATTTCTCTATTGCCCAGTTTCTTGCCAGCCCCATAGTGGCTCCCACAATCAAGATATCTCTTTCATTTCTCTCCATCTCTGTCCTTACCCCATCTCGACTATCCTATTCCCTCAAGTTTTCCTACCTCCTCCCCTTCTCCCCTTCTCCTCCTCTTCTACCCCCTTCTCCCCTCACCATCGTTAGATCACTGTTACTTGACAAAATGTAAATATTTGCTATTCTGATCTTTAAAAAATAATATCCCCAAAAGGAGCTGCCATTTTTAGAATATTTTTGTATGCAGTTCATTGAGTCCACTCATGTGGAGAGTAGTGTTTGTATATACGCATATGCGTTAATGTATAGATGTGTGCATGTACACATGTGTGTGTTCAGAGAAATGTATACATATTTTACATTCTTTTGGGTAAATAAATTTAGTCCTATTTTCTTACCCCTGTGTGAATATGCTTTATTATCTTGGTATCTGGGAAAATTTTGAGGTTCAAACTGACTCTTACCTATTCAAATTTAATATAAGATTTTAGACAAATCCTTTCATAACAAAAAATAATTGGAGAACATATGATGGCTTAGGTCTTTTATATATAATTATATGGTTCCCAGAGGGGAGTTATAATTGACTTATAAGCTGCCTCATGAGTATTCTAGCTGGTGTTTAGAGAACCGCAAAGCAAAGCTGAGCAATTTTTTTCTCCAGCTAGGCTGTGAATAAGACACCCTATAATTCAATTATAACTAGCCTCCAGGAACCATATAATTATACTATAAAGTAGTTTAAGGAACATAGGAAACTGGATGTTTTTCAACACATTGTATATGTTTAAAATGATAATTTTATAATTTTACTTTCGCCTTCAACTTTCCGAAGCTCACTGATTTAGAAATCTTTTCATAACCATATTCCTTCATGCTTTAAAAATTTTTTATTACAAATTACCATCCTAAATGATCCTTAGATTGCTATATTCCATTGTGGTCTGTTTACATATTCATACATATCCCTTAAACTCTTGTCAATTTTTTCAGCTCTATAATGGTTATATTTGGCAGCAATGTCCTGAGAAGCATTCCCCAATCCCAACAGGCACTGATTCTATCTTAGTTGGGGTTCTCCTGATAAACAGAGTTTATTACTTGACTTTATTGCACTTTTATCAAATACCTGACAAGAAACTACTTAAGGAAGGAATGGCCTGAGTGTTATAGTTGATCACAGTGAGCGATGGACATTACAGGCCCATGAGCCAAACAGGCACATTGCATCCGAAGTTGAGAAGTGGGGAGAGATAGGTGCTACTGCTTACTGGCAGCCACCTTTTCCATTTTTATTTATTCTACTACTCCAGTAACGTGCCGTTCTTTTTCAGAGATAGTCATTCCTCCTCATATAATAATCCTTAAAAAACTGTCATAGATATGCCCAGAGTGTGTCATCAGGTGATGGGAAATCTGGTAAAATTAAGTGTGAAGATTTGTCATCATAAAGAGCCAGTATAAACCCTACCTATCTGTGTGTCAGTATAAGTATCTAGAATATGGTAACAAGTCATAGAGATAGAATGGTGGTGAGACTCTTAATAAATTGGATTATGCCATTGTGAGGCTAGCAATCTTCATGACAGCCTTGCAAAGAACCACGGAGAATGTGAATGTTATATCATGAGTCTGAAGGTAGTCTATCAGCAAAAAGGCTTCCCTTCGAGACCTAAGTCATTTTCTTAAGGCTATCAACTGCCTGGACTAAGTTTACCCACATTATAGATGATAATGAGCTTTACTTAATATCTACTGGCTTAAATTTTAATACCACCTAAAATATTCCCTCACAGCATCTTCTAGACCGATGTTTGAGCTGAAAATGAACACTAAAGCATAGCCAAGTTTACACATACAGGAATCATCATATGTTTATATAGTGAAAATGTGCTGTATTATTCAGGTCCCAATTTTTCAGATTTCAGATTGCCCTCTAGGGACATGAATGGAAAAGAAAAAGGTAAAATTTGACCTGTGAAGCCTTGGAATAATGTAATGTTGTTACCAGTACATTATAGTGAAAGTAAATGGTTTTTGAGGAAGAAATGGTGTCTTACTTTTATCTTGCTATAAAGAGATGCCAAGGTAACTTATAGAAGAAAACGTTGAATTGTGGGATAAGAAAGCCTTTAATTGTGGGCTTGATATAAGTTTCAGAAGGTGAGGCCATAATGGTCATGGTAAGGAGTATAGCAACAGGCAGGCAGACATGCTGATCCACAAGTAAGAGGCAGAGAGAGAGAGAGAGAGAGAGAGAGAGAGAGAGAGAGAGAGAGAGAGAGAGAGAGAGAGAGAGACCGCCAACTTAAATGGAATAGTCTTTTGAAACCTCAAGCCCACCCTCAGTGACACATCTCCTCCAACAAGGCCATGCCTCCTAATTCTTCCTGAAATATTTCCACTACCTGGGACCCAAATAATCAAGTATATAAGTATATAAGTCTATGGGACTC
Source organism: Microtus pennsylvanicus (assembly GCF_037038515.1). NCBI lineage: Eukaryota > Metazoa > Chordata > Mammalia > Rodentia > Cricetidae > Microtus > Microtus pennsylvanicus. The sequence goes on from NC_134601.1 coordinate 48,930,585, forward strand.
ATTCTCATTCAAACCACCACAGTAAGAGTCAGAGGACAAGGAAGAGTGTTGTGCAATGCCACCTTCTGGATGTGCCAAGCCTGTTATATACATGAACTGAGAACAACTGTCACCTAGATAAGTCCTGTGTAAGATCAAGCCAGTTTTTCCCAGCTGGGAGAGGTTCTTGAGGCCCCACTTCTAGTTGAAGGCCTGTTGGGAGTTAATGGCTGCTGAGGAAAGACCCCTCATTTTTCACTGGGTTTGTATTCATGCCTCATTGACTTGCTCCACACCCATGAGCATATGAACAGCACTAATTGGACTCAGTGAATTATATCCAAAAGAAAAGACAGTGAAAGAAAGAATTGGATGTCATGGCAGGGTACTATGGAAACTTAGGAGGGGCATATTGTCAGGTTACATTCCATGCATGACATTTCAAAGAATGAAGAAAATATAAGTTAAAGCAAAAGATACATGAGAATAGACATTTTATTTTAAACTGGATTTAAAATATAAATTCTCTTTTTCTTCTGTTTTATGGAGTGAAGTGATGATCTTATAATAAAAATAAAGCTGATAACTAAAAAATTTCAAAAGAACTAATATGTTGAAACTTATTTCCTATCTAAATCTTCTTCAGAATTTCCATACGGAAAGTAATGTTGTGCAATGACTTGTTATTTAAAAAGTTCTATTTTTTAGCTGCAGCATTCTTATATGTATATTTCTTGAACAAACATTATAATTGTTGTACCGATTATATTAATTTTTAAACTTAAACTACTCTTTGAAAATAATTCATGAATATGTGATTAGATGCTCATAATATCACTATTTTTTCTAGTGCAAAAGTAGATGTGAATAAAAGTCCAGGAACTGTTAAATAGATAAACAAAATATGTTATTATTTATATATAGCATGCATGTATATGTATATGTGAATAGGAGCCATAATGAGAAGCTCTGATGCATACTGTAGCATGAGTTAAAGTTGAAAACATTATTTTCAGCGAAAGAATCCACTTACGATGACAACATCTTATATTACACCATTTATGTAATGTGTCAAGAATATAAATAAGATAGACACAAAACAGTAAATCTCTATTGCTCTCATTCCATACAGAATCTGAGAATTTGTTCTGCTACAAAGCAAGAGTTACAACTGTTGTTACTAATGACTGAAGCAGTTCAGGTAGTTTGGGAAGAGATTATGCAAATGTTAAAGTCAGTGTAGAAGTACAAATTGAAAGGCCTATTATTGCATAATAGCATATGATGATTATCATAAACAATATTTTGTATTTTTTAAAGATGTCAAGAAACTGGATGTAAATTGTTTTCATCACAATATGAGAAAAAATGCAAGTCAATTATCCAATACATAATTAATTAGCCTAGTTTAATAAAACTGTAATGCTTCAAAGCATATTGTTCATGAAAAAACTGATGATTTTAGTTATAAAATTTCAAAAATAGTTAGTTTGAAAATCTAACTGTACCAATAGATTAAAAATTAATTATTTTGGACCTTGGAGTAGAAGTCTGGGATGAAAACAGGAAATGAGAAATGAGTGCTAATGGGTATATTTTTTCTTCCTCAGATGATGAAAATGATTTTTTCATTTTATGATAGTAACAACACAATTCTATTGATATATGAAAGTGTTATGACTGTGCATGTTAAATATACTAATGGTAATGTAGGAAGTATATATACCTAAGGCTAATAAATACACAGGGAAAGATTCACATAATGTTGAAAAGAATATATTACATTTTTCTCTATTCATTCCCAACCCGATCTAGAATCACACTGTCCTTTCTGATTTCCTATTAGTAGCCACTGTCAATATTTCATGCCTTTTCACAACACCTCACTGTCTCTTGATTTTTTATTTTTAACACCCAACAATGTTTTCAGAATCTTCCTGTATCAGCATAAATCCATTTTTTACCATTCTTTTAAGTAGCTATCTAGTGTTCCTTTATGTGGATACATCAAGATCTATTTAAACATTTCTCTCCTGAGGAATTTGTTCTTTCAAGTTCTTGCAAAACTGCTGCATGGACATTCTTTGCTATCTGCTTACAGGAAAGTACAAAAAGTATCTGGAGGATAAATTTTTACTCATAAAATTTTTTAGAAAAAAGAATATACATTTTAGGCTTTAATAAATGTGTAATAGATAGAGCAATTTAATTTCTTGACTTTACTTGAAGATGCATGTTACTATGAAACCCCAATCTTCTCAGCATGATAAATAAAAACCAACTTCACATTTCAGCTTCTAATTGTGCTTTCAATTATGAATGAGATTTAAAACTTTTGCAATTTATGTTAATTGACTATGTGCTTTGTTCATATTTCTGTTACATTTTAGTACTTTAAATATTATGATTGCCCACTAAGATTTTGGGCTTTTGTTTGTCTTTCTACTATTTTCAATCTACTTTAGGAGTGGAATACTTCTTGGAAATATTCATTTTGCTACTTTCAGATAGATTCTGTTATATAGTGGAGAAAATCATCTACACTGAAATAATAGTCTCTGTGTCTAGCTTTTGGATGATTCTATAAAGTTTCTCCTTGAAAAACCTTCAAATTGCCACTGATATTAATCTTCCACTATACAAACTTAGATATATCTTAATTTTAAATATTTATAAAGTTTTCTGTTCTATAAAAGGATCTTTGTTTATTTTTAATTGTTCACAGATTGATCAATAAAATCTGATAATATTAAGCAGATTTCATATGTCTTTCCTTTGCCAAGGCAATCTCACTTCACTTAATATAACAGCTGTCACAGTGCTTACACTTTTTGATAATGTAATTCTATTGCTTCTTTTTTATACACCATAAAAGGGTCTTTATAACACAGAATTTTACATGGAAACAAGATGACTTGTTAATGGTTTAATGTAGAAAATCTATTTACATTTATAAAAGATCTGACAGTACAGTATTAGCTACCTGAAGTACTGTACTTTTTCCCCTCTCCATCCTTTCTCTTTCTTCTGTTCTTAATATATTTTTCCCTCCCCTGTTACTGTGAAAGCAATACATACTCATGGCTATCTATAGAATATTAATATCTGTATATATGGATATAAATATTGTTTTGTTATTATTAAAAATAAGACATGTAAAATAAAGTAGCCCTAGTAACCTCCTCACTGTACTTTCCATTCATCTGCTTCAGAATATATACCTTTTTGCACGTTTTCTATTTTCTTCAATGGAAATAAAATATATGAATATTGCAATATTACCTTACAAGAATATATGCATACAAATAAATAGTTTGTCTTTAGTAGCAATTTCTTTAGGCTGTACACTAATCCCAATACTATATTTGCTAATAACTTTGTTAGATACATTTCTGGCTATTGTTTTTGGACTTCGGGAATTATTAAATCTTATTCTGGTGTATTTTTGTTTTTATTGAGGATCAGTTTGATTTCAGAGAACAATCAAATTTTACTTGGAATTAGGTATGTCGTGTATACCCATTTGACCTATCTAAAATGATCTTTGGTCTAAAACACCAGAGTAGTCTACGCAGTGAGTTCCACGACAGCCAAAGATACACAGAAAAATCCTGACTCAAAAAATTTAGAAAACAAAAACACCAGCGCAGTAATGATCATTGTCAAAAGCAACTTAAAAGAAATCTTATAGATTATTATCAACAAAGAATTGCAAAAGCATTTTGAAAAATGGCAGCATGTATACGTGTTTATCACATCACAAAATGATACACAGAGTCAGTTAAGAAGCTAAAGTTCATTTGAACATGCTGATTTTGATGTGCTGGTATTTAGATAGCAGAATGCTGCCATTCTTGCTACAAATTCGCCCTAGTTCTCATCACTAAATGCCTAAGAAGCATTATTGGAATTCAGCAGTGTGCATGCAGGGCTAGCTATTACTTCTGAAAACTCCGAGCGAGCATAATGACAATCTTAGATGTAAAGAAGAGCCATGAGATTTTCTTCTGTGGGTTTTTAAACACCCGTTGTACAATAGCTCTTCATTAATTTCCTTCTTTTACTTTGCTTCTCTTCTCCTTTTTGACTTCCTTCCTCTCTATTGTACCTTTTTCCTCCTTCCCACTCCTCTCTCTTTTTTAATTAAAAAAGGGTCTGATTAGTCTGTTACTGGAACAAATGTTTCAATTTAGTTTAATTTATCTCTTAACAGAAGCAAGATACATTATCTCAAGACATTCAGTGTCATCATTCTCATCACGAGGAAATAATACTTTTTCAAATCTTTTCATATTACTTAATTAAATCATTCTTATATACCACTATTCTAAGAAGGTCTTTCTTAAAATTAGCTTTTATTTTCATTAGTTTTGATGTCCAGTATAGGAATTTGGAATTGAAATTAACAAATTATCATAATATTTTGTGATAAATGCTGCCTGCTTGAGGTAAGAATTGTGGCAAATAATTGTTTTTACTTTGAAAATTCATCAACCTATATAAATGCTAAACAGTAGGGGAAGTGTTGCACTTAAATATTATTAAGATAATGTGTGATTGTGACACTATATGTGGCATAAAAGACAGAAATTGTAAAAGCTAATCATAATAAGTCAAGTTGGATATCTAAGAAGCAGGATGATAGAAGGGGTCTATTATTTTGAGCTACTAATAACTTTATGAAAAAGTTTGTCCATGATTTTCAAGATTAAGAACAATACTTTAAAATACATACATGCTTCCTTCGATATCTATTTTCCAGGTGAGACACAATAGGACCAATTGATTATGGATAAAGTTTTTAATTTAATTCCATATTGCTTTATGTCTCTAAACAGCCTAGTTAGACTGATCACTTCCCTTTTGGAATGTGGCATATCATTTCATGGATAGGGGTAAAATGGGTAGAATGGGCATCTTCAAATGGCTTTATTGAATTTCCATTAACAACAATGTCTTTTCTTGTTGAGTGTGTTGGTTACTGCCTTTAGAAACAACTTTTAGGAAACAGTTGCAGGTCTGAGTTTGACCCCAGCCTGGTCTACACTGCGAGTTCCAGGCTAGTCAAGGCTAAATAAGCGCCTTTCTAAAATAAAAGTACAATTTTCTTTATTCACAAAGCAAAGATTGAATATCTAGTGGGTATCAATCACTATGGTAACTATCAGGAATATAGAAACATTGAAGGGGGTTCTGTCCTTGAGGAATTCCAAATTTGAATATGGAAGTTGAAGTAGGGGAGGGATGTAGTCAGGATGATAAATTGATAATTGTTACAAAAGAAGTATCTAATGGTATGGGTATTCTAAAAGTTTCTCAGTTTCTTATCTTGTTTAAAAAAATAAGTTAAGGGTGAACATGTAATTAAATCTAAAGCCCAGCTACTTACTAGTTGCAAGTTATCCTTCAAGTTGCTTAGATTCAGTAAACCTAACTTTACTTTTTGTAAATATGGGGTAATAACTATTCTAGAGTCTGAGTAGGTTTAATGGTTGTGAATATAATATAATTTTCTTTTTTTGAATAATCAATAAAGGCCAGTAATAATGTTGCATGTTGATATAAACATATATGAATGTATATTTCCTCATATAGATATCATGATGTTTGCAGAAGTATTTTTCCTGGAAATGAGATTTTCACAATTTTAAAAGTGATGGGCACTGGAGAAGAAAATAACTGTATTTTTCCAAAGCCTTACAACTACATACAAACATGTTTTTATAGTGATGCATTTTGTATATTTCCGGCATGGCATGCATATTATGTTTGCCCTAAACACAATAATTTCACTTGCCACTTAACTTGAGTCTCACACATTTTCCTTTCAGATTTCTCTTGTAAAGGTCATATCAAGAAAAGCAGTGTACAGAAAAATGGTACCCTCCCCTCTTCCATGTGTCTCCTTTCTAGTCTCTGATATCTCCCCTGGCAATTTGAAGTCTTAAAATTGGACTCACTTTAAGACATCAAAAGCTAAAATTGAATAAAGAAACAAAACTGCTTCAACCAAACTGCTGAAAGAAACTCATTTTTTTTCTGGTTCTCTTTGACCTTCAAGTTGTACATTTAAAGTTTTTCTAATCAATATCTAAATATTTGGTTATTTGGAAAAATCTAAATTGGTTAACCATTTATAGACTTTTTTAAAAAAAACTAGCTAAACATCTGGAACTTTCTGACCTACTAATATTCTAGTACACCGCTAAATATATCTCCCAAATAAAAAATGATATTTTTCTTGGGGCTAAAGTTTCAACTTCATCACATTTTTTGCTTAACTGAATATTAGCTTTAAATTCTATTTATCACCAATTAAATGTCCAGTAGGGTATTTTACTTGCTTAATAAATTTTATAAAGGCTGCTTAGTCAGCATATGTGTATTTAAAAAAAAAACATGACTATCATATGCCAGCCTCTGTGTAGTTACTGAGTCAACTAATAAGATATTCCCTTTTTCCCCAATCCTAACCTAAGTTTGGGTCACATATAGAAGTTTCTATAGACATTCGGTGATTATTAGAAATAGTAGAAAAGGATAGCATTTATTAATTTAGGAAGCATTTCTAAACTGATGGGAAGAAAGCCCAGTCAGTCAAGGACTTGTTGTATATACAAGAAAATCTAAATTCAGATCCTCAGCCACCACTTAAAAGGCCGTGCATGGTAGCCTGTAATTCTAGTGCTGCAGAGATCCACAGAGCATTCCTAAATATCTCTTGCCTGCTATTCTTGGCAAGTCTCTGAGCTCCAGGTTCACTGAGATCAGAGATTTTGTTTCAAAATCTCAGGAGAAAAAGAATAGTAGACATGTGATGTCAACCTCAGTCCCCCAAATAATCAGTCACATATAAAGTTGTGTGTTTATACAAAACACACACACACTCAGAGAGAGAGAGAGAGAGAGAGAGAAAGAGAGAGAGAGAGAGAGAGAGAGAGAGAGAGAGAGAGAGAGAGATTCTAAGCACCTGCTATATGTCATTTAGAACATAAAGAAATAGGATTCAACCAATGAAACTGCCAAACTCAATCTCTTCCTTTATGGAAAGTAAAGAGACAGAGGAAAGAGGGCTGTAAAATTAAAATAGTAGCATGATGAAGGATACTTACAAATGCTACAAGAAAATGTACCAGGGACAAGAGAAGGGAAAACTTGCCATAGTACGTGAAATCATATTGAAAGTTGCTGGAAAGGCAAGGATGAAATATTTAAAGAAATCAGGACAAGTGTTTGTTGCACTGCAACAGTGATTCTCAACAGAGTGTAATTTTGCCTCTACTGGGGAATATTTTGATAGCCACAGAGAATCATTTGATGTCACAACGGAGATGCCACTGTATTACAGCGACCAGAATTTCTGTGAAGGTTCTTACTGCCCTGTTGTAGAGTACCACTACCAAAACTTTTTCCAATGAAAATCACTAAAACTGTGAAAGTTGATAATATATTAGATTCTAGAAGAGAGGAAAGTCGATGAATTAGGAAAGCATACAGAAATATAAATAGAGTTAGTTATTTCAAACATTGCTGAGTATCTATTATGTCCTAGATATGTATAGGCAGAACAGAATTTCTATCCTATTTATTTTCATTGGGTAAGGAAGACAAATGAACTCCAAGAATAATCAGTAATAGAAGTAAGCATACTGTGATAAAGACATATTAAAGTGAAAAAATATTTAACTAGGATACTAAAATATCATCTGTGATATGATACTTGAATGGATTTGATATGATATGATAGTCATGATACTCAAATGGATTTAAAGAGTTTGTGAATCAGAAGATATATTTCTGAAATTTCTGGAATGATTAGTTCAAAGACGTACAGTTATGGAAGACTTAAAATGTAGTAGGGATGCAAAACTCAAAGGTAAAATATGATATGTGAGAGAAATTAGACTTATTCTATTGGGTGGATGCTTTTCTTTGCCATTATAAGTTGCAACATAGCCTGGATAGCAGGAAAGAATAGGTATAATACGTGAACGTATCCTTGACTCTGAAATTCTCATCCAATGAACAAAGGGATTTCTGAGTGAGTGTCAACTAGGTTTCCCTAAGTACAGGGAAATATTGTTATCACTAAAGATTGAGAAAATGAAGCTAGATAGAGGTCTGAACACAGATGACGAGTTAAAACACAGCACAGAAAGCACAATTCACATTTAGTTGATGGATATGCTGTGACTTCACTATACATGGGATATACCAGTTGAACAAAATAAGCCAATATATAAACATGTCTTCAAATAATTCCAAATTTAGAGTATCTAATATGCATCTTTCTTAAAATGTGTTTTTTTAAATCTTTCGGCATAAGATTATAGCTACTGGTAGTATAGGAGTTTTTGTTGAGTTTTGTCCTATACTAAAATTGATCTGAAATTAATTTAGACACTTCATGGAAGAACTGTGGATGTTTTAAAACCAAAGAACTCATATAATTTAATGTCATTCACAACTTTAACCTTTTTTTGAAGCGACAGGAAGTTTTTAAATTGAAATAGTAATATAACACAACAATTAAAGCATAAATGGTAGAGTCGGAAAGTCTGGGTGAAAATCTACCTTTATTTACTAGCCTTGAAAGGTTGGATGAATTTCTAAACTTCTCTCAGCCTCAAATCTCTTATCGGACGAAATAGAAATCATATTTACATCCATTAACAGCATTTTTGTAAACATGGCCTCATCTGTTATAGGCACTGCTCAGCACTAAGACATAAATATTTGACACGATTCCAAAAAAGTAGTATTTTATAGAACTCAGGTATTGTAAAATAATGCTCTTGTACACTGTAACAATTTGTCACTGGTTTCAGATTAATAAAACGCTAATTGGCCAGAAGCCAGGCAAGAAGTATAGATGGGTCAATCAGACTATGCAAATTCTGGGAAGAGGAAAGAGTCAGTCACAAGCCAGACACAGAGGACGCAAGATGAAAATTCCTTACTGAGAAAAAGTACAAAGCCACATGGCTAAACATAGATAAAAAATTATGGTTTAATTTAAGTTTTAAGAGCTAGTTAATAATAAACCTGAGCTAATAGACAAACCAGTTTGTAATTAATAGAAGTCTTTGGGTGTTTCCTCAAGACTAAATAGTTGTGGGACTTGGTATGAGAGAAATTTCCATCTACACTCAGGCATATGCAGCAGGCAACAAAAGAGTTATTGAAACAAAGATTTGTAGAGCTGAAATTCTAGGCTAGTCACAAGATAAACTCTGCTTTACACCCATTACCACTGGGGCTCCATTTCTTTTTCTTGGTAGTCTGAAGACTGGAAACTTGAAACTGCAGAGGGGAGTGGGAGGATTCAGTTTTTAATCCAAACAGTATTTTTCCCCAAAATTCAAAAATTGCTACAAGTATAGTAATTCAATTTAGTCTTTAAAATATTTATTTTTATCTTTCTGGTTAAGTGAAGAATTTTTTAAAGATATGCTAGTAAAGTGAAAAGGAGGAAATTGAAACATCTCAGAAAAAAACTAATCAATAGATACAAAAAGTGTTTTCCAAGTGTCATTGCACATTTACCAATAGACAACGGTGTAAGAAAACTAGGCCAGAGTAAAGGCTGATGCATTATTTTCTAATATTTTCACAGTAACCTACTGTCATTTTGACATGTAGTCTTAGAAATTCTGTAAAAAATACTACCTTAAATTTTCAACTTAACATAGGTAAATAGGTCAAATATTGGATATGGGAATTATCTTGATATTAGTTATCCTCTCACAATAAACACATGTATCAAAGCATCAGAATCATTATACATGCACTTTGAATATGCACGGTTTTGTTGACCAAACCTCAGCAAAACACAAGAATGCTAAAAAAAAAAAAATTAACATCATGCTACTTTTAGAAAATTTGTTTGAGGGAATAAACATTTCTTTGCTTCTGTTTTTGTTTTTGTTGTTTTTTCTGGCAAAGCCTGAAACATTTGTTCTTTTTAAAGTACTTAAAAGCTAGGTGTGGTGAGGCACACTGATAAACACAGCACTCAGGAGGATAACAGAATTGCAAGTTCCAGGACAACCTGGCTTACATAACAATACTCAGTCTCAAAGAGTACTTGGTGCTGGTAGACAAAGGAGTTGAGGTTATATTATCTGCTTTATTTGAGACATATATCCGTTACAGTGAAGCAATTTAAAAATTATTTTAAGATTGCCAACCCTTATATGAATAATGAACAAAATGTTATTTGCACACTGTAAGAATTGTTATGCTGTACTCATGTATAAAATTCTGAAAATATAAAAAGTTAAAATAGAAAAAAATAAAGTCATTTCATTTAATTGTCTTTTTAATTGTGCAGCACTAGGTGGGGTGTTCTGGCTGCTCCTGCAAGAGAGTATGAGAGGTTTCAGTGTTGGGGTTGTCTCCTCCCAGGATGTGTGTCTTCAGTTAAAATCAAATGCATTAAATTTCTTCACTGCATCCAATTACTTCGCTAATTGAAAAGGACAGCATTCCACTTTAATTATATGTTCTCATTTTCTACATTTCTTTTAATTTATGGAACGATAAAAAGTAAAGTGTTGCAAAAAGTAGCCATTTGAAGAGCCATTTGGTACAGTCGCTATTTGACCTTATTTATTTGAATTTTCCAGTCTTCCTGTGATTTTTGTTCATCTCCCTAAGCATGGCTTGTTAGCTTCATTGGTTATTTTCAGCAGCACATTAGAAGTCCCCTGAGATCTTGCTTTCTAGCTGACATTTGGTGCTGTTTCTACTGTCACTCTTAAGATTTTGTACTTCTCCAGCTGTCACAGTCTAGAGTAATCTGTTGTGTTGTCTGCATTAGAGACACCGAGAAGACTCTAGAAATTATGAATAAGTGTCATTTACATTGATATTTCTAATGAGAGTTTGTTTTTTCCTTTCTCTAATTAATAATAAATGGAGAAGGGAAAGCAGTTAGACAATATCAAGGAAGTAATAGCAACCCATAGAATGAGAGAAAATATTTGTAAACTGTATAAGAGTAGTGGGCAAATTACATGAATAATGATTGCAAATCAATAATTCAAAAAATAAATAAGATAAGAGGGGCAAATATTCTCTAAAGAAGGCACCCAAGTGACCAGTAAGCAAATAAGATAAATATCATTAGCCATCAAGGAAATGAAAACTAAAGCAAAGAATGGCATGTTACATTCACTAGTATGGCTGCAAGAAAAAAGAATAACAGTGACAGTAAGGATTAGAGTTCCTGAATATCCTTGCACGTTGCGGCAAAAAGTGTTCAATAGTGTGGTCAATGAGAAAATAGCTTTTCTTGTTTTCCTTTTTTTATTTGAGACAGGGTATCTCTGTGTAGCCCTGGCTGTCCTGGAACTAGCTCTGTAGATGATACTGACCTCGAACTCACAGAGATCTGCCTGCCCTTGCCTCCTGAATGCTCTTATTAAAAGCGTATGTCACCACCTCCTAGGACAATAATATATATATACATATATATATACATACATACATATATAATGTATATATATACATTATATATGTATGTAAGTTTTAAATGTGTGTGTGTGTGTGTGTGTGTGTGTGTGTGTGTGTGTGTGTGTGTGTGATATTAAGGATAGCTTGCAGTTTCTGGCAAACCACTTTATTGCAATTTCCAGCAAAACTTCCTGTTTGTTCCTGTGCTCCCTCTGCCCCTGCTGGTGGTTAGCTATAAGGGAGTTGTTTACTCCAGCTTGCCCTGGTAATTTCCCACCTGACTGGGGGGATTTCCATTGTGCAGCAGTTAGGGTATATAAGGTTTTCTCTAAGCTTGAATAAACAGTATTCATCATTTTCTCTTCACAGATGACCCATGTCTCTTGTGTTTCAATCTCCAGGCCCTCTGCAGCTCGTGAATTGTCCTGTAGCGCAGGCATACAGGGTTTCACTCTATAACTGCCCTGTCTCTCCTGGAACTTGCTCTGTAGACGAGGCTGGCCTCAAACTCACAGAAATCCACCTGCTTTTAATCTCAGGACAGGTGAGGCGAGGCAGGTGGACCTCTGTAAGTCTGAGGCCAGCCCAGCCTGGTCTACAGAGCCAGTTTCCAGGCAGCCAGCCTGCTGTACAAAGAAACCCTGTCTCAAAAATTCAAAAAAAAAAAAAGAAAAGAAAAAAAAGAAGAAAAGAAAAACAACTTTTCAGTTTCCCATAAACAAATAAAGATAGTTAATATATGACCCAGTGATTCAGTTCATATTACATATATACAAAACTAAAAACACGTCCATAGATATGTACTCTGTATGTTCGTGGCAGCATTGGTAATAAAACTCAAAGTGGAAAGCCACAACATATTCATATTATTAGAGAAATATTTAACCACAAAAAGGAGAGTCTTAGTTTCAATGCTACAACTAGAAAAGAAAACCTAAAAACATAATTATCTAATTGAAAAATACCACAGACAAAAGACAAAATATTGTGTGATTCCATTCTATGAAACACCTAGAATAACTAACTTCCTAGAGACATAATATAGATTAGTAGTTACGATTAGAGGGAAAAGGAAAAGGACAATGACTAATGAGTAGTATTAAAATTCAAAACTAGCAATAGTTCCAAAGATCTGGGAGAATAATAAAAGTCATTTAATTATGCACTTTTAAGTGTCAATTTTTTATGAGAATTATATCCCAATAAAGATGGGATTGAAACAAAATAGGAAGAGAAAATAGTCTATTTTGTGTACTTACAGTGTTTCAATATACCCTTGTAATTTTCACGTGTGATTACATCTGGTGTGTACAATAATTGCAAGTGAATATGTGCCTTTATTTTTCTACTTTTCATCTGAATAAACTGAAAGATAAAAAAGTTGTGTAAAGCATTATCCAAGGTACGAGGAGCTAAAATTCAACCCCCCCCAAGCAATCCAGAACTAAGCTTATTTATTTCTGTATTTTAATGGCAGTTTTATTGATATAATTATTACAACATACAATTATTAATGTAAAATGAGCCATAAATTCAGTAGACCTTAGTGTGTTCACATGTAGGAAAAAATCTCTATGGTTTATGCACATTGGAATCATCTTCAAAACAATCACCATTTTACACGAATGAATTGCATATAAACTATAGCTTAGTAAAGATCTTAAAAATTTGTTTAGTGGACTTTAACTATCATTTCTCTCCTTCTTCATCTTCCACATTCTTAGGACACCAGGAATCGGTCTTTCTTGTGGTAGTATAATATTGCTGCTCATCATTACTTGGATCACTGTGTTCTCTCTTCAAACTCTTAGTATATCTAGATCTGAGGAATTATAAGACTTTCTTTTTAAGAGATGACTTGGAAAATTATCATTTCTCTATACACCTAAAAGCCTAAGGAGAAAAATTCTAGGTTTTGACTTGTCCTGCTTTGGAGTCATCTGCTCTGTTTTAATGAAGAGCTAAGTATACTCAAGATGTAAAAATGATGTTTCACTTCTGGGAAGGATTGCAAAACCTGTCAGGAACACTTCTGGGGCTTTAAAATTGACATAATGCCCTCTAGCTAAATGGCTTTGCTAAGTGACTTTACCAGCAGCCTTTCCTATCTTCCTTGTCCTGAAGCTACTGCTTTTTTTCCTGACCCTCTTGACTTCAGTTTGAGTCTGTGTCTTTCAGTTAACAAGTAATTTGGGGGAGTGTCAAAAGGTAACTAGTGTCCCCTGGGTTACAATTAACCTAAAAATTAAAAGGTGGAGTTTAAAATCCCCATTAAGTATTAGGAAAACATAAAAGCGAGCTTCTGAATTCAAGTTGGATTTAGAAAGTCACCTTTGAATTAATGAAACTGACTGTACTTCACTATACAGCAAGCAAGTTATTTGAGAGAGAGGGAGAGAGGCAGAGAGGGAGAGAGAGAGAGACAGACAGACAGAGACAGACAGAGACAGAGAGACAGAGAGAGAGATCAATTTGATGTGTATTACTGGCTAATTAAGAATTAGTAGAGGAAAAATATTTCTAGGAGCTGTTTTCTGTGATACCACTCATTCACCATGCACATAATGTCCTTCAGTTTTAATTAACACTAATTTCTGAAATATGCTTGTGAGTGTTACACTATTTGAATTATGAATTAGTGCTTTCTCATTAAGCATGGTCAGATATTGGGCAGCATCATATTTCCATAAAAATTTTGATGATTTATTTTTAAATGTGGAATAATAAAAGCAGTTGAGGTCTTTAAAAATGATTTACAGTGAACACTTACTGTCTGATAATAAATTCTAATATGTTCTTATAATAGATACCTGCAGATTATCAATTCTGAGCTAAAAATGAGAAACAATATGGATATAACTATTACTATATAAACCTTAAACAACCATGTTGTACTGGATATTTGCAATGCACGGTAGATGCTTAAAATATTTAATTATTAAGATTTGCTAATGCTTACTTTAAAATGTGTTTGAAAGCTTTTTATACAATCATCTTCCTGTAGCATAAAATTTTACACCCCCTTTGATGAAAGTCACTTTGTAGACCCTACAAGCAGAATTATATAAATGTAATAAATAATTTTCAAATATGGAAAATTCAAGAGAGATTAAAAATTATTACTACCTTAAACAATATTCAAACTTTCATTATTCCCATACATTTGAAAACCTACTTTCCCAGAATTTGAATCCAATAGCTTGGGAAGTGATGAGCCCTTGTTTACTTATTTCAGCAGGTTCTTTTTATTAGATCCCAAACACACACACATATAACTGTTCACTGATTTATCTTCACCTTTCCATATAACTTTGTCAGGCTAATATTGAAGTTAGTTCATTGAGAAAATGAAATGTTTCAAGTGTGAAACAACCATAGTCAGCAGAAGTGTTTTTCTTGAGTTGTTTAGAAATGCAGATGGTTTTGACAGTTCTTTTGTGACTTCAAGTATAGGTTTCTATATCTAGCAGTTGGAGTTAGGCTTTTTTCATTTGTCATGGATCAGACAAAAGATTATTGAATTTAGAGTCCATATTGATGATCACTACACCATGGGGGCAGGAAATCAGATAAAAGATAACTGGCACATTTGAGGATTGATCCCCAACCTTGGTTGTCTAGTGATCTAGGTTTAGCAAACACTGAGAGGCATAGACTAGGTATCAGTTAATAGCATAATTTTCTTAACATCAAAATAGATATGAAGTACCAAATTCATCAGGTCTTATCAATATATCTAAGGTTTATTTATTGTGGATTTAAATTCACTGAGAAGACATCCATGTCGCAGAAAGTTTGTTACCGTTTATAGAGAAAATATTGAAAAATGTATCCAAGTGTTTTTATTTGCCGGATTTTTGAGTGATGTAGTAGAGATGATCACCTATTATTATAAGGTGAGCAAACTTCGGCATTTTTTAAACCCATGCATATGGGTAAACATAACACTGCTTAATAACATAAAGCTTTTGAACCTATTCTTCAATGTATTTGTGAAAAGAGGAAAATCTTTCTTTACACAGTGGAACTCTTCTCAGATTACTTAATATCACTGGAAAATGATCAGAAAAATTTAAATTACTTTTTATATTTTAAGGATTCCTTGTTAATATTTTGATATTTTTCAAATAACCTCCTACTCTATCAAGAATGCCAGGGAAAGCAGCTCTGCTTATTCCAGATTAAAAACTGGCAGCATATGCTTTAGTGTTTGCTAAACAAGAAAGAGTTTACCAATACATGCATAGGGGGTATTTTAATTAAAATTAATTAATGAATTTTGTTGGCTTTTTCTGCATGAGTCACTGATGCGCTTTAAACTCTTGCAATACATGAAGAATTTGACGTTTAGTTTTGTTTCTTTTTTTTCCCCTTTGGAGGACTTGAAGCTAAGTGATAATCATTTACTGCCTTGATCATTGAAAACAGGTGATTTTCTACCTTCCCTTGTCATAATGATGATCTAAATATCCATGAGAAAACTATGCACAACTTCACACTAAGATACAGCTCTTCGAAACCACAAAGGGAGATTTCATAATTTTCATACCATGTAACATAGATGAGCTAAAACTAGAGTTGTAAGGCATATAGGAGAAACAAAAGCTAAGAGAACAGAAGCATGCTCCCAACTTCCCCATAGATTACCAGCAATTGTTATATTTAATGAAAATAAGGTCATACTTTTGCTGTGTGGTTTTGTGAGATATTATTAATTTATGTATACTTCATAAAGTAAATAAAATAATTATTAAGACGTGAATCACTATGGGGCATTAATAATGTTAAAACTATAAAAGGCAATCATTTCTTTCAACAAATTTGAGATTGCTTATCAGAATACAGTATTTGATGGAATATTAGAGTGTTATTGTCATTTATGGTTAATTTGCTATTCTTAGAAGAATACACTAGCCTGACACTTTGAAGAAAGATATTAATGCTTTCTAGACTAACAATATCTCACAGCAATGAATTTATATGGTCATTGATGAGTAATACTTTTGCTAAATAGATGAATTTTTATTTTGATATAGTTTTATTAAGAAAGATTCCATAGAATGCTGTGATTTCATAATTTTAAGACAGCTATACTTTCATATATATATATATATATATATATATATATATATATATATATCACATTTAAAGGCCAAAATCCGAGAAACATGTAAATTTTCTACCCAGATAAGACATTCTTACTGGAATATTTTCTAATTTCCCTATGTTCTGTTGTTTAATTCTAAGCTTGAAACTGACTTTGACACCTATTAATATCTATCTATTTATTTCAGCAACAAATAAGGTTTTGAACCTTATTACCTAATATTGTCTATTTTTCCCTACTATTAAGCTATACTTACCATAATTGTCAATCATGTTTCTTTCATCAGGCTCACTTAGAATCTTCTGTATTCTCAGAGTTTCACATCAATGCTCTTGCTCTCATCATTGGTCTTGTTTTCTTTTTCCTTCTCCAATAGCTCCAACCTCACCAGCCACAATGCTTAATTTGTTCCTTTATATCTAAAATGTTATTGCAATAAAATATCTTTCTGATTATTTATCAAGTATTCTCAGGATTTTTGAGGGTTTTTTTGTTTGGTTTTTGCTTTAAAACAGGTTTAAAATATAATATAAGTACAGATTCAACTGAAGAATTAGAGAGAGGGCTAGATATGAATATCATATTATGGATAGTCCTCCTCTTTACCTGCTAAGGTAAACAATGAATGGGAAGAGAAAATTAGAAAGGAAGACATAGAAAGGAAAAGTAGAGTACAAGTACTGAAGTTACCAACTTAACTGCTCTTCATAAACCCAGTGCAAACAGCAGGAATTAACTCTGCTAATTTCTTGCGTTCACTTCAAGGTATATTGCTGCTTTTAAACTTAAATTCTAAGTACTTGATGAAGAAAAATTAATGATCTATTGCAGCTCTCAGGTAGGGTTTTTTTCTCTAAGAATGTTGAATCAGTTTTTAGAGTTGTTGAATTTAAAAGTGCCCATTAATCGAAACATAATATATAACCAGAGTTGAGAGGTTTTATTATACAGTGAAAATTATAATAATAATGTAATCTTTAAAAGTAATTACAACATGAATATTATGCTTGACTAGTTATATTTACATAAGCTGTGTGACATTTCCCCTTGTGGTCATTCCCTCTTTATGTATATTCTTTTACTTTCTCCTCTTCAACTTCCTTTCGGCTTATCCACACTTTACTCACCTACCCTTAACATCATTATCCAAGAGAATATATTATCTCATGCACAGTATGATTTAAGTGTGTCCCAAGACCTATTTCTAAAGATTTCTTCTCCAGTCTTACATAGATATTTGGTTATAGTTTATGTATTAGACTAAAACAAAAAATATAAAATTTTGGTGTGTAATGCAAGTATACTCACATATATTGCTTAGAAGTTACAGAGAATGTAAAATGTTCCACGTTTAAAGATTTATATAGCCTCACCTGTAAACATTAGAAAAGATCGTTGAGGTCATCTCCACTTTTTAATTAAAGATGGATCGTTTTGTTTAGTTTCAAAGTCCTTTCTTTAAATGATATTTGACTTGAATGTTCACTGAGAATGGAGAACATTAGGACTCATAGTCTCTGATCATTATTCATTCTGTGAAAGCTCACAGGTTCCATGGACTTTGAAATAAACTGATAGTTTGCGAAGAACATGTGAGCAGAGGCCAATTTTATGATTCCCAATATTTAATTTGTGTGTTTCAAGAAGAATTTACCAGAATTTCTTCTGTTCTTGAAATAATCAGGTTAACATGGTTGTCATAATACTGCATGCAGTGCCAAATAGCGAGCTGATGACCATAAGAAAAATAATGCAAAGGAATAGGTAGGTCAGAGAGCTATCCCAAAACAAAGTGCACTCTGCACATTGTACAACTTCTAAGAAAATCTCTGAAGTACAGCTGAGTCTGAAGATTGGGTAGGGGTATTTTATTATTGATAATTCATGTTTAACAACTCCCCGATTGATATTAAAGCAGTATCAAAGTAAAGTGCCCTTTAATAGAAAGGAGAATGAATTGTAGGTCAGGTTGTCCCAACAGCAGCAGATTACATTCTGAAAACAAATAGCAATATCTGGCGAAAACCAGTTTACTGAGGTCATGAGCCTAAATTTTATTGCAAAACTCCAAATGATGAATAGTATCAATTTTTCCCTTCAGATCAGATATTTAAGATCCACAGGAAGGATATTGCATATGGCAAAACGGATGTACTCAGAAAATACAAACAGAACTATGGACGCTAAAATACTGAATCCAAATATAACCTTATTCATCACAATGCATTATATTAATTAGGAGGAAAGTTAATAGCATGCCATATATTTAATGATGTTTTAAAATTCTATAACTGACAAGAGTTTCTATCCCAGGCTTATAAACGTGTTTTTCTTCAAGAGATGTACTTTGTTTCAGCTTGCAGGACTGTGTATGAGGGTTAGAGAGGGACTGAAAATAAAGCAGAAAACAAACACCAAAGCATGAAATTATAAGGTGCTTACTTTTATTGACATCTTGTTCTTTCTTCTTTATCTTTATAATTGAAATAGAATTACATCATTTCTCCTCTTCCCTTTCTTCCCTCCAACCCATCTGATGCTCTCTCTGTCTTTGCCTCTCTCAAATTTAGAGATTCTTTTTCATATATATATGAATGTATGTATTATTCCTAAATAAGTCAATGCAACTTCCTTCGGAAAATCTTTTCTTTCTGAAATTTACAGAAACAAGTGGCTATCTAGATTTATATATCTTGGAAGCATCTACTTATGAAAAGACTGTAAGACTGTACATGCCAAGTTAGGTATGGAAATGATTACATAGACAGGTACAATGAAAGTGAGAGATTCTTCCTGAGGTTTAAGTGTTAAGGTAAAATTACTGCTGCATACAAAACACACTGGGAATAATTTAGTAGTTGATCAGTGAAGGAAAGGGACATATTTTCAAAAACCACAACCCTTTGATACTGGAAGGGTTCGATATGCTAATGACATGTATAAAAAAGTGACAAGATTGTTATCATTTGGTCAAAGAAAGACAGACTTATAACACACAGTTTGAAGAGATGAGATCTAAATTATATCAATTAAACTTTGATAGTGCTGTGACAATCTGGTGTGTCGTTATGTGGTACATCTTGAGAAATACAGTTACAATTATTTTAAATCACTGACAGTACATTTTATACCAATTAAATAAGAATTACCAAGAAATATATTAAATCTGAGCAAGGTTAATAAGAAAATGCTCAACATTTTCATAACTGCCCTCCAAACAGATGGTCTTCTGTAGCATGTAAGATGAAAGCTAGAATCAAAGTAATGTTTCATTATTTCAATATGTATTATAAACTGTATTACATTCTGGAATTACTATACTTTTAGGCTGTAGGGATTTTTTCTTTTGTTTTGATTGATCATTAGATAGTGACATTTAACTACCTTCATTTCTCATTTAGACTTTTTGTGTACATGCATAATTTCTGATAGAGTA
This sequence comes from Microtus pennsylvanicus, assembly GCF_037038515.1. Taxonomy (NCBI): domain Eukaryota; kingdom Metazoa; phylum Chordata; class Mammalia; order Rodentia; family Cricetidae; genus Microtus; species Microtus pennsylvanicus. The sequence goes on from NC_134601.1 coordinate 48,950,564, forward strand.
AAGTCTACTCAATGTGTATATTTTCTTTACTGTATGTTTATTTATAGTAGGCCTACCAATATGAACACTAAGAGGTAATTAGAATGTTTACTAATGATTTACAAATGATGAATGAATCCAACTGATTTTTAACTAAGTGTTTTTCGTGGCCCTGATGGGAGAAAATATATAGCAGAGTTTCCAGCTCAAAGTGGACTGTTAAGTGCCTATAAGACCTGTTATAAACAGTAAAATTATTTCATAAACCACATAAATAATTATCATTTGTAGAATAGCATATTTGTTTAACTGTGTAAAGATCTGTTGCATTTTTGTGCTATGAAGCAGAGAACTTGAGAATCCAGCAGGTTAAGTAGTGACAACAAGCCAAGTAAAACAATCTGTGTTAGTGTGGATACCAGCTTCTTAGAGTTGGGCCAGGCAATGGAGCTCCTGGTCAAATACTTAAAGCCAAGCTTAAGGCTTGGCTCTCATTAACCCAAAGAGGGGGTGGAGCCAGCCGCCATAGCCACAAGCAGAGGGCCTAGCTCCCACTTTGCATTTTAAGGTTTGGGTCAGGTAGCCAGAAAACCCTACAGGGGCACAGTAAAGCAGGTTTAGACTGAAAATAAAACTCTAAATAGGTTACAGTGTGTATAAAAATGTGTGTAGGTGGCTAAGAAAGAAAAGGAAATGTGTATAAAGAGTCATAGGAAAAAATAAAGTCTTTAAAGAGAGAAGAGAACAAGGCAGAAAGAGAGGGGGATGCCCAGAGGCAGCCAGCTAGGTAGCCACCAGCCAGTCAGACAAAGAGTAAGCAGGGAAGTAGGACATACATAATGAAAGAAAGATAAAGAGCACCAAGGTGAAACATAAATGAAGAGAAACAGGTTAAATTAAGTTATAAGAGTTAGTGGGATAAGCATAGGGTAAGGCTGAGCATTCATAACAAATAAGAAGTCACTGCATCATGATTTGGGGACTGGCAGTCCAAGAAAAGCTGCTTAATAATATTCATTTTAATAAGACAGTGTGTTAATCAATTTAATACTTATAATGTTTCAATCATATTTGAAACTTGTATAGTTAATGAAAGCTAGTCATAGGCTATCTTTCCAATTATGCAAAGCTTAAAATAGAAGGTAGGAGAGTGGGTCTGACTGAAAAGTCTTAATGGATATAGTTTTAATCTGTAAAATAGAAGGATACTAAACTAGCAAATATCATCGAAACATCTCAGTGAGCAGCCCAGCCAAGTAGTCCAAGTAGTTTACATAGAAAAAGAGGTATGCTAGTGACTAGGATGGCGATTCCTCAGAAAATTAGGAACAACCTTCCTCAAGACCCAGCAACACCATTTTGGGTATATACCCAAAGGATGCTCAATCGTACCACAAGGACATGTGATCAACTGTGTTCATAGCAGCATTGTTTGTCATAGCAAGAACTTGGAAACAACCTAAATGCCCCTCGACTGAAGAATGGATAAGGGAAATGTGATACATTTACACAGCAGAAAAAAATGATGACATTTTGAAATTTGCAGGCAAATGAATGGAGCTAGCAAACATCATATTGAGTGAGGTAACCCAGACCCAGAAAGACAAATATCTTATGTAATCAGTCATAAGTGGCTTTTCGACATAAAGCAAAGAAAACCAGCCTACAATTCACAATCCCAGAGAACCTAGACAACAGTTAGGAACTAAGAGAGACACATGGATCCAATCTACATGGGAAATAGAAAAAGACAAGTTCTCCTGAGTAAATTTGGAGCATGGGACCATGGGAGAGGGTCGAAGGGTAGGGGAGATGAAAGGAGGGGAACAGAGAAAAATGTATAACTCATAAAAAATGTTAAAAGAATTAATTATATAAATGAAAGCACAGCCCTAAAGCAATTGCAGGCAATTTTACTGACTAGATGTCTTAAAATAGTGATTACAGTCCTTGCAGAAGTACACCTGTGACTACAGAGTTCCATATGCCAATGCAAATGATACAAGGGTTTTTTCTCATTTGAGTCAATTAAAATTCTGTGTAGAATATAAGTCAACTAATAGCTAATATTTGGAAGAGGTGACAGAAGTGTAGTACACAAGACTGAGATCATGCCAAAAGTCCAGAGAGACTAATTTATAAGATTAAAAGGATTAACTATATTCAACGTGGCTAAGTAATGGCTAATGAGGAACACAAGAACTGTCTACATGTGTCTGAGGAACAAGTATGCCAACCAGAGAAGAGATTTACGTAGTGGACACAGGTGAAAACAAAAACTTTGACTAAAATTATAAGGCTGCCTCTTGCACACTAGCATATGAAATGACTTGACTGATACGTACTCAAAACTGAACTATTAAACTGAAGAACACTGAAAACTAAAACGGAACAAAAAATAGGGGATCTGTTTTTAGGGTTTAGACTATCAGCAGGGCTTACAGAAGGTGTGCTTGATATATAGTAAGGAGCATAGAGCTTAGAATAAATGCTGTGCTTCTAGAAGCCAATACCCCTTCCAAATGAGAATGCATCTGCACCGGAGCACCTCATATTTGTGTCATATTGCAAGCTGGAGTCATTTTATTTGTTTTTTATTATCTCATGACATGGAATGCTTAGTGGGGTACTGGAATTATCTGAATGTTCAGAGAGGGGTCACCAGTGAAAAACAAAACCTGTTCTCCTGAGGAAAGAAATATTTCAAGCAAACGTTTACTAGAAACAAGGAGTTTTAAAAGGTTAATTGGGTATTTTGCTAAATCCAGTTGATGTTCATTTATAGAATAAATTAATGAATTAATGAACTGTGCTCATGAGGAGGAGAAACAGATACAAATCCCCATCCCTCAACCAGACACTATCTTAAATAGATAAGCACTCACAAATGAAAAATTATTTCTCGCCAATGGAGTCTTCTACTTAAGAAAAAAACCATACTTAAGGGAAGGCCCCTTGCCTAGAAGTAGATGGCCATCATAAAATGAATTCAGTGGTGTCTTTGGAGATTCTTTGTCTCATAATGTTTTGCCTTGCTTGGACTTTTTCTTCCCAAACTCATAGGTCCTTTGCAGATATCATGGCTTCCATTTTTGTTTTGTTGTTTTGTTTTGTAGGATTCCTGTATGTACAAATGTGTGTGGCTCTACATCTATATGTGTTTCTTGGGCTTATTCTTTGGTTCATTTTCTTCTGTTTTCTTCTGTTGGTTTTGTTGTACTCCAGTTTGTTTTTGTCTTATTTCATTTTTTTATTCTTTAGATATCTATTTGTTTTCTAATGAGAAATATAAAGGTGTAGATATAGATGGAAGAGGAGACCAGAAGGACCTCAGAGGAACTTGGGGAGGAGAAACCATAAACAAAATATACTGCATGAAAAAAATCTAATTTCAATAGAGGTAACTATGCTCCTGTGTAAAATATGGTATGTAAAACTTGCATACCCATAATTAAATATTTTTATTTAAGTAATGGAGGTGAAGCCTGACAAGCACATATATTAAATGAATGTTAATATTAAATAAATTTTGTACTTGCTTATCGCACAGGTACAGAATATTTAAGATCTTCCTTCCACTGTCCCTTGCCCTTATATGTCTTTCTATGGCAATCTCTTCAGAAGAATGCCAGCAGGAACAGTTTAAGGAAGTGAGTAACCCAGGGTGAAAAGTATTGAAGCATTCTCCTTTGGATTCAACTTAAGTCATTTTTCTCATAGTGGAAGCTTGATGGTGCTGTTGAAAGGAGAAATAAATCTTCATGTTTTCTAGTATTGTTCTAATGGCAGATATAAAGATTATCTTATGCCATAGAATGCCAGAATGGTTTCCTATCCCTTTCGTTCTCTATCAGTAGAAAACATTCATCACAATAAAGGCAAAAGTACTAGGTATTCTTTAGAATAATCTCATTGATGCTTCAGGTTTGAGAGGATGTTGCAATATATCTGAATATAAATGTAAGATCTCCTAACTTTTCTCCAACACCCTGTATTTTAATTGAATGCCACGTAGTCTTTGCCTTATTTACCCCTTAAAAGACTCTGTATATCTTGATACTTATATTAACATTTCAAATTTTAATGTTTTTCATTTTTAGCTGTTATTATCAAGACAAATGTTACCATGCATTGATACTGTTTACAGTGAAAAATAATACATTTTAAATATAGAGTGTTTTAGCTTTCTACAAATGAATCCTAAAATGACTATAACAAAAGCAATGCAAAACCTAACTAGCATTCATATAAATCAGGTAGAAAGAAAATTTTGACTAAGTGCCAACTGGTGCATAATATTACAATGACTTAAAGAATACATTTACATTTGTTTAGTGAAGATTAAAGACAAGTCTGTTTGTACAGTGTCATAAGGGCCTGCAGTTTTGTTGAAGATAGCATAAATTTTAACTGTTTTGTAGAATTTAATAGTGATTTGATTGTTTGTAACCAGCATTCTAACCTCTAGTCTCCAGAGCAGCGTGAGAGATAGCACATAGAAGAGTTCTGCAGTATTTTATGAACTTTGCACTAAGAGCAACATGCCATTGTTTCTAACAGTGTCATAACGGGAAGAGAGCCCACCTTCTCCATTAACAAGGGAAAGATTCTGTGACCCTTCGGCTCCTCACATACTTAAATATCACTCTAGCATATAATTTCCCCCATAAAATTTAGCAAAGTATAACTGAAAAATTTAACAGACCCTTTTCAGACCATTAATGATTCTATAAATACAAGACAAAAGTCATTTACAAAGCCATTTTCTGGCTAAAATCTAGCACTACTTTTTCACTGCCAACATTAGCACCAGTGGATGTTTTTCTTTCCAAAGCCATTTTCACATAAAAATAAAGTTACCTGTAATGACTTAGTGGAATTGCAACATATATCCCAAACAAGTACAAGAGAGAGTAGAGGTTTGATGAAACCAAAACTTTTGTCAACATCTGGGTAGTAGGCCAACTCACACAGTTCTTATCCCAGCTCAAGTATAGTACAGTGAGAACCCTCTCAACATCAGAGAGTTCAATTCAGGTGTTGGTGTCATTGTAAGTCAACACAGGCCATGGACTCATGGAGTCACTGCATAAATAGTCAGAATACTAGTGTTAAGTCCATAAATCCCAATGATTCGTTATATTTACTAGCTTAATAAAATTGGAAGTTGTTTTCCACTGGTGGTTATAGTGCAGTACCAAGGGCGCTTGATGCTTTCTGTACTCTTGGTCTGTTCTTTACATCTACAAAGAGTCCTGAGAATTTAGAGTTCAAGTTGAAACCATCAGAACTGACCTTGTCTTTCCTGTATTCACTTTCTGATACCTACAAATGCATTTCTAGGGATGTCTAGCAAATTTTACTTTCTTTTAACTTTAGGAATTTAAATTTTCTACTCTGAAACTCAGATTTTAAGTAGCAGTATGGGTAAACAATTACCTCTTGCTATACAGAATATTTGGCTTTCACTATAATGGATGAAGGTATTATTATAGAAATATCCATTTGTTGATCATTTGTCATATGTCATGCACCTGGTAATTACTTTACATGCATTATCTCATTATTTGTAATTATGTGCCCATGAGGAATTCTTCTCTTTAAAAAACCCTCTACTCTATTTGAAGTAACAAATCATGAAGGTTTGAATTGGTTTGTTTCTTAGGATAATTTGAAAATCAGTGTTTTACTTACAAACTACATTAGTCATTTTTCAAAGTAAATGTGTTTCCCTTTTTCTAAAAAAAACTGATTAGTTTAGAATATCTGTTAAATCAGCTAGATAACACTTTAATTCAGGTAGATATCTCTGAAGTTAACATTTATATATCTAAATATTAAGGATTTATAAATAATGTCAATAGTAAGATGTGAGTGAAATTTTCATCATCATTAGATCAATTTTCTTTATGCTTTTATATGAAAAACTATTCTATTTCAGGTTGCAGGATCTTTACTGTTTATTAAAGAAGATCCCACAGCCCTATTGAAGTGGCACTCATTTGTGAGTCTGCTGTTATCCTAGCAGTAATCTTCGATCAAATTTTTCATTATTTCCCCTGGGAGCTGCAGAAATGCAGCAGTGTCAAACTTGCTTCTTTATGGCAAACTCAACTTACTGAGAAAGAATTGGTTCCACAGTGCAGATTGATGCCAACTTTTGCAAATGACAATTTTTGCTCTCTCGCCTCCTCTGGTGTATAGTTAACTTAGAGCTGTGTAACACAGAAAAATCGTGCAAAACCAAACAGATTGCAGAAGTCTAGCATCTCGGATGGTATGCAGATTTGTTGCTTTTCCTGAAGGGATCATTTTTACTGAGAAGCAATAAAGGCAGTCTCCTGAGTAATATATTGTCTAGGGAGTCAAGAGCCCTGGCATCTAGTCCAGGCCTTGACACGAGCTATGGGACTTTCTGGCAAGCAACTTTATCTCTGGGGGCTATGATTTCTCCAGGTAGAAAAGGGATGACAATATCTTCTACAAACCTGTTGTAAGGAAAAACCCGAAAAGATTTTGTTCCCTTCATAAATGCATGCTATGCATCCAAAGTAGTATTCTGAAATGTACATATATGTTCTCTACCTAGTGACATATACAATGATAAATATTTGTCCTTTTATTTAATGGTTGTAGTCCAACAAGAGGAACAGATGAATATAAATTGCTTACAAATGTTGTGTATAGGAACTGAGTATATTTTTATTCTCTAATGTATACATTTTGTGATTGTTATAGTCTTAAAGAGGATATGGGGAAAAAAAGCAAATTTCCCACTATCCAGCACCTGTCATTGCAATGCAAAATGATCCTTCACAAACTCATGGTCAAGGAAAAGGATTGTAGCTTGCACCTAATGTGTTAGCAACCATTTCTTTATACCATTCTCCTGTTCTTTGCTCTCAGAAACTTCTCTTTTTTTCTCCAAGAATTTGACAGCTGCCTAGTCAGGAAGTTTAACTGGTCCTATTGTCATAGCTTGATCTTCTCCTTTGATTTCTAATATAGCATGCATGTCATGATTATCTCTAAAACCATGCTCCTCTGAATGGCATGATACAATGAGACTGATTGATGGTTTCATTCATGGGGTTTAAATTAGTGTATTTTTGCGCTGTATGTACCATGTTCCCAGAAAAATAGTGAACTTGATGAGATGAAAGAAAATAACCAATATTATCTTGCTTAGTTGAAGTATGTTGTCCTTAATTCTGTAAGAACTGCATTCTGGTTAACTGATTAGGATTATCATCAAGTACCTTTTTTGCCTGGTTCTGTTGCATAAAATATATCTCAATGCAGCTGATCACATCACTTTAACAAGCAGCAATCAGAGTGCCATGAATGCATGCTGCCATCAAGCTCTGGTTTCTACTCATGTAGTCAAAGATCATAGCCTAAGAATGGTACTGCCCACAGTGGTCAAGACCTGTCACCTTCACTAATTCAATCAAAATAATCCCCCACAGGTCATTCTAGGAACCCATCTCATAGGTGAATTTTAATTCTGTCAATGATCGCTAACTAACCATCACAAAAATAGTGTATTTCAACTCAGCTTGGACAACAGTTGAAACTATGACTCCAGACAACAACCAAAAAGCTAAAAGAGTTGGAATTTCTTATGATTCCTGGAAAACGTTGTTCTAATGTAAACTGGTTCCAAAAAAAAAAAAAGGGTAATTAGTTCTTCCTGTTGAGATTTAGCTTAGTGGTAAGTTAGAACTCTTCTGAACGACTGTCTTATAAATAACCACAAGAAAAAGAACATAGAATTTAGACTGAACTAAGAGTAAAATTTCAAGGGTCTATGACTAAAGAGTTCTTCAGAAAAAAGACCAAACAACTACCTGGAAACTCAGCATCAAATAATCTGCAAGCCAATCTAAAGGAAATAAATGACATTATTATTTAAATACTGGAATGAATCACTTGTATTTTAATAAAGTTACATCTCAAATATATGGAGATTTCATAAAGCAAATACTCAAATGCTTGCCACCGTTCTTAACTCAGCTCTTTCAAAATCTGCCATGTTATCACAGATCTTTTAGATTTACTTACAGAAATAAAGCAAAACAGATCAAATTAAAACCTTTTATGCACCTCCATCACATTGCCTTCATTTTTCTCCAGACATAGCCAGAATTTTAGAAAAATATAACATTGTTTGTATTATAGCATAAATGCTACATATATGCATATAATATTTATTATGTTATATATGTGTGTGTTATAAATAACATATATAGATGACAGCATACATATAGTTTTTCATTAAACGCATATACCTTAATTTTATTTCATCTAATTATCACAGTTTCTGTCTTAAAACCTGGATATGTGAGATTTTGTTCCTCAGTTAATTTCTAATAGTGTGTTGGGTAAAAATACTGATATACCATTACTGCTTGACAGTTAAACTGTTCTCAAAATTTTATTTTTCAAACATTTATTAAGTAAACATTTTTGTGGGAATTTGTTGTGTATACTAGAGAGACATTTTTAAAGTAGACATGTAGAAGAGGAACTTAGGGGTCAAACAGCATAATTTCTCCAGATTTGCAAGACATTGTTAAATTGCTCTCTAGAGAGAATAATATTATATTCTAACTTGCACATTATAAAATTCATAATTCTTATTAAAATTTGGCATAATTTTTTGAATGTGTACATTTATAGGTCTTGACTGATTTAACTTACAGTTTACTGATTGCTTATGAAGCCAAATGCTTTCCCATGCATTGATTATAATAAGAGAAAATTATTTATTCACAACTTTTGTGAATGTTGAAGGCAGACAGCATTCATTAGGAAGATACAAAAGTCCTACTAAGTAAAATTTTGCATTTCTCCATGTGTCAGTATATGAGAGAAGAAAAAGCTATGAACAACAACAAAAAAAGTACAATAGACATGCAGCAAGCCTTGAGTGCTTAGATTTGTAAAAATATCCTAATCTGGAGTACCTAGAGGAGCCCTCCTATCATTTCTGCCAAACAAATTACTCTAATATTTTGTAAGACAAGATAGGACTGTTTTGTTCCTTTTAAAGAAGTTAAAAATCAAAGGTTCTTTGTTTTATTTTTTTCATTATAACTACCAAAGCCCTCTCTCTCACTATCTCCCCAGCCTGCTATTTCTTGTCACTCAGGCTTACATCACAAGAGACAAAAGTTCTCTTTGCAAAAGAAAAGTCTACTGTCATCCATGAAGGGGAATGGGGTGAAAGATGGGGGAATGCCCCCAAATCAGTGCCCAAGTAATCCTGTACTTGCTATTTACAAACCAGGGTGATGAATACCTCTAGCAGAGATCACATGCATCAAAACAAGAGTCATTGAAGACAGGAGTTAGGTTCAGTGCCTCCTGGACTGTGGAAAACGCTGACAGAGGCCTCCTGACCATCTCTTGGATGCGGGAAAAACAATCCTCTCTGAGCAGAAGGACAAATACTTTCTTGGTGTGTATTAAGTGATTGCATTGACAAGGACAACCCAGGTGCTGTTGGAAGAAGGACTCTAGTTCATTCCTGACCACTTAGTCCCGAAATAATTACACAGAAACTGTATTAATTAAATCACTGCTTGGCCCATTAGCTCTAGCTTCTTATTGGCTAACTTAGATATTAATTTCTATTAATCTGTGCATCACCACAAGGTCGTGGCCTACCAACAAAATTTCAGCACATTTATCTCCAGCAGCGTCTCTCTCACTGCCTTCCTTCTCCCAGCATTCAGTCTAGTCTTCCCTGCCTACATAAGTTCTGCCTATCAACAGGCCAAGGTAGGTTCTTTATTCATTAACCAATAAAAGCAACACATAGACAAAAGAATTTCCCATACCAAGATGCCAGGAAAAAAGAAGGGGAGATAAAGAGTGGCAGTAAAAATAGGATTTTCTTCCTTCTCCTTCTTCCCTCTCTCCTCTCACATAACCTCCAGTCCATTTTTCCTCTTTCTTTGCCTACAATCAGTAAAAAAAAAAAAAGAAGCTTCTGGGAGCAGGAATTGGAATGGAAACGATATGGATGAAAACAAATCACAATGGGAATTCGACAAAGTTAATTCTTCTTAGTCATCCTCTTTACCCTCATTTTCCAGTTCTTGTTTTTTCATTCTGACAACCTTCTTATTCATTAGCATCTTTCTCTTACTCATCATCCAATGCTCCATCATTATAACCTTCATTTTCCTCCTCTCTAGTCTGTAACATGAACGGGTGCCTGCTTGTTGTTGGGGTTTTTGTCCTGCCCGGTACCCCACAATTGTTTAACCCCAAAGAAAATCACACATAGGTCTCCATAAATTATAAGCTGATTGGCCCATTAGCTCTAGCCTCTCACTGGCTAACTCTCACATCTTGATTAACCCATTTTTATGATTTATGTTAACCATGTGGCTCAGTACCTTTTTCAGTGGGGCAGATCACATCCTGCTGCTTCGGTGGTCTGGGCAGGAGTGGGAAGAATCAGCTTCCTCCTTCCCAGAATTCTCCTGTTCTCATTGCATCATTTCTACTTCCTCTCTGGTTTTCCCGCCTATACTTCCTGCCTGGCCAATCAGCATTTATTTAAAACATGATTGACAGATTACAGACAATCTCCCACACTAGTCATGTCCTCTTCCCCCCCTTTTTTCTCCTCATTGTCTATTTTCTCCTCTTCCATTAGCTGGGTATATTCATACTTCTCCTCCTCGTCTTCCTCACTGTAATCCTCCAGGTATAATCTGATATTGATGTCAGAGTCAGGGGCCTCTTTGTTATCCCCATTTAGCCTTTGTGGTATATGACCTGGGAAAGAACCTTGAACAAGTTTTCTACATAGACATTCAGTTGCTAACCCCACAGTAAAATAGGTCTAAGCTCTTGAAATTCTCCAACTTCATCAGGGATTCTTTTGTGCTGAAGTCTTTTATTTTGTTGCCACTTAAATTTCCATCCTTAAAGTTTCAACTTTTTTTTTATCTGCCAGTACTCCCAGGTCCTCTGAGATTCTGTTATCACTTCATTCAAGTTTCTCAAGTTTAACTTTGGTTAAGTTCACAATGGGGAGGGGAAAGAGAGGAAGATCTATGTTGATGGTACTTAAGAATTCCAGTTTTTCAAACTCATCTGTGAGGCCTTTGATTTGGCCTTTAATTTACCACAGTTGTCCAGGACAAATTCTTTCACTGCAGAGGGCATCTTCTCACACTGTTCTTAATGAATTGCTTGTCCATTTCCATTTCTCACTCTTTCTCTTTAAAGAGGATCCTGTGCCAGTAAAATTCAATCAATAAGCCCATGGCTATCAGTTTTAGGATTTGGAAGAGTCAACCAGCTTCACTGGGTTCTTCTTCATTAAATTTTTATATAGAAGACCTAAGAGCAGATATCTCTATCCTGATTTTAATAGTGAAAAAGATATAATATAAAATCATTAACATGATTGTTTCATGCAGATTTTAGTAAAGATCATCTAAAAAATCCTTAATAGTCTATTAAAATGTTTGAAAACACCAGTGAATGTTTATTGTTTTGAATGTTATTTCTGAGTCTATTCAAATCACATGTGCTTATAGTTTTGTTATTTGTGTAATTGAGTTAATTACATTGAATAATATTTTTTTACTTTTAGATAAGCCTTTAATTTCTAGGAGAAAATCAACTTGCCTGTGATATTTATATGCTTTTGGAATTCATAGGGCTGGTTCACTATATCATCTATTATTTCTTTTAGTTTTTAAGATTGCAATATGGATACCCAATTTCCTCCATACACACCCTCCTGTATAACCCCACTTTCTCTCTTCCAAATTCATATGGACTTTTAATTTTTATTGCACAATATATGCATATGCACATGTGCATATATATACATATGTATCTTGAAATATAGCCTGCTCAGTCTCAGTCTGTGTAATGTTCCTTAGTTGCCTGTAGTTCTTTGTGTAGGATTAAGGTTTTGTGGGCTTTTTGCTGTCTACTTTAGCATGTCTATTGTTTGATCCTTGTTCAATTCATGTTTAGACAGTCATGTTGGTGACCTTTATAGGTGTAGCTTCTGACATTAATAAGAGACAGAATCTCACAACAAACTCCCTGATCATTTGGTTCTTAGAATCTTCCTGCCCCCTCTTCTGCAATGACTCCTGAGCCCTATATTTGGGAATGTTCTATAGATTTATCAGTTGAGATTGAATTATACTACTCTGCATTTTGACTTCTTGTTATTTTCCATATTTGTCTCCATCTTTTGCAAAGTGAAGTTTCTTTGGAAACAGAGGCCTCCGTTAACCATTTCTATACAAACAAATATTTAAAATGTAGTTAGGGACCATGCTAGTTTAGAAAGCAGTGGTTGTAGGTTCTCCTCCAAGATCCATGATTTCCCCAACCCTGTCTGATTAGCTGAGTTTCTAGTACTTGGTATGATTTTTTTCTTGTTGTCGGGGGTCTTAAATCCAATTAAAGACCTGTGGGTTACTACTGTACCATTAGAAGCTATTGGTCTGTGCTGTTTATTATGGTTCATAACTAATATAGCTGGATAACGTGGTTGGATTCCTCCCTCCTTTGGAAGCTTTGATAGTACCTTCTGATAGACTGGGAGGTAAATATCAAGAAAGAAACTTTCAATTCAAGTCCAGCTCATGGTATCTGAGTCCTGTGCCCAAAGAGAATGGTGTTTTCAGGAATAGGTATTACACATACACTTCTTCAAGGCAACCAAGGTCAATAGTAATAGCTTGTAATGTTTTGGAAGTCTCTTAGACAATACTGACCTAAAACTCAAAGGAATACATTTCATGCCTGGTACCGGGATTTTTGTTAGAAGATCTAAAGTAAAAATTTCCGATCTGTGTTTACAGTGTTCCTTCCTAGAGATTTACTATGTCTTTAAAGAATTATTGCTTGAAATTAATGTGCAGTTTTCTTTTTTAAGTTGCCCTTTTCAAATTTTTATATCATGATTACAAGTCTCATAAATAAACAAGTAGTTTTCCTTCTTATTTTAATTTTGAATTTTGTTCATTCATAGAAAAATGTATTGAAAGCCTGATAAACTTTACATAATTTACATATTGTATATGTGTGTGTATGCTATATCATTTTAGACATTTCTATGTATTGAAAGGGAAAGTTGAATCATTTTAAATTTTGGTGTCCTTCATAGTTCAACTCCTCTGTAAAAATAAGGAGGTGCAATCCAAGCAAGGTAACTACACTATATGTACTTGTATAATCTCGAACTTTCTTTATGACCCTACGTTTCTACTCATACTGTATTAATTCACTTTATACAAAAATATTTACAGGAAATTTGACTTTATTGTGTCAGGATATCTAGAAATGATTATTGCTAAATAAATTTTATACCTTTGTTTTATTTTGAATATTCCTGATAAAATATGTTTATACTAACTCTCAAGTGTAAATCTGAAAGTCACACTGATTAAGTAACTCACAATGGAAGAAATAAGTAATAATGCCAAATAGAATTAATTGGAGATTGTTAGGCCCCTCTGTTTTCTCAGTGCATATTCAGAGATTTAGAGAAATCTAATCCCTTTACTGTAATGGCATTTCATTTGTATTTTAATAAATAAAGCTTGCCTGGAGATCAGAAAGTAAAACAGTCCCACTGGTCAGCCTTACAAACCTGGCAGTGGTAACACACACCTTTAATCCCAGTAGCCACACTAGTTTGCCATAGAAACCATGCAGTGTATGCCTTTAATCCCAGGGTGCACGCCTTTAATCTTAGTCCTAGAGAGGATTATAAAATGGGAGGAGACAGCTATCAGACACAGTCTCATTCTGAGATTTCTGGAGGCAGAATCACAATTTCCATTTCAGACTGAGGTAGAGATAAGTGCCAGTGGCTATAAATAGCTCCTTTGTGTTTTGCTAAATCATATTGGTAAATTAGGTTAGAATAGAAAGGCTAACTTGCTTTATTCTAATTACATTTTAATGGATAATAAGAATTTGTTTTGATTGATTGGAAGCTCCATGACTGAACATAGAGGGTCCTGATCCATTCTAGACAATAGTCTATACCACTGACCAAATGATAGCAGTTTTTAGACTATCACGTCCTTATTCATGAAGCACAAGGAACTCATGAAAATTTTATACATGTCATATGTCATCAACCAGTGTCAGTTTTTTTTTTCTCGCATTGGTTTCTTTCATTGTTTCTAGAATCTTACCTTCCTGGTGGATGATGAGCCATAAGGTATTTTCTGGTTCTAAATTTAAAGCTACCACATGTCAGTGATGAAACTCTGCCAAATAGTGTGTTCTATGGATTTGCACACGTAGCTTTCAGAACTTATGAACGCTTCTTAATGATTTAATTTGCTTTGAGCCTATAATTCCATAGCTCAATATGCAAGATATTCCTGTTAGATATTAAATATGCATCTTAAAAGATTATTACTCATCGCAAGAAAAGAAAAAGTGTAAATAAATAATTGTGAAACAAAATTGCATTCCTTGGGGACTCACAAGAGAATTTGTCCACAATAAGATTTCCCTAAGTTTCTCAAATATAAAATCAATTGTATTGTAGGTAACTCTGAGGCATAAATGTTCTTATTTAGTGTGAAATGATTTTCTCTAAATTAATTAGGCCCCTTGGTGCTTGGGCTGCTGAAGACAAATATTAAAATAAATGTAATCATGCAAATGGTTTTAAGTAGTTCATTATATATAATGTTTAAGAATAAAGATTTGGAGTACTAGGTTTTTAAAATTCCTAAAATGAGAGCTCATATTATATATCGTGATAGTAGAATTTTCCTTACTTTGTCACCATTTCAGAATACCTTCTTAGCCTTGGAGGAACCAACCTGAAACTCCATCTGATATTTCATATATTTTCACCAAGATGCTTTCCTGATGCTTCCAGTCTCATTTTATTGATCACTGAGCAACTAACTCTTCTCATTGTTGATTACCGTAGTGACAAAATATGAGATCAACAGCTAAGACTGAGCCTTCTAGTTTTCCAGTTGTGTTTCTACTATAATTTGAGTTTCCTCAAAGAAGGAGAGTAGGGTGTGGGGAGTGGGGGGAGGGGGGGGAAAGTAGGGGTGGGGAGGAGGCAGAAATTTTTTAATAAAAAAAAATAAAATAAAACAAAAAGAAGAAGCCATGCATATGGAATTTTCAGTTTGTGTCTATAGTCTATATGGTTTAAAGCAAGAGCATTCTGTTTATGTAAAAGCTTATTATCTGCCCTGTTAGAGTGATGAACTCATTAGTACTTGAATGTTCAGAAAGGCCCTTCATGTTACGTATAAGGAGCTAGCAAAGATTTTTTTATGGCAAAATAAACATTCAACAAGTATTTGCTGGATTAGTAAATTGCTATACATTCTTCCAAATATTGGTGCCAGTTCCTCAGTTAATTCAGGACTTATGTGTCATAATCAGAGTGAAGAACAATACCTTCATTCACCTCTAAGTGACACAGGATAACATTGAGCAGGGGTTGGCAGACAAGAACCCTCAGCTAAATATGACGGAGCCTTTGTTTTTGAATGGTTCACAAGCTAAGGATTGCTTTTGATCTTTTTAAATTGTTAAAATAAAAATAAATCAGAGGAAACTCTTTTGTGAAACGTGAAAATTATATACAGTTTCCGTGTTCATGAAAAACAAATTGACTGCAGCATGGCCACATTCATTCACTTAAATGAGCCTTTTATGCCATGAAGGCATAAAACATTTACTATCTGGCTCTTTCAAAAAAAAAAAAAGAAAAAAGAAAAGAAAAAAAAGGAATGTTTTTCAACCCCTGACCTATTAGACTGATGAAATGGTTTTCGTAAAGATCTGCTAGGGGAAACAGTGCAGCTACTTCATTCTAAATGGGCTATTCTACCTGAGCAATTTGCTTTCAGGTCTCATGATATTAACAGGTGCTAATGTACAAGAATAGAACAATAACTCCTGCCAAAATTGTCCATACTCAGAGAAAACTGCAGACATATCTGATGCCAGATGTTTAAGGAAAAAGAACTGAAATGAAACTGCAGAAAGCATTATGGAAAAACCAGAGAAACAATATAAGAGCTGTACCAAAGATTTGACAAGAAGCTCAAGGAAAAAAACTCTTTGTGTTTAATTTAGTATATAATTCCTCGGAAGGGTTTTTAAGACACCTTCAATGAATCTCAGTTCCCATAAAACAGTTTTCTACTCCAGGACAAGAACATTCACTTCCTCAAAATTAGCATAATATCAACCAGAGAAAGGAAATCTTATCAACACTGAATCATATAGAATTTGTTGACAACTTTTTGCAATTATGTTATGAAGTTATGGGAATATATTTACATGCAGAAGAGATTAGTATGTAAGTCATGGGTAGAGGAGGGTTATATCAAACTTTTAATCAAAGAAAGAAAATAGAGATTTCAGTACCATAGTCCCTTTTAGGTATAAAAGCTTCCAATGTGGTCTGTTTTAAAATAATACAAATGGAAGTGAAGTTTAACTAATAGAGTTCATTTAACTAACGAAGACAATGAAACTAGATATTTCACCCCCTGAATGGGATTACATTTGGTGGTTATCTAGTTAATTTGATTCATTGGGATTTGTAAATTGGATCATTCAGAGTCCAAAGTGAAATGGTGATTTAAATGCAGCCCAATGGCCTCTAGAGAAATAATCAATTCCTTAGAATTCATCTGAAGAATTAAGTTTTATCCTAATTACTCACCTGGAGAATTAACTAGAATTTTGAATCAGTTGACTGGGGGGAAAAAAAGTAAAACCTGGGCTTTCTATTTAGACAAAACCTCCAGAGAGAACCTTTGGGAACATTTGAGCCCATTAACAATAGGCCTGACGCCTATTTTCATGATAAAAAATGTATTCAATTATGTGGCTTGGTGGAGTTAGCAGATCTATTTACTTGTAACTTAGTATTTATGAAACTCTACCATGTATCAAATACTCATGAAATAATTAAGTACACCAATGTAACATGCAAACAACAAAATAGGTTGTATGCCTTCCTGGAGTTTACATTATTTATTGCAGTGTGATTTTTGTGGGGGGAAGTGGTGCATGCACATGTTTATGAATGCTTGCATGTATGTGGTTCATATCGGTGGGGGTGGGTATGTATACATAAATGAGCACATGCAGAGGTCCAAAGTTGGTCTCAGATGTCTTCCTCAAGTACTCTACAGTCATTTATTTATTTGTTCGTTTATTTCTTTGTTTGCTTGTATATGGGTCAGGGCCTATCTCTGAAACTGAAGTTCATGAACATCCGCTAATATAGTTTGAATGCTTGCCTTGGGAATGCCCCGTCTCTGCTTCTGGAGTACTGGTGTTACAGACACCTTGCCAATTCAGCTCTTATGTAAATCCTGCATATCCAAACTCTGCAGTCCAGACTTGCTAGCAAGTGCTTTATCCAGTGAGCTATCTTGGAGCCTAGACTATAAAATGCTTTTATAACTTGGTATGGTGGCATACGTCTTTATTCCCAGCACACAGAAGGAAGAGGCAGGTGGATCTCTGTGAATTCAAAGTCAGCGAGTCTATATTATAAAATACTTTCATTGTTTTATCGTTATTTTAAACTGATATAAAAAGCAATCAGTGAGATACCATGGTATATTTTAATACATATATAATTGTATAATTTATAAACCATAATATATTTATAATGTCCTTATACATTTATTATTTCTTTATTGATAAAAATTTGGTATCATTTTCCATACACTTTTAAAAAATATACAGTATTGTTTTCCATTGTTACCCTATTGCATAACATTATAATATACTGTCTTAGTTCTATGGGGATATAACGCAAAACCTACTCATCAGCCTTTTCCCATCCTCCCCTACTTCCCTCAGCATCAATTCTTCTAGCAACGTCTATGGCATCAACGTCATATTCCGCAGATCATAGAGACTTGTCTTTTATGGGTGGCTTATTTTATTTAACATAAAAATCTCTATTTCCTACTATTGCTGTCACAAATGACAGGATTTCATCTTTCTTTTCGCCAAATAGCAATCTGTTCTGCAACAGCTGATAGACACTGGTTGTTAAAGCTCACAATTTTATGAGGTAGGCACCAGCAGTAATTACCATAAAAATAATTTCAGGCAGGGGCACATCTGTATAAGAAAACAAAGTAGTCAAAGAAAATCTAAACTGAGTGACACTACTTCAGATAATATAGAAACATCAGGGCTTAATGACATAGTGGCTTTGAACTGAAAACTAAATGCTTGGAAAAAGTTGGCATGGGAATATGATTGAGGAGTGCCACCAAATATGTAAAATCAGTCATGATATGTAAGCAAATTTCATTCACTAGACAACGTTATCGTGCTCACCATCCAAGCTCAAGTTTGGATTTCAATCAATAATCTAAAAAAAAAGTGAAGTTTAACTATGATGTCTGTTTATTATTATCATTATTTTAATGCTTTATAGGAGTTGAGAGAATTTTTTTTATAAATAATAGCATTTTAATATCATATGGTAGGGGTATTTTATCTGTTTTGTAAGGAGACAATCAAAGGCTCAATGAAACTAAATAGCAAATGTAAATCCACCTAGAGAATTGTCTCATGATTATGGAGAGAGAACCTGGAAGCCAGATTTTTCATTCCAAATATGAAAATTGTATTCCATCTTAAGTCATATCTATAAATTGTAAGAGTCTTGTATTAATTACACAGACAATATAAAACTTTATTATTTTCTACTTTAGTTTTAATCTGAGCAATCATAATGCTTATGATCAAAGTAGAGGATATGTTATACAAAATTACCCAGGTATTGTTTCTATACCCTCTTCTCGCTCCTTCTCCCACTTCCCCTCCTTTCTCCCTCCACCCACTTTCCAGAAACTGAACTGAGGCAGATGCTAAGCATGCATTTGGACCACATTGTGTATGCTCATCTCTCTTACTGGTTTGTTTATTACGACAAGATAATTCTTTCAACATAAAAATTGTCATAGTGTAAAATATTAAGTAGACATTTGTTTAATTAGCTTTTGTTTGGATTTGGAGTCAACTGTCATAGCACCAATACTAGCATCCCCATCTGCACTGGATGGAGCTTGTAAGACATTCATTTACTTTATGTCCATAGTAAAGTAGTCTACATAATTTTATTTGAAGAAAATGCACCGGGCTCTGGTTGATAGGATTTTCATTTTCAGCTCACATATGTAAAGCATTTTCAACATCACACAAGCTTTAGCTAACAAAGTCAGCAATTTATGACAAGCAAACAGTTCTGCTTACCTTTCATTTGTCAAATGTTGATGAAAAACATCTATATTGCTTGTTCCATCCGTTAATTGTACATTTTCTTCCCAGCCGAACTGACAAGCTACAGTCTGTCCACTCATATTAGTCTGAATGACTATGTTGCCAATAAAAACGTTCAACTCCTTTACATGTGACATAAAATAATACCAAAAAATTATAAAACAATACTTGACATATTAGTTATGTTTAACATATATAGCACATTTTAGATGAACTATTGAGCATAAAGTTCAAACACATCAATTTCATGATCTCAAGATGGTAATTTGTTTACTTTAAAGTGAGTGAATATTAACTATCTCCAAGGAACATTTTCCTCCTTCCCTATTTATTTATTTCATTGGAGCTCTTTCTGTCTCATCTAGGGAGACCTCCAACTTATAATCCTCTTGAGATAAAATGAGAGGTAGTGAGAAGAAAGAGAACTGGAGAAAGAGAGGGAAAGAGAGAAGTGGGAAAGAGAGAGGAGACAGAGATCAGTTTTAGGCTTTTCATTGGTTATTAGTGATCAGAAGAAATGAAATGGAAATAAGGACACACTTAAAGGCTACTAGAATCACATTAATTATAAAAGCAATGATAATGTATAATGTTTAACATGTATTAAGTTTAAAATTATTTAAAGAAAACTCAAAAATTTCAAAAAGACCTGGAGAATATAAAGTTCTTCATGTTTGTTTGCTATGCTTAACTCATTAGCAGAATGAATCGTGGAATTTTTTTATGTTGAAAACACTCCAGCTATAAACATTACTAGAGCACTGAATTTTATCATTCGTAATGAACTAAGAGACTATGGACTTCTTATAAATGATATGAGCAGCTCATCTCTAGGTCTAGTGTATAACAGTTGTTCAGCTATCAATTGATTTGTAAGTCATCAGTTCCACAGTTGTAATTTTTTTTTATTTTTGAATCCAAACATGGACTGAAGAACTGAAATAGTTTTATGAACTTACACAAGTTAATGGCAGAAGAGGAATAAGATCTTTTATAATTTGAATTCAAATTCAGTCATGAACCTTCCTTCTGTATTACTGTTTATTATAATTTATTGTTCTTCCTCCTTTTGTTCTAACTTATGACTTGTATTGAGAGGATATAAGACTTTTATGATTTTTTATCCCATCATAAAACTTCAACTTAAGAACGAAGTATTAATAATATACCAAAACATAAATACTTACCTTTCAAATTTGGAACTTATATTTCCCCAAACAGATAGGTTTGCATTTACTCTCCTTTTTGTAGGTCAAATCTCCAAAATGAGGACTGGAGCTACTGCTTAACTTAGTGGGCTAAGCCATTAATGTGCTTTTGAACATCATTGAATACAAAGATATTCTCTCAATAAGTTATCAAGTCAAATTTCTTCCCCTATTATTACTCGTTTTCTGCTCTCATGAGATATTGCATAGTACTTGTAAAGTTGTATTTTCTTAATATTTTGAGGGTAAGGTTTCATTAAAGTTTGTTGGGTAGAATTCAGTATTCTTAGTTGAATCTTGACTTTGAATGAGCAACTGTTTTTTTCAGTATACATATATTCAATTATAGTAGAGGTTTGCTAAATTATGTAGCTCAAAATTACCTATTCTGACCTGGGTAACTGGCACAGTGAACAAAGTGGTCATTGTATAATCATGAGGATTTGAGTTCAAATCCCCAAAACATATTAATGTTGAGTGAGCATAGCAGACCTACTGATAATTCCAGAGCTCAGGATGTAGAGACAAAGGATTCCTGGAGCAAAGCCTGACTCGCTATATCTGCAATGCCTGGGTTCAAGTAAAAGACTACTTCAATGCTTCAGTATAGAAGACGGAGAGCCTGGGACCTTCACAGACGTGTGTGAGTGCAGATGCGTGCACACACATGCACACTCACGCACACACACACACAACACACACATAAATGTAAAAAATTAAAAGTCCATAGATGACTAATGATAACCTGTCATATGAGAACACTTGAAGATATCTCAGTTTGTTTTCCAAGAACTTTTCTTCAATGTTTTACTTTAGTACTCGTGTTCAGTGTACTTACCAACCTTCATTGAGTTGTTAGTAAATCTTCAACACATTATTGTGCGCAGGTTGTTAGTGCTGGTGATTTACATATCCTCAAAGCAGATTAGTGCTCCAGCAATAACAGGAACCTTCCCTGGAGGTTTTCAGGAGGCAGGTTGAAACCTTCACTATACTTTTCATTCTATTCAAATATACCTCTTCTTTTAATAAACAGAAAAACACATGTTCCTGAATGCTATTGGATGTTATTTTCTGTAGCTTCTTTTTGAAAGTATATTTTCAAATTTTATTGTGACTATAAGCATACATTTCCAAGATACATACCATATAAAGCAACTGTAGAGATTTTGAAATTGTCCCTTCAAAGCTAATGTCTATGGTTGGTAATCAATCATTGCTCTGTTACATGCCAAAATAAGACAGAGAAAAATAAAATAACCAATTCTCTATTTAATAAGAAAATATTTGTGGTACTGCAAACATGTGGTATATATGTATACACATAGTCAAAGTACCTACACATATAAAATTAAGAATAAAATATTTAGCCGGGCGGTGGTGGCGCACGCCTTTAATCCCAGCACTCGGGAGGCAGAGGCAGGTGGATCTCTGTGAGTTCGAGGCCAGCCTGGTCTACAAGAGCTAGTTCCAGGACAGGAACCAAAAAAAGTTACGGAGAGACCCTGTCTCAAAAATCCAAAAAAAAGAATGAAATATTTAAAACTCATTTGGCTAAATCGATGTTTCTCACAATAATTGCTTAAACAAAAGTTAAATAATAATTATTTAATTATTTAATTATTTAAATAATTATTTAATTATTTAAATTATTATTTAAATTAGAGAATACTAACAATCTTTTCTTTCATAATAAAAAAATGTTTCAGTTTGCCAACACTGCTTTTTAGGGAAATGAAAAGAATTTTGCTCTTAACGTGCAAAGGAAAAAATTGTATTATCTCCCAACTTTCTCTTCTAAACTGACCTGCTGTTTGTGTTTTCTAAGTAAACCAACCACTGTCCTTATGGCCATCTAAAAATCTGAAAATACTTTGGTTACAGTTAATAATTGTACTATTATAATGTCTTACATTCATTTTCATTTACTGTTTCAATATGGATATACAGTATTGTTCCCATTGTGCTCTTGGGGAAACAGTGAAGACACCTATGGTTTTACTATTGATGATCAGATTATAAACTTTGTTGTAAATCACATATCTTAATTTTTATTGACTTATTCTTAAAAACCTGCACTGCTAAACAATTCTGTGCCTCATGTGTCTATTGATAGATGAATTACTAGATATAAAGTCTCAAGGCTTTGTGACAAGAGACATATCTAGGCAATTAGAGCCCTAGGAAATAACTTTTGATTCAGGTACTAATTCTTATAGATATGTGTTATATTTTAAAATAAATAATAGTTTTAGCAAAAAAATATTTTAACAAAAGCATTTTGTATTGTATTATCCACTTCTGGATTAAGTTTGCTGAGCTGTTGGAGCTGGCCAAGGTTCGCACACTTAATCTGGTTACAGTGTTGCCTGCCCATTAGGTAGGATGTATTGATTTTTTTTTCAAGTTGGATAATACAGTGACTCAGAATCTTTAGCCTCTCATTTAATCAACCTCAAATAAATACCAAACTGAAATGATTTCTCAGTTTATCAAATAATATCACTCAAGTAAAGACTATCATTTATCACTGTGACATATCCAGGCCTCTGAATGAAGGTAAGTACAAATTAGCGAGTGAGGGGTTTTGATGGAAATGTATAAAACACCATTTTGCCATTCAACTAAATACCCAATATTAATACTAATTATTTAATTATACTAATTAATACTAATTAGTTAATATTAATGCCTGTTAATAAAGTACAGATATGGTTAAGCAGAATCATTATTGGTATTATAAATTATGTTTATGATTATTGCAGAATAAGTTATTAAATGGTGATTACTATTAAAATTAAATAGTAATATATTTATCATTTTCACTATGAAATGCATAGTCTGTTTTAAAACAAAATTTCTGCAGCAATAAAATTTGGACAAAATGTCAAAAATCTTCACAAAAGCAATCATTTTCTAGTCAGTCTTCCCATATGAGTATCCATCCCTATTTGCCTCAAGTTCTTAACTTTTAGGACAGTCAGTTTATTCTTTAGTTTTCCTCACAGAACAGCTAAAGGGGATGCAAGAAACTTTGGAGATGAGACTGTTGCAATGCAGAAAGTATAAGATATACTATAAAATACATTTACAAAGCCTCTTTCTCCATTACTCTGCTTAGAACAGGAGATGCTCAATGTTTTGGAGCTCTGTCTTCCTAGTGATAAAACAATTTATACAAAAGTAAAGCATTACATATACTATATAATTAGTCAATCCACTAATGCCCAAAAAGTACTTTGAAAATATCTGTTTGTTTTTATCCACAAGTCAGATATCTAACAATGTTATAGCATTGCATATATTTAAAGAGAATGAAAAATGTCATGTTATGCAATCAACTATGTATTGCATGATCTCAATTAATACATTTGAGTTGGATTCACCATGTTTGCAATCATTATTGGTCTTATGCTTACCTCTTTTCTTCTTTTGGACTTCATGTAAATGTATCTTGATGACAAGAAAGGATAATTTAAATTAAATGTAGTGTTTTCTTGATATAGATTGGTTTTCTGGAAATAGAATTATTCTGTAAATATCTAACTCACTTTGAATTATGTAATGAATTTTGTGAAGATTTATTAAAGAAAAGATTTGAATTAAATTATTACAACCTACAGAACTGTCTCTAGGCATGGTAGTATAATTAAATTACTGCTGTTATATCTTGTTTTTATATTACATGAGATTGATAAATATGTTTATTGGATTGTCCAATTTGGCATATTAAACTTATTAAGGAGCTCATTCATTTCTAAATGTGTAGTTTTACATTTGAGAATGAGCATGGATATATTACTCACTTTAGTATACGGCATTATTCTTTCTGAAAAGTTTTTTCAGTCTATTTAAAACAAATCTTAGGTGCTTATAGTGGAGCACTCCAAAATGTGTTTAGAGCACTTTTGTAGAAAATTTCAACACACATATATTAATAGACACAGACACATATACGTGAACACACACACACACATGCACATACCTTGGGTGGGTGGCTGGGAGTAATAAAAACAACACACTTATATACATTGATTTTAACTTAGAAAGTTAATTATTATTGGGTGTCTTATTGATGTCCATTGCATACAAGTTTATCAGACTACAGGACATGTTCCTTAATAAGGAAATCTCTTTTAATGAACATTTTCCTTTAATGATTTGAACTTAAAAATTTGTGTGTATATGTATCTATTATTATCACAAGAAACAGGTATTTTATGGAACCTATTTTAGATAATGCAGGTCTAGCTATATTTCTTTCAGTATTATGTTAAATTGAAATTTTAATAATAATAGCTATATTTGGGAAATATGAACAAGAGTAGGAGACATTTCATTTTAAAATTCCTGTGCCGAGCATGATGTCTGACAAAAAAGGCATATATTAAGCTAAAAAAAATCAGTAAATAACTGATTGAATTAACATGTCATAGTTTCTCTGTTGGCAATGTTTTGCTTCTGAATCTTGAGACAATCTTTTAAGAATTGTGTCCAATACTTAAATTGCTTCATCTTAAAAATATTTAAGAGGATGCAGAGGTATCCCAATGGTTAAGAGTAGTTGTTGTTCTTCCATAGGATGTAAGTTCTACTCACAGTCCCAAATCAAACAACTCACAACCACCTCTAGGCCTTCCAATGCCCTCTTTTGGCCTTTATGGTCACCTACAACATATATATTCACAGACACACACACACACACACACACACACACACACACACACACACACACATATATACACAAACAATAAATGAATTAATACTAACACTATAAACCTTAAAGTCATTTGCCTGAATTATTTAACAGACATTGATAAAATAAATAGAAATTAAGATGTTTTAAAATTAAAATAAAAAGGTTAAAAAGGTAACTTAATGTTAGATGGCTTTTCCAGCATGCACAAAGTCTTTGGTGTAATCCACAGTGCTATAAAACATAAATAAAATACCTTTTTATATACAGAAATATCTGGGGAATAATTTCAGGATATCCAGGAGTTGCTTTAAAAAATGGGTAAAACTATGTAGCTGTCTCTTTCCTAAGCTCTTCAAAAAGAAAATTCTCTTATGAGTTCTGAGAAGGATATTACTCTATAACTGTAGGCATATGAATTTAGAGGGTAGTTTGATACTGCATCCACTTAGCAAAATAGAAGTAATGAGTTCACTGCTGGAGCCTATGATCTCCCCAACCTTAGGTTAGCTGGGTCCTAATATCTTCTTTGTGGGAGGGGGTGTGAAGGTTTAATGTCTCCAACACAGATAATGGGAGTCCAGTAAAAGGGATACAAGAGACTCATTTATTTAGCAAAGGGGAAAGTCTTATGTACCCTCCCAGCACCCAGGTGTTCTGATCTGTTGACATTGTATGGTCTATGATTCTAGGACATAGAAAGCTGAGATAGGAGGATCTCTTAAAAATTTGAGGCCATCCTAGACTCTATAGTGATTCCAGACCAGCCTAGGGTGCAGAGTAAGAACTTGTCTCAAAAAGTCTTTCATTACCATTATGATATCATATGTGATGTAAATTCTCCTC
This sequence comes from Microtus pennsylvanicus, assembly GCF_037038515.1. NCBI lineage: Eukaryota > Metazoa > Chordata > Mammalia > Rodentia > Cricetidae > Microtus > Microtus pennsylvanicus. The sequence goes on from NC_134601.1 coordinate 48,976,604, forward strand.
TAACTCTATAACAGGAATCACTTTAAAGCTCTTCTAATACTGGTTGATGTTTCTATCTTTTGAGTATTGCTTATCATCATTGAGTTGGTTGTTAAGGTTTGAGACCAGTTTAAATAACTTGACAGACTTGATTCTTGCACCAATGGCCCAATCCACAAAAAACATGCTTACTAAATAGAATGAGAGCTTTCGCTGTGCTTATATATGTAGACACATTATTCCTGTTGCATTTGATGGCTTATTATCTATTATATCCATTACAAGAAGAATATTCTCTAACGATGCTTAGGTAATGGTTGGAAGGTGGGTGGCATCAATGTGTAAAAGTACACAACTTACTACACCAAAAAAATTTTATTCAGATACCCCTTAACTTGGAGTTCATCACTGACCCATTTTAGTTTTGGCAAAAAGCAAAAGCAAGCCATAGACTTTAGATTTAAATTTTCAAAAGTTATAAAATAGTTCACACAATTTAATCTTCATATTTAAGATAAGGAAAACATGATATTATCTTTAAATTAAAACCATTAGCCAAGGTTATTTAGAGCAATCCACAAAACTTTTCACTCCACTCTTATCAATTTATAAAGTATGTTAATTATTTCTATACAAGTACAAATTGATACAGAAAAATAATTGGAAACATGTTTCTAATTTCATACTTGACACTATACATGAATTTTAAATTTGAAATTATATAAACCTCTGTTCATACACTTGAAATGAACATGGCCATTTGTCAATGATGCATCATGCCTTATGTGAGCACAAGACAAAAGTTCCTAATATTCATAGCTTCCTCAACTACTTTCTATATTATTTGTTATCCCACCAAAAAAGGACTGTTTCATATATATATGTATATATTCCACCTCCTCCCATTTCCCTCCCACTCCCCACTCCCCCTCCCCCTCCCTCTCCAGTTTTAAGAGAAGTCATGGTGCCCTGCCCTATGGAAAGTCCAAGGCCCTCCCCCCTCCGTCCAGGTCTAGTAAGGTGAGCATCCAAACAGACTAGGCTCCCACAAGGTAGAATCCTACATGCAGTAGAATCCAAACCCAGTGTCATTATCATTGGCTTCTCAGTCCTCCCTCATTGTCAGTCACATTCAGAGAGTCCAGTTTGATCACATTCTCGTTCAGTCCCAGTCCAGCTGGCCTTGGTGATCTCCCATTAGATCAGTCCTACCGTCTCCATGGGTGGACACAACCCTTGCGGTCCTGACTTTCTTGCTCATGTTCTCCCTCCTTCTGCTCTTCATCTGGGCCTTGGGAGCTCAGTCCAGTGCTGTAATGTGAGTCTTTGTCTCTATCTCCATCCATCGCCAAATGAAAGTTCTATGGTGATATGCAAGATATTCATCAGTGCGGCTATGGGAGAAGGCTAGTTCAGGCAACCTCTCCTATGCTGCCCAAGGACCTAGCTGGGGAAATCCCCTTGGACACTTAGGAACCCCTTTAGAGCCAAGTCTCTTGCCAACCCTAAAATGGCTCCCTTAGTTAAGATATCTTCTTCCCTGCTCAGACAACTAATACGTAAACTTCGCTGGCACTGTCCTGTTGACAAATGAGACTATATTTTTAGTGTTGCCAACTGTGGTCGATTTTACATTTCCAATGTTTTCTTTCATGTTTGCCTTGAGTTTATCAAATTCCAGACCAATTAGAAACTAAAAATTCTCAATGCCATTAAAAAAGTTATTTTTAGATTTTTGGGTTTAAGGAATTTCTTGAAAAGGGGAGGAGTAAAATCCAGAGAGCCCTTGGATTTATGAAGATGTTTTCCCATCCCACTATCTTTAACAGGCATTTGTACCAATGGATTTTATTAAGAAACTAAGTTATGGAAGTGGATCATTTCATTCTTTTGATTTATTTTTCCTAAAGCTCTATGAAACATTGATGTGTCAAATATATAACAATAAAATGTTGGCGCTATTTTGATTGGAGTCTCTGAATAGAAAACTTTGGTGTCAGTCTGGAGACAGGTTGAAAGCAAGTTTGTGATTACAATAAGGTTTAGAAAATTCAGAGGTACCATGATACTCTTGAGTTTTGAATGAAGTAGGAAGTTACCCCAGATAACTCAAGATATGACAAAGTGTCTTTGAAGACAGGGAAGATTGATAGCTTTGATATAAATAATCCAAGGACTCTTCTGTTTGCCCCTAATATTAACTACTTACAATATTAAAAATTGATAAATTTAGACATTCTGATTATACAGATACTTATGAAGTGTTTTGTCCAATAGAAGAGACAGGGATTATATAGTAATTAAAATAGAAAATTATAGATGCAATTTGCACTGACTTTTATGTAGGTAGTATCTTTTGTGTATATATACCTTAGCTTCCTGAATGGATGAAAGAGTACTGGTTTGTCTCAATGCTCTTGGCTATGAACAGATACAAGATTCTATAGGAACTGAGGTGAGATATACTGTACAACTAATACCCAGTTTACTAATTAAACAGTCATTTATTGAATACCTCATATTTATCAGGCACTAATGATATACGATTAATAAAAACTCAGAGAGAGGTCTGAAGGTCAGAAAAGCAAAAGAGCCGACCACTGGCTCATACTTCTTCCTTAGTCTGAAATGATGAGGCTGTCTCCAGGTATCTTAGAATGAGACTGTGTCTGAGAGCTGTTTCCTCCAATTTTATAATCTTCTCTAGGGCTGGGATTTAAGGTGTGCACCACTGGGATTAGTGGCAAGCACTGCTCAGTTTCTATGGCAAACTAGTGTGGCTACTGGGATTAAAGGTGTGTGTTACCACCTGCAAGGTTGATCAGTGGGGCTGTTTTACCCTCTGATCTTCAGGCAATCATTATTTATTAAAATACAAATGAAATGCCACTACATACTAAGTAAAAGTAATGCAATGGTGCACAAAAAAAATGTAACTCTAGCTTTCTGAAAGCATACAGTCTGGGGGAGGAGGAAAATTAAACTCCCTGGTTGGGATCAATTTGATCACGGAAGAAGTTTAATGACTGGTGATAAGGCCTCATCTTTTATCTGATTTTTTCATGGGTATATGTGCTTGTATGTACTTTTATGTATTCATGGTGTGACTATAGGATGTGTAATATTAACTACTACAAAGGGGCAAAAATAATAGTGAAATCTTTTGCAAAGTAAGGGCTGTGTGGACAGTTCTTGACAGATTCCATACTCTTCCTTTCATTTTGGCATATAGCCTTTTCTTACAAGGCATTGTTCTTTATCATTTTGAGTATTATATTTCACCTCCTTAAAAAGTTTCTATGAGAAACTAAGAAAAAAGTTTCTATCATATTTAAAATATTAAATAGTTTTGTTACCTTAGCACCTATCATATGTTTGTTCAATATAATTTTTATTTATAAATTATTAAATAATGGAGCATATGCAAAGTGAGCTGAATCACAGGTTTTTCAAAACAGATTGTATTAATTTTTATTACTGTTATAGAATACCTAAAGTGTCATAACTTTAAAGAGAAAAGAGGTTTATTTACCCCATAGGTCCATAGCTTGAAGGTCATGGCTCCAAGGTCAGGTTAGCTCTTATGAGGGCTTCATGGTGATAAGAGCACTCGAAAAACTGAGAGATCACAGCCACACAGAAGGCGAGCATGGTGAAGCTGCTTTAGTGCCTTCCCTCTGAAGAGAAGACTTCATCCATGCCTACTGATAGTGCTGTAGTAATACCTTTCACTGATGTAAACTTATGAATAACGCTCTCAAGACGTGTATCTTCGGTCATCACACAGAAAATACTCCAAAGCTCAGAAAGACAGAAGTGCTCAATGATATGTAGCCTTAGCTACCTCATTTTTCAAACAAGAAAACTGACAGAATAGTTCTGAACACTAGCATCTCTCTCAGATAATCTCATCTGACTTAGTGAGCCCAGCAGGAGCAGTATGTCATATGCAAAGGAAATTCTTAGATGCAAAATGATGACAGGTAACTATGGTGTACATTGATTTCTCTTAATTTCTAAAGTACAATTGGAAGACATTTTAATTTAATTCACTTGTTTTCTCTGTGTCTCTCTGCTTGGTTCCTGGAATCCTTCACTATCTGTAAAATGATCCCTTCAAGTAAATACCATAATTTAAAAATGAAGTCAGAAAAAATACATAAAAAACTCAAAGCAAAATCATATATTTACTTATGGGGCATCTGTAGCCCAGACTCTTAATATACAGACTAAGTCCTTGACAGGCTTATGATTAACACAGTTGCCTTTAGAGTTTAATCAAGACACTAATTTCAAACCAAACAAGTAGAGGAAAAGAAAGAACATTCAACTATAGTAAATTGAATTCAAGAAGAATAAGCCTCTGGAGGCCTCAAAAGCATGAAACAGGAAGCTCAGTCTCATGGAGTCAGCTGTTCACAATATATTTGGTAAATGTCTTATTTTTTTAAAAGATAGCTTGCAAGTGGTTGGGCTCACAGGCCAAAGAAAAAGCATTTGGTTGCAACAAGTCTAACATATGCGTGATCATTTCTCATTTTAGGTGAAAAACCAGACTGGCACAGAGCTTAGAATTTTCAAAACAATTTAGCACTCAGCACAGGAAAAAAAAAAGTAACCTAACTATTTTTCTGTTAAAAGGAACATCTACTGTTCATGCCTGAATCTAGCTCGTATTACATGAATCTGTCACCTCTCATATTTGTAATGCACTCATTTTGGAAATATGATGCTTTTAAAGGAATTCTGGAAAGATAAATCTTACAAAACAACCTAATCCTTTGTTCATTTACTAGTTTTATTTTTTGGTGTAAATAAAAAGATGGCTCCAGTTCTCTAAGCTGTAAGCTTCAGGTGAACTTACAAGTTTCAACAATTTTCCTTACTCTAGGTCAGATCGTATTTTCTATTATTAAATCCATAATCTTGAAGACAAGCATAATTTTTGTAGCTTACTTGTAAATTTGTGATTTTAATGACTGGTTTATGCTGAACATGAATAATAAACCATCATCTGTTAAACCTGGAGAGCACTGCAAGTGATCTACAGTGTGCTGCGAAAATGAGACTCATTATTATCTTGCATTTTACAAATTTGCAGTAAAGCAGTGCAAACACATATTTACCTTAATTAATAAAATACCACACATTTTTCTCTGGAAATAGGGAAGTATTTTACGTAGGAAATAATTCTCTACTTGCTAGTAAGAGCATTCTTTGTAAAAAAGAACTCTCAGCATTTCCTGAGTTAAACCAGCAAAACTGTTCATCCTTTTGAAAGACAATAAGGCATTTCTAAAAGCTTATCTACACACTGCTGATGGTCCTTTTCTGTTCCTGCCAACTTGCCCTGTCTTTAATGCAAGGTCAGTGGGAGGGCCTTTAACTCAAGGGAGAGAGAATTTGAAGTATCCATGTTCCTTCCCTTTTCTTTTCTTAAGTTGCCTTTGTAGAGCAAGACATTTATTAGTGAGCCTTGACAGATCCTTGAGACTTACAAAATCACCCGTGGAGGGATAATAGGCTAACTTTAGATCATGTTTGAACTTCTCAGCTGGTAGTCATTCAGCAATATCCTCCCCTGGAATCTGGACCCACCAGCCTGTCTATGTTCTTTTCAACCTACTCTATTTTATTAACAACTGTTTTTGGTTGATGCTTAGTTTAAAACTGGGCTGTAGGAGGTCAATTGTTTCATTCAAATTTGAATACTTTTCAAGTTGAATTATATCAGCTAACGGGATCCAGTTTCTATAAAGTGCATAGTATTTGAATTTAATTTGTACTTCAAGCCTAGTTAATCTCTCCTATGTTGTCAACTAACTTCCATACATGTGAATATCCATAATATTTAACATTTGTTTGTGTTTATATATCCCATATGCAAGAATATTATTCTCTAATTACATTACATAAAATAGGTAGTGTAACCTCTTGATTTTTGTTTAAATATTTAAATTTTGATATAAATATACTAAAACATAATATACTAGAACCTAGTTAATAGAATTAAGAAGTTTTCATGTAGTTATGCTTTAATTAAACCAAATGATCTTGCCATTGCTTTAGAATTGGTTAGCTATAAGGAGGTTCTTTCAAAAGAAAATTTCCATCTCATTTCTTCATATCACATTATGCTTTTATTATCAAATGAAATTTTCTAGCATGATAATTCTCTTTAGTTGACCAACTTAAGTATAACTTTGTTTCTGTCATTACAAAATTTAAATTTAGCCTAAAACATTCCCTACTGGTAAACAGGATAAGGCTGTGTTTCGGGTTTAAAAACAATTACTAAAGGGTTCTGGGAATGTCTGAAACTGTGCTTAAAATTATGGTTGCTTTGAAGACCACTTTAAAGATAATAAACCTTTTTTTACAAATTCTGCTCTATTATTCAAGTAAACCCACTATTATTGTTTTTACAGGATGAATTTGCTAAGAAATGTATACATGTCTTATTGTTTCAATCAAAATGTAAACTTATGATTTAGGCAAGTATGTAACTTCAATATACAAATTACCTCTTAGTGCTTTCTCTATGATTCATTTTTTCATAAACCAAAAGGTTATAATAAGACCTATCAAAAAGATACTATGTAACCCAGCATGGTGACCCATGCCTTTAATTTCAGCACCCAGAAAGTTAAAGGCAGATGGATTTCTGAGTTTGATGCCAGCCTTGTCTACAGAGCAAATTCCAGGACAGCCAGGGCTACACAGAGAAGCCCCATTTCAAAACAAAAACAAAACAGAAAAGGATGCCATGTAAGCTAATACATATACATATATACATAGTAGCAGTTTTTTTTATGGCTTTTTCGTAATGCTTATTTTGGGTTGATATATACCCTGCATCATTGTTCTTACTCCTATTTTTACTTCCTTGGAAGTATCTGTTACTGTTCAATGTCATTTCTAAAAACACATGTTCAATTTTTGTTTATGACTCCAGCCTTATAGTTCAGTGACTACAGAAACATATCTGCTAAATCAATTTTACCCATTTCTAAGTATACTTTTCTTTTTTAATTTATTTTTTATTGAAAAATAATTTTTATATAATATGTTCTGGTCATGGTGTCCCCTCTCCCAATTTCTTACAGGTTTTCCCTAGCTTCCCACTACCCAAATGCATATTCTTTCTCTCTCGCTTTCACTCTCTCAATAGATAACAAACAGGCATCTAAAACAAACAATCTGAAAAAAAATAGAACCAAAGAAAAGGCACATAAAATACATGTAATCACAGAGACATCTTGCTGCCTGGACAGTCACCCAAAGTTCTCTAGTTGTTGGACTAGAAGTCCAAACATTAGGGAGGAGTTGATCTAGACACCACTCACAGCCACAATTGATGCAAAAGCAAGAGGATTTTTATTCTGTCATGACAAGGCCCTTCAGGTTCAGGATATGAAGGACCTCGATAGCTGTTACAGCCCATCTTTTAAAGCAAAAAGCCACAAACACAAAGGGGGAACCTGTAGGTTGTTTTCCAACTTATTAGATTGGCTTATTCAAAGGGTTACTAGCAATGATTGGTCTATTCCAGGGCAGGAGAATAGCTGCGAGGTCAGGTGATAAGGGAGAGCATCTCTGTGGTCTTCCTGACCTTGTTCTAGTGACTAAATCAATACATCAGGAACTGAGTCAACATCTGTGGGTTGTCTTTGCCTCAATTCCCAGAATGGAGTTATGTTTGAAGATTATTCACAAGGACACAGGAGGATGAGCCGTCCAGCATGTGTGTGTGTTGGCGACTGTCCCTTTTACAAAACAGAGTGATTGTAAGGTTTTAGAAAAATGTCTTAGGGTTGAGGGGGCTTACAAATGCATTTAGAGTCTTTCATAGTAACATTGGAGCATCCATTTCTAGCCTATAGGCCCATCATATCTGACATATTTTTCCATGAAGCAGAAAATTTAAGACTTTTTTTTGCCTGTATTGCCACTTTGTCAGTCACTTTCTTCTGTGTCCTGCAGAATGTCTGGCAGACTCTTTCATGAAGCAGGAATGCTGAAGGACTGTCTCACCTTTTTACGGCAAATTCAACAGTCATTATTCTGTAGGTCCTACATGTCTAATTCCTACAGGATACCATCAAGCAGTCCAACCAAGATCAGTTTCTTATCCAAATGGAAAGCCTTGTCACACTGAAGGTTAATTCCGTAACGAGTTTCTTCAATACCCATCAACTTCTCTGAAGTAATTGGTGCTGCCAGAAGCAGACATCTCTTTGTCGAAAAAAGCCTAATTTCTTAAAACTTTGTAAATGTCATATTATGTTGGTCTTTGAAGCATTGAAGATTATCTAACTGAAATATATCTCTATACCTATAGAAAACCTAACTAACATGACTAAATGTTTGATTATTATAGATTGCTATCTATTGTCCTGTATTTCCCAATCATACATTACATGTTTAAATGGGCTACATAAACACATAATATCTTAAACAAGAATAAAAATTTACATATAACAACTTTAACCTTAAATATGTATCAATAGACCAAGATCCATACCAATGCAAAGTAGTCATCTCTATATCATATCCCCCTCTAAAGGAAAACAAACATTTATAAACAATCATTTTAGGAGTTTGGGCATTGTTTTCTCTAAACTGTTTCCTGCTGTTTATTGGGCAAAGTATTTTTAGGGTTCATGGAGACCTTTTGGGGGAGGATCTTGTTCCATCAAACCACATTAGCCTGGAAAGAATCCACAGGTTCTCATCTTCTGTGGAAGTAAATGTACAATCTCTTTTCCATAGTAACAAATCCTTAGACTCAAACTTGGAAATCAAGATATCTTTATGTTGATTTAACTTAGCAACCCCAAAAATCAACTCTCTGCAGTCAAAAAAATTAAAGAAATCAAAATAATAAATATAATCCAGAATATCTGTGTATATTCCATCTTTACATGGCTTATTTTTCTTTATTCCTTTAATCTATGACTTCCTCTACTCTTTTATATTCCTTTTACTGTCTCTTCAAAGACTGTATTTTATTTTTTAAAAAGATTTATTTCTTTTTATAAGTCTACATTCTTTTTCTTCTTTCTCCCCCAAGCCTAAGTAAATTTTTTAAACATACTATGAATCATTCAGAGGTTTATTCCTGTCTTAATCTGTCTTTATTGCATATCTGTAATAATTATACAACCGGAAGCATTTTAAAATGGTAATCAGTATGGTTGTGGTATTCCTAGATTATGGCTTCACCTCTCTTCTTGGCAGAGGTATGTTTACCGCCAGCTCTTGGATTATTGGGTGGGAGCCATGCTCACCACCTCAACTCTGAGAAGCACTGTGTAACACATAAACCCTTTTTGTCTGTGTAAAAGCTAAATATGCCAGGCTGAGTGGCCTGGAAATATCTCCACGTATGTCAGCAGGAATCCACCATGCTTTCCTGCCTGTGTACGCCTTTCAGACCCTATCCAGCTGCTTTCCCAGGAAGGGGTATTGAGCAGCAGGCATACTCTCAGCTACTTTCCTCCTAATCCCAATCAGGCATACAAGAAACCAGATCAGACCCAAGAGGGTTAGCCCCAATGTATGGGTGCCATTTAGTTGAAGGAGACTGCTCTTTTGTTTCCCAGCCACCCAGACATGAGTAATTATACAGATGCTATATTAATTACAACACTGTTTGGTTAATAACTTAGGAAAATTTCTGGCTTTCTCATATCTTAAATTAACCCATTTCTATTAATCTGTGTATTGCCAAAGGGCTGTGGCCTGCCAGTAAGATTCCAGCATTCCTTTCTTCTTTGGCAGCTGCATAGCATCTCTGACTCTGCCTATTCTCTCTAGATATATCTCCTCCAATCTGGCTATATTCTGCCCTGCCATAGGCCAAAGCAGCTTTATTCATTAGCCAATAAAAGCAACACATATACAGAAGGTCATCTCATATCATTCAATGATATATGTAGTATTGTCTTAAGCAATAGGGTCTTAGCAATTTGTAGAAAGCAACCAATAACCTTATAATAGCCTTGATTTAGGTAGGATTTTTATGGATTACCTTTAACTAACAACTGTTCTTAAATCCCGTGAGTAGCTTATTATTCAGTTCTGTTACAACAAGCTTCTTAAAGCCAATTTCAAATTTTATATCCTACTTTGCTTTTTTTGAAGTAAGAGGCTCAACTTTTCTACTCTATTAAATACCAGATAAATTGTATTGATAAATAAAAATGATACCATACAAAGCTACACCAAGAAACTAGCACCAAATTTAAGATACCTAGGGAAAATCCTTCCCTTTTTTTTAAGGTGAAATCATTTTAAAGCCACATGATGATTGGCCACAATACAGAATTAGATGTGAACAATTGGAAAACTCATATCTTCTAATATGAACATGGACAACTGATATTATTAGTAAAAAAAAAAAACCTCAGAGTCACTACTATGACATCTACATAGATGAACACAAACAATAGTTTAGGATGTTTCCTAATGGCTTAAAATGGTCAGTGGTTATTGTACTCGAACCTTATTATCTGTGTTGAAAATGGGACATAGGAGCAATAAGTGCAGAAAATTACAGAAAATATGTTTTCTCCTCTGAGTCACCCTTTGGTATTCAGAGCCATTACTTCACAAGAGCACAGAAAATACCCAGAATGAGAGTCTTTGGCATTTGACAAAGAATATTGTACAAGTCCTCATCATTCACTTGAGCTAAATTAATGGCAACATTTATGAGAGTACTTTTAAAGCACGTTAAACTAAGAGCTTTAGTCTCTGAAAATAATGTTCTGTTTTGAGATTTTTTTTTCATTAAACAAAAGTAATGAAGCAAGCAAATATCCTAGTACATCTGTATTTGTTGATACTTGACATTTTATTATAACATGAGATTTAGAAAAAAAAAAACCTTTTTAAACCAGGGATTCACTATCCTGTGATTTACTTTATTTGTTACCATTGGATTTCATTTCTGTAACTGAGCGACCATTTGTCCCAGGCTAAATTAAAAAACCCTCTTTCTTTGTTTAATTATGTTTGCCACATTCTGCACCTTTATTCAACTCATTTACTTTTTGTAGTTGGCATTAGAGGCTTCTTGGGAGTGGGGGTTATAGACAAATGATGGTTTTAACTGAGGTTGTGCTTTTAAGAATTCTAGAACATTTTCAACCATCAGGGGTTCAAATTTTAACATTTTTCTATCATTTATGCCTTTTATAAACTGTCCCAAATTTGCCTTATTACAAAAGTCCTAAACACATTTCCTTTACATGATAGCAGCTTCATAAATCAAACTTATTCTTCCTTCTCAGCAACCTTATTTCTTATATTTTAGTTAAGATTGGCTCTCCAGCCATTCTTTAAAACCCAGTATACTCAACATCTTCTTTGAAGGTCTTCCATATACTTTTGTTTCTTTTGTACATTCTCTTTTTGATTTATTTTTTATACTATGCCCTCAATTCTAGTGGAAATTGACACATGTTTATCTTGGCTAGATCTTTCCTACAAGATTATCATGGTAACATGAGCAAAGACTACATCCTATTATAGAAATACTTCCTACAGAGTGCCCAGCATAGTGCTAAGTTTATAAACAGGAATTATTATTTTTTAATTAGGGGATTGATATAACTTTGAGGATTGTTTCCTTAATGATCATAGATTTATTATCTACTCTGAGTTAAGATAGATAACATATGAGTTTGAATTTCAATTGAAATTGGAATTATATTATTCTGAGAGGAAAAATATACGTTGGGTTATTTGCCTTATAGCCATAGTGAAATCAGTAAATCCCCTTTCTGATTTAATATTAAATCTGTTTATAAATGGTTGTTGAAGTTCTAATCCTGAAATTCAGGAAAAAAATGGAATTTCAGTTGTAGTATTTATTTTTAGAGTGCTGTATTAAGCATATATTTTCCAAAGAGTTACTTGGAACCTGAAAATATATTATGTCCATTTATAACACAAGACAATTTCAAGAAATAATTGTGTTGTGTCATGAGGATATGTTCAGAGACTGAAAAGTATTTTGGCAAAAGCTAGGTCAGAAAGTTAATATGGAGAAGGATTAAAGAATTTGAATGATGCAGACAACTATTTGGTGATTATAGCACTTCAGGATTATAGCTTGCATTTTCTAAATACTATGCACAATTCTCAGATTTCACCATTAAAATCCCACTTACTAGTTTAACAGAAAAGAAGAAGTAGCTCTTCCAGGAAAAGCATTTCTTTTTTTAAGATTATTTCACTTAGTTTTAACATATAAAAATGAACATATTTAATCTTAACTTTATTTGAAATAAGAAAAAGTTCTTTACTGTCTTTTTATTCATCAAAATAAGTAACACTTTTGCCTGTAGATAGATACTTCTGATATGACTATAAATATATTAAATATTTTGAATAAAAAATGAAAACATGAAATTTACGTCAGCAAACTCAATTGTTGGAGGTTTACTTTTGGTAAGAACCTTAAAAATTCTTGTACAGCATGACTTATTTTTTTCTTTCATATTTAATGCTCAAATATATTTTTCTTGGGAACTGACATACATACTACTGTGAAGATGGCAACCCTCTATGTCTACCTTCTTTAATGCTTGTGATTTGTTATCTTAGTAGTGGGAGAGGTATTGATGCATTCATACATTCCCTTTCATGAAAGATGTAGTGAATATATGTGGCAGAAGATAGAAGGTTAGCTTATAGGTATGAACTACAATATGCTAAATGTTCCAATTTTGTGCTGTTACCCTAAATAGAAGTGGCCTTGTACCATGAAGAGTTCTGCACTAGACTTGGTAAACTTGAATGCATGTTATGTGAGCTTCTGAAAATCCATTTATTCATTTATTAAATTATATTTATTGGGGTATAGGTAAGGCAGAGGACTGGGAATTGTATAGGTACCTGACCTAATGGAACATGCAGTCTTGTAACAAAGAGTGATGTACATATAATGGCAATATTGCAGTTGTGATAAGTATGAATTTAGAAAAATACAATATTATATGTAAATATGAAATAAGAGAATTTGTTTAATTCAGAGAACTCAGAATAAATTTCCCTGGGGAACTGAGAATTAACCAATTTTGAAGACAATTAATCAAAGAGGGATTATGACATTCCAGAGATAGTAAAAATATAGAGAGTGGAATTATAGTATGAAAGAGCACACTCACCTTCTTAAGAACCAAAATCAAGTCAGAGTTGTAGGAAGAGAAGGAGCAAATGACTTTACTCTGCTTCCTGAGGGGGATAATGATGTGACCAGATGTCTCAAGTACCTACCTCCATAACTTCTCCACCCTTAACTGTGACTCGAACTAAACAGTGCTTTATTTAAGTTGTTTTGGTTAAATATTTTGCCACAGTAAAAAAATAAATAAATAACAAGCAAAGTAGTATAGGACTTTTAGGGCATGGGGGGGGGGTGTTGTAGTGACCTTTGAACCTAATAAAGATGCCTTTGAAAAAATTTAGTTAGTGATATAAAGTGATAAGTGTCAATTTGCAGTCAGAAAAGATTACTCAGACAAATGCGAGGAATAAATCAGAAAATGACTAGAGAGAAAGGGTGGGAAGTAGTTAGAAGACAAACAGTGGGCCAGGAGGCTGATGATGTAGCGGGGCTATAGAGGAAGGTGTCAGTAAAGAGGAACTGGAAGATTCAATAGGAAAAAAATGTAAAATTCAGAGTTTAAACTAGATGTAAGGGTGGTAATGAAGGAGGGAACTGTCAATGATAACTCATACGTTTGAGGCTTATGTAGGTGGATAATGTGTCATACCTTAAAACATAGACTACAGAAACATAATTATTTGTTTTGTGGTTAAGGGATACAGGAGGACAATATAAATGTGATAAATTTTAGCTTTTTTGTTGGGTTTGTGTCATTATGAATTTTTTGACTCATTAATTTCCAAAGCTTTAAGATAAGCATGATGAATCACAGATATTTTCTACAGGAGACTTGAGAAATTTATATGTAAAAAGCCATAGAGAATGTTTTCTTTTGGGCCTGTGGAATCTCCATTGCCACCATTCTCTGTAGATATTATAGCTATATTAAATCATTGAACCTCAATTATCAAGTACAATAATCTTTATATTATGCCAATACAAACCTGTCAATTAATTTGGTCAGTTACATCAAATGACCAATTACATGAATAACTGATTGCATCATGAGTGAATAAATTGAATCACTAAGATTAGTTGCCACAGTAGACTAAAAAAGACAAAATTATGCATGCATATATATATATATATATAATATTAATGCTGAACTGCTACAGAAAGCATTTGCTGTCTGAATAGAAGTTATTATAGGGAGCATGTTCTCTCCTGTCTCCTTTATCGTTATTGTCTTTGATGTTGTCCTGGGGCATCAACCACAAGTAGTGAACATACAGAAACAAAAGTATCTAATAAAAATTATAATACAGTCTGCTTTGTTCACTCCAAGGTTTTAATTTGTTAAAAATACTTAATGTCAAATTTGTAGGATCCCTGTATTAATTTTCATTTGGCTTTGGCCTTGCTAGTGAGTATTTTTCTAAAATACATTTCTTTCATCTTCAGTTAGTATGTATTTTGTCTGTTTTCCTTTTCAGATAAATTCATGAATATAAATAAGATTTAATCATCCTATAATATAGTCTCATAGCTAACTATATTATGTTTTGAATAACATGTTTTGGAAAATATTATTTTCAGTACTTTAGTATTAAAACCGATGATAAAGGGTTAATATCTGAAACATTACTTATGTAATAAGTATGGAAAACGAGGCTTTTCAGTACATGGACTATGGCAACTGAGTGAATTATTGACAACCTCAAGAAAAAAGGTGAAAATTTCAATCAAATCATACCTATAATTAATCTTAATGAAATACTATTTCATTTTGTTTCTTTACAGCTTTTTATGCATGAATATGTAAAAGCAAGGCCTAAAGCCAAATATATTTTTCATGAAATTCAAGTTCTGGTAGCTGAATTGGCATTTCCATGATTTATGTAATGAGAGATTATTTCCCATGCAATATGATTATTTGGTATTTATTAAACATTACAGTGTCAGAGGGTATAAGACGAGGGTTATTCAAGTTTAATTTCATATTAAAGAGCTAAACTTTTATTTGCATCACTGAGTCAAAGGTACTGGCCCTATGCAATATGATTAGAACATAGCCAGAAGCAGGGGTTTACATGTTAGTAAATTTCCCATTACTATGACAAAATAACCAAGAAAATCACTTTAAAAGGAGGTGAGATTTATTTTGGTTCATAATTTCAGTGTTTCACTGGCTTGTTGCCTAGTAAAAAGCACATGACAGAGAAAAGCTTCAACCTCACACTAGCCAGGAAACACAGAGAGACATTGAGCCCAAGATAATACCTTACAAGTTATCCTTCCTCGGTGGTGACCTTTCTCCAACCACTGACAGTCCACTCAGCTGTTAGTTGTTTAGTCAATGACATTCGCTGCATGATGATAATTACCTCTCAATGATACGGTTTGAGAGTACATTTTATCCAACCCATGGCAGGCTTCTATGTAAAAGTGGGCAAAATCTAGAAGCCATGAAAACAGAATGTCTTGGTAGTAGAGAATAAAGGATGCACTTGTTCTTAGAGAAGGGAAGCAGTAAACTGAAAACCTAATGTTCAAGTTAAATTTGCATAAAGCAAAGCCAGTAGTATTTATTCTGGGAGGCAAGGTCAGACCTAGCTTTGTCATAAATTTTATGCAATGAATGTATGACACTTTATGTTTGGTGCTTTAAAATTCCATGAAGGTGGTATTACTAGGTTACTAGTTATTCCATTCAACCAACAGATATGGCATCTGAATTATGGGATTCTGACCTCTGTCTGTCTCTCTCTCTCTCTCTCTCTCTCTCTCTCTCTCTCTCTCTCTCTCTCTCTCTCTCTCTCTCTCTCCCCCTTTCACAGCATTATCTAAACATTTCCCATGTCTATGTCTATATGAAATGTTAAAACTTAATTTGCTTGCTCTTACCCTTAGTGACTAACTTAGTGCCTGCCATATCAAAGTTACTCAGACACCCAGAAATTATGCTGGTTGGATGAGTAAATGCTGCTGAAAGCCTCCAGCAATGGTGTGTTATCTAGCCTTGAACACATGAGCTCATCCCTAGCCACTGCCATAATAAATTGTAGTTTGCTGTGTTAGACACCCTCCAGGGCTTATTTCTGGAGGACAATTGATAAATTAATCCTGATAGGATGATAACTGTAGATAATTACTGTATGTTAATGTGTCACCACACCTACATAAGTTATTTGCATTTAAATAGAACAATTGTAGATGCAATCCCTTCAGGCAAAAGGAATGCATCTTGGGGGTAATAAAGTGCTAATCTGGGCTGTGGGGTGGGGAAAGGTGGTAATACGGAAATCTCTAGAGACACCTTTATGTGTTGTGTCAGTTGTAATCTTTCCGTAGGTTTGTATTAATATTGTTGATTATTTGGAGCAAAATTTCAAGCCTGATGGGCAAAAGTAAATCTATTAAAATGCACGGTACTGTGAAATTAGATTAATTACCTATGATTTGAATTAAGATTGTTTTGCAGATACAATGTATCCAAAATCTACTTATATGAAATTTTTGTTTGAGATGCCTACAATGAGCTATACTGTATATAGTATTTCTCTTGAAGCTGGCGAGTGTAAAACATAATGGTACATCTCATGAAATGATTGAAAATATCTCATTTTATACATGTGCATCATGCAAACCTCAGCTGAATTTACCATGAAGAAGTTCAATCTGGTCAGTTTTTCTTTTAGACATCTACAATAAATATATTACCTGAAGTTTTTTTTTTTAAATGTTTCAGTATGCTCAGCTTTCTGAGAAATGTGCACGGTTCACATTAATGATGCACTTTTGGGTCAATGAAACAATAATAAGTCTACTATGTGATATTTTTATTATATCTGCTTCTAATGATAAAAATAATATTTAAATATGAAGAATGAAAATAATTATATTGTTTCTGAGTCCCTGCCAAATGTGATCACTAGGGTTCCCAGGCAGACCTTATTTCTAGGTATTAGGAGCTAGCAAGCAGGAATAGTCATGGACTAGATGGGCAGAATGAGGAAATGGTTCACAGGAAGGAGAATAGTTATGTTTGCCAAGATCTGTGGAATGGAGGGAATACAGGGAATGGAGGAAAAGAAGGAAAACATCCCCCTGAATGTAGTCTGCTACAAGGCTGGGGATGAGATTGGGGAGATTGAAATTGAAGGTTGGGAAGGAAAATGTATGATAAGAACTTTAGATAATAACAATGCCAATACTCAGATTTCATTACTACACAATGCATAGATGTATTGAAGCCTCATTTTTATCCCATTAATTTGTGTAATCATGTGTTACACATAAATGTAAAAAATATGTATAAAAGGAAACAAGCACAAATTATCAGATTATTTGAAGAAAAACCAAGAACCTGGTGTTTACATAATAGCTTGATTTAATAAATGGTACCGCAGATATGTTTTTACAAAGATACTGGGCAGTGAAGCATAAAAGTGGTGAGGAAATACAAAATCTTAGCTAAAAACATCAGTCTATTGTATGACAACCCAAAACATCTTGAAAAATAAAAGCTGGTGCTGTATTTCAGTGGTGAACCACTAGCCGGACACCCTCTCAACAAAAGACTAAGTTACAGGGCTTTATAATATTCACACACAAACACAACATGCAATATAGATAGATATATGAAATCCATAGTTCTGTCAGTTTAACTGCTTTAATACTTAATGTATTTCTGTTACTCTGTTTAATAAATGTTATTTCTTTTGAATTAGTTGTAAAATAGGATATGTCATTTTTACTGTACAACAGTTTGCAGCGAAATTTTCCAGTTTTATTTGATTTTCTTTGCCTCCATGTTATGTCATGGCATGATATTTAATCAACTGACTGTCGTAACTTAAAACTATTACTTACCCAATCTATTTTTCTCCTTTTCAGTGATGAGATGAATGTTTTTAATATTTAATATTCCTCCATATTTTATATTATTTAATTAAAATTCATTCATAGAATGTAGTTATAATCTAGTATTAAAGTGGAAAACCAGGTGATTTTTTCCAATTTGATTAACCAAGGCGATTTTGTCATCTGCAAATAGTATAAGTATTTTTCAAGCTTATTATTAGTATTTTTCTTACTGGATATTGAGTTCTGCAAACTGAAAAAGTTCTAAACTAAAGGTAAAGAAAATTGTAGCAGAAACAGAGAGATGTTAAGTTCCTCAAAACCTTGAAATTTTAAGTAATCTTGGGCTAGGGAAAGGATTTGCTCAAAGAGTGTTTGAACATTGATGTGCACGAAGACCATGTTGGTCATATTCTGCAACAAGTACTTTGTAAAAAATGAAAAGCAATAATACCAGATGAAGAAATTGTAGTTCTGTGCAATGTGGTACACCACTCCTGAAGGCCCATGTTAATACTTTATTTTAAAATAATGAAATAAAATAAAAATAAAATTTGAAAATAATTTTATTGTTTCTTAGGGTGTTGAGCAATATGTTTTGTTATAGTCATAAGTAAATATCTCAAAGAGAGCTTAGTATGATCAGGTAAACCCTAAAACAGAACCTTTATGCTTGAAACAGTTAAGAGTCCTTTCAACTTATTGAATATAAACTGTATGTGTTATATGACACTGAGAATTCCATTTTACTTTTTTAACAAGAGGAGAATAATCAGCCGGACCATGACTCTCAGAGAGATTTGTTTAAGTAGTTCACACACACACACACACATACACACACACACACACACATACACACACACACACACACACTAAGATAACATTGTGGAAGGCCTGCTCAAACCAGTTGCACATTTCATTTTCACAAACTAAAAGGCCTTGAGGTCATGAGTAAAATTAACTCAAGAAAAAGAAAGCCAATTACTTCCTTTTGAATGATACATCTCTTTTATATTAGACATTGTTATTATTATCATTTCAAGTAAATCACAGTGAATATTTTTCCTTATGTTCTCTCATATTTTAGCTTCTACACCAATCTTTGAAACTTATATTCTGGCTCTCAGTTAGATTGCAATTTGTAGCAATCACATTCTTTCTCTCTCATGTGCACACACACACACACACACACACACACACACACACACACACTGGTAACTGGTACCACATAATGACGCATTTAGAATATTACGTTTAATTTTTATTTTATTTAAAAATAATATATGAATGGTGATTTTTAGTAGCTATGTTAAGGGTATTGACTTGTCAACCTCATTATTCTTTGCTTCAGTGACTTCTTCACAACTATTGATTACATTGCAAAGAGATTATGTTTAATGTCTATAGAATTTCCTTTTAACTATGAACTTTATATTGCTTCAAAATCAAATGCACCTAATTAATTAGTGTTTGTATTATATACTGTTCTGTGCCCAAGTTGCATATTACACAAAACACTGAAAAGCATTGCTAAATGTAGTCCATACACACTTCATTTTCTGTGACAAGCAGTTTGTAAATTATTATAGTTTATACCGTATTTGTCACCCTATATGTATTCTGATGTCAAGATAACTCAGACATATAAATGACTACTCAGCACCAAAGATAGTGGATGTTACCTATGTGATAGTCACATTTACCCATGAGTAAATGGTTTGAGATAACAGCACCTCAAAGAAAGTTATAGTGGCTTTAGAGGGTGAGTCAAAGCTCTATGCCTTGGTGATGGTATTTTTTAATATACATAAATTTAGTATTATTGACGAATTATAATAATACTTACATAAACAAAGAGCATGCTTTGTATCACATCTAGGGAAAAAAGTAAGTATATTTACCAATAAACTACAATGAACAAATTACAGTCTTTCTTCATAACATTAGAAGTCATTTCCAGTTTATGCTGCACTTTGGGATCATTGCTAGAAATATCTCTTATGAACAAAAAGAAATGAAAGAAAAGTCTATCATGGTAATGACTTAATTACCAAATGATACAGATTTCCTGATGAGAGAACAGCACAGCATGGAATGTTGCCTGGTTTTTTACATGCTTTGTTAAGGAAGAAGGGAAAATAGCCAGTTATTGTAGAAAATTTTACCTTTGATGTTTGAAATAAACACCAAATAAGACTCCAGGAAAAAAAAATCTAGAAATGTTAATTCCCTTTAAGCAACTTGAAGCCTGAAGCTTTTCTGCAGAGGAAGAAAGAGCCTTAGATTTGTATCACTGAGTCCTATGTGAAGAATTTTATTTGAGGGCATTAACAATAATATTCATAGGATAGACAAAATTCTTTACCTACGTGGCAATATTAATTCAGATGTTCAAAATGCTAATTATGTAACACTAATTCTTTCTAAGTTTGTGGAAAAAGGAAAAATATAATCATTGTTAGCTTCCATAAAAAGACAAATCAGTGTCCTTACTGAATATTAAGTCCACAAAGGATGTTTCATAACCGTGTGGATTATTTTTGCTTCAGGAACACAATGGAATGAGTTTTCCAAGCACAAGATATCTCCCTTAAATAATCAAATATGGGACATAAAGTTCCCAACCAATAATTAGTGTTTTTAGTCAAATGCTGAATTTCCAGAAGATTCTATAGCAATTAAGTTCTTTTCAAAGAGTTAATCGGTTTAGTTCCAATTAGTTATTAATCACTTTGAATAAGTTATTGAGAGACATATGAAAATTCTAAAAGAAAGGAACAAAAATAAGTAGATCAAGTAACTTGTGATGAGTCAGGAGCAAATGTGCAAGAAGGATGGTGAGAAAGTGATATACTAGAATCATGAGAAGGTGCTGCAGTAAAATCTTTTTTTTTTATTTTAAACTTTTTATTCATTTTTTTATTGAGAAAAGGAGAAAAAGAAACAAGTTTCCACCTCCTCCCAGCCTCCCATTTCCCTCCCCCTCCTCCCACCCTTCTCCCCCTCCTCCCACCCTTCTTCCCCTCCTCCCACCCTTCTCCCCCTCCTCCCACCCTTCTCCCCCTCCCCCACTCCTTTCCCCCTCCCTCTCCAGTCCAATGAGCAGTCAGGGTTTTCTTCCCTGTGGTAAATCCTAGGTCCTCCCCACTCCGTCCATATCTAGGAAGGTGAACATCCAAACTGGCTAAGCTCCCACAAAGCCAGCACATTACGTAGGATCAAAACCCCGTGCCATTGTCCTTTGCGTCTCATCAGCCCTCATTGTTCGCCATGTTCAGAGAGTCCAGTTTTATCCCATGCTTTTTCAGTCACAGTCCAGCTGGCCTTGGTGAGCTCCCAATAGATCAGCTCCACTGTCTCAGTGGGTGGGTGTACCCCTCGTGGTCCCGACTTCTTTGCTCATGTTCTCCCTCCTAAAGCATTTGTTCAACTATGTTCATAGCAATATTATTTGTAATAGCCAGAACCTGGAAACAACCTAGATGCCCTTCAATGGAAGAATGGATGAAGAAAGTATGAAATATATACACATTAGAGTACTACGCTGCGGTAAAAAACAATGACTTCTCGAATTTTGCATGCAAATGGATGGAAATAGAAAACACTATCCTGAGTGAGGTATCCCAGACCCAAAAAGATGAACATGGGATGTACTCACTCATAATTGGTTTCTAGCCATAAATAAGGGTCACGGAGTCTACAATAGGTGAATCTAAAGAAGCTAAGTAAGAAGGGGAACCCAAGGAAAAACATATAGTTATCCTCTTGGCTAAGGGAAGTAGACAAAATTGCCGGGGAGAAAATTGGGATCTTGAGGGTGGGGTGGGATGGGGGTAAGGGGAGATGGGGAGAGGAAAGTTAGAAGGGAAGGAGGTGGGGCCTTGGGGAAACAGGATGATTGGGATAAAGGAAGGTTGGACAGGGGAGCACGGAACTTTTTATTCATTTTACATACCAACCACAGTTGCCTGTCTTTCTCCCACTTCCCCCGCCCCCCCCCCCCCACATACACTATCTCCATCCACTCCTCAGAAAGGATAAAGCCTCCCATGGGAAGTCAGCAAAGTTGAAACATGAACAAGACTCCCCCTCCTGTGTCAAGGCTGAACAAGGTATCCTACCATAAGGAATGGGCTTCAAAAGGCCAGCTCACACACCAGTGATAGATTATGGTCCTACTGCCAGAATCTCTACAAACAGACCATGCCACACAATATCACCCACATGCAGAGGGCATAGTTCTGTCCCATGTATGCTCCCCAGTTTTCGGTCCAGAGTCAATGAGCTCCCAGTAGCTCAGATCAGCTGTCTCTGTGGTTTTCCCCACCATGATCTTGAACTCTTTCCCCACCCCACCCCCTGCCTTGCTCAAATAATCCCTCTTCCCACCTTTGATGGCCTGATGCTTTACTGTGGATCTCTGTATCTACTTCCATCATTACTAGATGATGGTTTTATGATGACAGCTAAGGTAGTCATCAATCTGATTACAGGGGAAGGCCAGTTCAGGCACCCTCTCCACTATTGCTAGGATTCTCAGCTGGGATCATAATTGTGAATTCCTGGGAATTTCCCTAGCAACATGTTTCTCCCTGATTCCAAAATGGCCGCCTCTATCAAAATATTTCTTTCATTGCTTTCCCACTCTGTCCCTCCCCCAACTCAACCATCCCATTTCCTCATGTTCTTCTCCCTCATTCCCTCCCATCGACCCTGCCCCAGTTTACCCAGGAGATATCATGGATTTCCCCTTCCCAGTGTGATCCACGTATCCCTCTTAGGGTCCTCCTTGTTACCTAGCTTCTCTTGGGCTGCCCATATCTGGGGCTGCCCTTCTCTGGGCCTGTGGATTGTAGCTTGGTTAGCCTTTGATTTACATCTAGTATCTACTTATGATTGAGTACATATCATTTTTGTCTCTCTGGGTCTGGGTTACCTCACTCAGTATGATTTTTTTCTAGTTCCATCTATTTGACTGCAATTACATGATTTTTTATTTTACAGATGAATAATACACCCTTGTGTAACTGTACCCATTTCCTCTCTCCACTCTTCGATTGAGAAGTATCTAGGTTGTACACATGTTCTGGCTATTATGAATAATGCTGCTATGAACATAGTTGAGCAAATGTTCTTGTGATATGATTGGGCATCTTCTGGTATGCCCAAAAGTAGTATCACTGGATTTTAAGGTAGATCGATTCCCAATTTTCTGAGAAAATGCCATACTGATTTCCAAAGTGACTTTACAAGTTTTCACTCCCACCAACAGTGGAAGATTAGTTCCCTTACTCCACATTCTATACAACATAAGCTATCATCAACATTTTTGACCTTTGCCATTTATTGTTTGGCATCAGCAGAAAGCTACTAGAACTCTAAACTAAGTAAAGACATGGATATTATTGTGTACATGAACAAACACAAAAGCATATATTGTTTTAGGAAAATGTAGTTGAGTTCTAAAAACCTTCTACCCTGGTTATTGGTAACAATGTAAGTCAAACATTGCTATTTACTTTTTAATTTTTTTAATTTTTTTAAGTCTATAATTTCATCACTTACTGATTCTCCTCCCACCCTCCAAGTTTTCCAATGTGCTTGCTTGCTCAACTCTTTCAAATCTGTAGCCTTAAATTTTATTGTTGAATATTTCTTCCTTTCCTTGTGATGATTATATGTATCTCCCTCAAATATCCCTATCACTTCTTGAATTCATTTGTCTGGGACAAATAGTTTTTTTTTCCATTGATGACAGACCTATGTGCAATTGATCAAGTTTAGGTTGATTGCTTGCACAAACATGTCCTTTTGCTCATCCTTCATGAAAGCAGTCTACATGTACATATTTTAAGAGTGTACTTGAACTTTTTAAAATTGCTTCTGAGATTTAAGGACTTAAGATACTTAAGCTCTATAAGGGTCAGCTGCAGCATGAATTCTAACTGATCTTAACAATAAAAACCCAGATTCAGATATTAGGGGGTGAAAACTGAAAGATCAGAGAAGAAGAGCAGCCAGCAAATAGTTATTACGTCTACTGAATCCTCCAACCAAAGGGGCTATCCTGTCCCTATGAATCCTCAGACTGAATGCTCTGAGCTCCTGACTCCTCCCATCTTAAATTTCTCTCTCTGCCCAGCCACATCACTCCTGTCTCCACCTCCCTAGTTCTGGGACTAAAGATATGTGATCTCAAGTGCTGGGATCAAAAGTGTGAGCTCTTTTTCACTTTGAGGCTGATTCAATCTTGTGTAGCCCAGGGTAGCCTTGAACTCACAGAAATCCTTTTGCCTCTGTCTCTTAAGTGCCGGGATTAAAGGTGTGTGTCACCATTACTTGGTCTCTATGGGTAGCTAGAGTGGCTAGCTCCTCACTCTGATCTTCACACAAGCTTTATTTGTTAGATCACAAACTAAATATCACCATTGCCAGTATATTAATGCCATTAATGTTGATATTAATGACAACCATAGGGGCCAACAGTGGGTCAGTGTGTGATTATTCAATATACCACATTAGTCTAGGAACATTGTATAAATTGTTTTATATACTATAGTTTATTTTTGTTATACTCTTAAAATATTATCATTGTAAAATATACTATAAGGAAAAATAGCATATTTTCATCAATACTATAAATTAACATTCCTGCTAAGAATCCACCATCGGTACACATATTTTATGGTACACATATTTTCTATTAGCTATAAAATATATGATTAATGTTCTAGTCAATTATCACATTAAAAATGTTATTAAGATATTGTTTTTCATTTCTTAGATATGGAAGCAGGAATTGGGGAAGTAACTCAGAGGGTTAGTCATGTAAGAAGGGTGACGTGAGTTCAGATTCCCAGAACCTATGTAAAGTCATCACAGTAATGTGACTATGTGAGCTCATCCTTTTTTCACCAAGATAAGAGGTATAGAACAACTATCATGGTAAATGTAGCTATTAATGATTAGAGACCCTTTCTAAAGCAAGATGTTACAATAGCAAAGAACAGTACCTAAGTTTGTCTCCTAGCCATCACACACATACCAAAGCACATGCGTACCTATACTCACTTTCACATGTAGAGGGAGGGAGGGGTTTGGGAGAGGGATAGTAGGGAGCAGTTGTATGTATAGAGTAATAGAGTAGTTTTTAGTAGACCACACCTCTTTCTTCCACACAAACATTCTCTACTCCACACTTTGACTCCTTCTTTGGTAGCAGAATAGTTAAAGGGCTTATACTTTTCCCTTTGTTAGATCTCTGGATTAGAATGCAGTTTGAGAAGTATTGAAAGCTAAGTCACAATTTACTATTTTTTTTTAATCACTATAGCATCTGAAAAAACAAGTCATCCAAAATGATAAATATATTTCTGGGAAATGGCCATGTTTTACTCAATGAACCTCCTCTTTAAATATGAGTCTTTATTACTAGTTAATAGTTTTAGCCTGAGAGTTTCTATTGAGATATTTTTAAACAAAAGTGGATTTGTAGTACTAAGATTAAAATGAGGTGTTGATAAAATTCCACAGAAATAATTTCTTCAAAAGTGCCTTGTATTCCTACTTAACAGAAACCACGTTCCCTGACCCAGAAATGCAAAGACTTAATTCTTTGTCCTAAACTTGGAGCCATTTGAACAGTTTATATCACTATTCTACAAAACCAATCAAATTGTTTCTTCTCTGTTCTTTTAGTACATTTGATCATTTCCTATTTTATCTTTTATTTTATTTTCCTGGATTATTAAATTTACAGAGTTTCTTTTTTTAAAGCATTTTCTATTGATAAAGGTTTACCTAAGACTTATTTCTGTGTCTCTAAACTGGTAGAAACCCAGATGACAATTCGGTACAGTGGGTAATGTGGATACTTTGTACCCAAAAATGGGTCAAACATACTACATTTAATGTTCCATCAAGTCATGCCAAGTCTATCCTCTCGTGGGTTTAGGTTTCAAAAGGAAAGGCTATGAGGTTGCACATTTCTTGGCATGGGGTATACCTCTTAGTGAAATGAAAGACACTTTGCAGACAAAAAAACTGGCAGGAAGCATACCTTTGATTTCACCGGCAAGCATGCCATATGTCACAAAATTCTACTGCTTCCTCCCTGTTATTTCATCTGAGTGCCCCTTTCCTACACATGGCTTTTGGGTACAATTAAGTAAATAAAATGGATATTACATTAGATCGATGTAAAGAATTTGAATTTACATGATCTTAAGTACGTTGTTTGATAAACAAATAGTATGGTCAGTTTGATATACTTTGTGGTAGGATGCATGTAGTAAAAATAGCATCAAGTGAGCAATAATTATATGTCCTATGCCATGTTCTGCTATCATATTGCTGATGGCAGAAGTCACAAAATAATCCCACACTAGTTCAGAATTATGAATAATAAAGGGTTATTTATTTAAGGGAAAACTTACAGATCACTGTTCTAGACCACAGTCCTCTGCACGAACGGGGAACAGGAACAGAGTCTAGTAGCCATTAGCGAGAGCCAGAAGCAAGAGAGAGAATGCATGCTTTACAGCTGCTTTCACAGTATCAGAGACCATGCTCAAGTTGGCTGGTAACTTAAAGGCTATTGGCTGAAAGAGTGGGATGTGCTCCAACAGCATATTGCTTTATGACATTTGACTAATATCTGAACTTCTGTATTTTCCTTTGAACATGGGAGTGATAACAAATTGTTATGTTAGAAAGATGTCAGCCATACAAATTATGATGCTATTTATGAATGTTGATAGTTTGACTAAAGAAAATAAAGTTCCTTGGAAACTGAGTAATTTTAATATATACCATTCTGAACATTTACAAAACTATGTGGATGTGATATAAATAAGGAAAGGAAAGTAAAATAAGAAATTTTTCCATTAAAATTTATAATTAGTATTTTGATAAAAATATAAGCTTAATGTAGAGAATGGGAAATATAAAACATTTAAAAATAATTCATGAAATTATCTTTATGTTTTGTGATTATGAATTATTTTCAATCTTTAATTTTTCTTCAAAGAATAATCCTCTCTTTGTGTGTTAATGGATACTGTTTTCCTTGGTGATACTTTGACAAAAATTCCCTGTAGAAAATTAAGTAAATAGATAGTAATTCCTCTTTTTCAGTAACATAAGTATCAACAACGTTATTAATTTCTGTTCTGATTTTCCATTTAATATTGTATTTTATTATCTTCCTACGTCTTTAAAATACTATCAACCTATTTTAACATTTTATTATCTAAGCAATTATGTACAAAATAGGAACATTATTAATTGAATCCACCACTTAGATATTATATAACCAATGATTTTCTGCACACAGTTATTGTTGTAAGAGGAGCGGCAGGGCTGCGTCCCCGCACCCGGCCGCCTGCACAGCTAGCTTTACCCGAAATAATTACACGGAAACTGTATTTTTTTAAACACCGCTTGGCCCATTTCTATCTAGCCTCTTCTAGGCTAACTCTCGCACCTGGACTAGCCCATTTCTAATCTTCTGTGTAGCACAGTTTGGTGCGCTTACCGGGAAGATTCTAGCCTACGTCCATCCTGGGTCGGAGCTTCATCGTGTGTGTCTGCCCAGGAGCCGGGAGCATGGCGTCTCTCTGAGGCTTCTGCTCCCAAGTGGAGAGCTGTCGAGTCTGAGCTCACTTCCTCTTCCTCCCAGCATTCTGTTCTGTTTACTCCACCCACCTATGTTCTAAGCTATGAGCCCAAACAGTTTGTTTATTACTTAGCCAATGAAATCAACAGATTGATATATGACACTCCCACATCAAGTTATAGTCTTAGTTCTTCTTCATGTTACGTAATTCTTTATCGTTTATATAGAGATTTTTTAAAGTAAATTCAAGAAATTATATAATTTCTTACGTTAAATTTTAGTATATGATTATAAGATATAAGAGTTATTGTATGATATTATTTTGCACTTTAAAAATAAAACATGGTTTTAAATAATCTATTACCAAATTTATCAGAATATATATCCCATATATTTTTTTCAATTATTTGTTCACAATATGGTAAAAATACTAAACATATTATAAAAGAACAATATTTCTCTCAAATCTCTGTATTCTCAGTTTAATTTTCCTGGAAACTTTTAGTTAAAGAAAGTATACCATTTTTAGATATATTTTGTTACATCTTGACTTTTGCATTTATATTCTATTTCAGATATTCATTTCTATACCTATTATAGGCCCTGAGCTAGATAATAGATCTAGAGTAGTGGTTTCTTTTTTTGTTTGTTTGTTTGTTTGTTTTTGTTTTTGTTTTTGTTTTTCGAGACAGGGTTTCTCTGTAGCTTTGGTGCCTGTCCTGGAACGACCAGGCTGGCCTCGAACTCCCAGTGATCCGCCTGCCTCTGCCTCCCGAGTGCTGGGATTAAAGGAATGCGCCACCACCACCCGGCTTAGAGTAGTGGTTTCTTATATGAATATAATATGGGACACGTAACTTAATGTTATTCATAAGTCACACTAAGAGCAGAAAAATGTTAATTATTATAATATATTTACTTTATCAAATATTTTTAAATTGTCATAATATAATCAGTATAAAATTCTTGAGATATTTCAATAGTTTTTCTTGAATTAAATCTTTAACATCCTAAACAAAATCTTTAAAATATGTTAGTCATTTGGGAGGAATATTTGGCTTTAGTTAATCTCCTAAGATGACTTTCTAAAACATAAACATCACAAAAACAAACTATAAAGCTCAAATTTGACAAAACTAACTTTTAAAATCAACTCTTAAAAATTAACCACAAGCTTATAGCAATATAAAATTAATTATATCTGATTATATTATAGGTCTTTATACAATAAAAGGGGAAATGATATGATTTGGTTTTGTTTAGTATGTTCAACATGTCTTTCTCCCAAATAGATCAAGTCTTGCTCAAGGTGGGACAGGTTTTAAAAATTGTAACTGTACTCCCTCAACTTAAAATTGCTTTTTCTGGTTTTCCTGTCTCGAAAAACCAAAAAAAAATGCTTCTTCTGATATTGCAAAGCACGTGATGCCCTTCTCCAATGGCATCATTCTTTAAGGTGCCAATCTTGGAATCAAGCTAATGGAGTAGGGCCAACAGTTCTGCTAGCCCGAGTTTCTGGTTTTGTGAATTGTGGTTACAGTCAGGGTACTCATGGTTGAAGCTCTGCTTTAATGCAGTTAACAATGAAGACCTTGGAGGGCCAATGACCAGTTATGTTCTGCTGGCTAACTGAAACAATGAATGGAGCATTCATGGGAAAGCCTAATACAGAATAAAAGCCAAAGAAAATGTAAAAATAACATGAATCTTGAATGAACTTTCTGTCTACATATAGACTCAATGACAGGATATAGAACCCTTCCTGTAATTGACAAAACATAAACTTGAGAAACACAGTGTTGACAAGAAAACAAGTTTACGTAAAGTTGTAACAGGACAAATATTATCAATAGTTAGATAGCACAGGATGATGAGATAGTTTGCAATTTTATCCAAAGAAAGCTAATAAATTAATAAATAAAATAACAGTAATAATCTTTAGGAGAAATTTTGAATAGATTCACTATTATATAAACTAAACAATTTTCAAAAACAAAGTTGGATACACAAAGAAGGCAATATTCTTCTTATTTTTCTACTGCTGTGATGAACTTTCAAGACCGAAGCAACTTTTAAAAGAAATCATTTTACTTGGGGCTTATAGTTTCAGAACCCTAGAATGCATAATGGTAACCAAAGACTGAGAGATTTTATTTGTGGATTATAGGTTCAGATCCCTAGAATGCATGATGGTAACCAAAGACTGGGAGCTCAAATCTTGATCTGCAGGTTGGAAGCAGAGAGAGGCACACATACACTGCAAATAACACAAGTCTTTTGACACATGAAAGCTTACCCTTCGTGACACACCTCCCCTAACAAGGCTATATCTCCTAATCCTTCCCAAGCAATTCCATCAACAGGGACCCACTATTCACATATATGACCATATATGGGTCAGTCTTATTCAAACCACCACAAAATAATTCTTTGTCACACTCAATACAAACAGAAAAAAATAGTAAACATAAACTATATTTAATATCTCAAACACTGCAATTATTAAACCTGTATTCAGAACTAACTCCAGAAATATGCATACCATAGTGAAAACAATGGAAATAATGACAAAATAAGCTTATTTTTTTTAGAAAAATGTAAAACCTATGAAAGAAGCTATCTGGAAATTCTTTGAATAAAGAGAATAATTATAATGAAGAACTCACTAGATAGATTAAAAAAATTCAAGATGGTGAAAGAATTAGTTAATTAAAGACAGATATATAGAAATTATCTAACCTGAGAAGAAGAGAAATAAATCTAAGAAGGCTGACTAGAGTCCTATTATCTCAGGGAAATAGTAGACTATACCATGCATACTAATGTATGCATAATATGAATTGCAGAAGTCAAAACAGAAAGAGGAGAAAACGAGTTTCAAGGGATTATATCCGTCAAGATAAAGGGCATTATTTACTGATACTACAACATAATGAGCCTTAAGAATCTTATGAAAGTATTGTATAAGATAGGTGCAAAAGACACATTAGGGCTAGAAATATCTTACGATGGAGTCCTTGTCACTAAAGCTTTAAGAACTAAGTTCAAATGCTACAGCATGTGTAAAAACCAATGATCAGAAGTCAGGGCTATAATTATCTGTGAGTGAAAAGAAAGATGTCAACAGATTATTGTTAAGGATTTTGCTGGTTTTGTAAATTAGTGGTTTTAGATTCTCCTCCAATAAACATAGCTTCACTGGAACCAAATAGTTAGCTGTTTCCATTACCAGGCATGGTATCCCACTTTCTGAGCTCCGCTCTCATAAGGAAAGACAAAACAATGAAAATTATAGTTATCTCTATACTGTGTCCTTAATGTATAACTGTGAGTAGAAAGTGTGGCCTATTTCTTTAATTAGTGAAAAATAGTTCACAGGTGTACATACATTGACCTAACAGTGTTTCGTCCTCTGATTTCTACATGTACACATGTTGTACAAGGGCACCCATGCTCAAATTTATGCAATGCAATGCCCACACATTATATGACTATTTATGAAAAAATTTAGACTAGACAAGCCTATAGGAACAGAAAGTTCTAGCCCTCATTTCTGTGGTCATTTAGTTTAAGTGCAGAAACTGCTAAGCAGAAGGTGGTATTCTGGACTGACACCTGATAGCTTTACAGAACATGGAATTTTTTTCTTCTGATTTTATTCTCATTGTCTTAAAATATTATAGATTTACATTTAGAGTAACTCTTTTTGGTTACCATTATGCCATTTTGTCTTAAAAGGGGGGGGGCGTATATCATTGTTTCATATAGGCATTTAAAGCTGAATACCTTTCACCTTTAACAGTTTTCAGAAACTAATTGGTCACTTTTTAGTATGCAGCTGAAATGTGGTTCCAATATTTTCCTTAGAAACTTCCTAATTCTGTTACCCTCTAGAGCAAGGAGACTAAGAAGCCTCCGGACTGAACCAGTTGGGTTTGAATTCTAACTTCACTAGCTGTATCATGTTGAAAACACGACTGTGCTATTGTTTCTTCTATAAAATGAGAAAAGTTATCTCAAGAAATTTTTGAAGATTAAATGTGATAATTTATGTTAAATTCTTTTCAAAAACTAAATCTTTCTAGTCGTTTTAATTTTAAAAAATGATTTATTAAGTATAATTAACATTAATTATTTTCTGTGTTGTGTAATATTAATTGATAGACAACGATTGGGTCTTTGCCCTTGTACAATTTAAATTAAACTACAAATTTACAAATTTAATGTGAGAAATAACTGTATATTGTGTTCATGATAGCAAAAAAAATTCTGTTAACTCCAAACTACAGATATGAAATCGAAGCATGATACTTTATTGTAAAGCTATATTTAGAACCTACATTTTAAAACTATTTTATGGGGATTTTCCTAATAGCACCCTACCAGAGATGACTTGGAGTCATTTGTCCACAGCAGTAAACTCCTTAGTATAAATCCCAGAGATGGGAATTAACCTCTCTACCCACCTCTGCAATCAAATAACTAAAGGGTCTATATTTTGAAGCATATGTTATGTTAATGTGATTAGATTCTTTACAGTCTAATGTTTAGCATAATTGCAAATGAGATTCTAGTAGCAGGCAGTGAACATGCTACTGCTTTCAATTGTTACACATGAAATTCAAGAGGGTTACTAATAAAGTGCCAATTTTGCTAAACTAATGCTGAAGATTGACAGCAATAAAAGAGTGTTGATTAATACTTGTTATTGTAAGCTATGGTTGGAAACAGTATCTCCAATTACCTAACACGACATTTAAAACCTATTACTTTTGAAGACACTATATTGAGTTTGGTGCTACATTTTGGATAAGTATGTTAATGCTAAAATTACTGTGAAATTTACAAAACCCCAATGGATTTCATTGTGAGAAAATGAATTGAATATGATTGTTTACTTAGGGAAATAAGCAACTATTGTTTTTCTCCAAAGAGTAAAAAGAAGTTTTTACATATTGAGTTACCTTCAATTTTCTTGAAGATTGTTCTCCCTATTAAGTGTTTAGATGATCTGCATAATCCACCACAGAGGATATAAGAAAGTAATGAGAGAAAGATAATTTGGAATTACTTTAGGGCATTATTAAAGTTCCAAAAGACACGAAGTAATAGAGATAGATGTCACTGTAACTCAAAGATGAATTATCACTTGCAAATTACTAAGAAATAGAAATGTACAAGTTATTTACACAATTACTACAAAATATCAACTTAAATGCATTTTGAGATGCATGACATTCTGGCCTTCCCTTTAATGGTTTATCATAAAGTAGGAAATTTTTAAAATCATAGTATAGTATTAGTACATAGAAATAGTGTTCAAATTTGTGTTGTGTTTGTGTGTGTGTGCATGCAAATTCAATGTCAAGATTATCTTAACTATAATGAAAAACATTAAATTGTATCAAGTTTTTTTTTGTTTCCAAAATAGTTGTTTAGAATTTCTTTTGAAGACCTTCCTATTTACTATGATTTTTCTCTTGCCGTTTGTCTCATCTGAAGCATATTAGTGCTTCTGCAATAGTGGCTTTTTAAATAAAAGCTTAGAGAAAATAAAATACACAAATTACACTTAGCAAGAAAGACCAAGAATATCTAAAAATATGCAACATCACTATTTAGTTGTAAAATAGCATAACTTTGGATTTTCACTTTCAAAATGACCTAAAGACCTTAGCCTATAAAGGCACCATGACAATATCAACTGCAGCTCTTCTCACAAATGATATCAGTTTTTGAGGAAGAGTTTTCCAGGTGTTTTAATGAGGCTTCTTCAATTATAAGATCTTTTAAATTTTAATGTAATAGTTAACTGAATACATGTGAATCAATATTATAAATAGAATTCATATCAAAACTTGATTCTGTGTGTTTATTCGGGTTTGGGCAGCCAGGAAACAAAAGTGCAGTCTCCACCTACAGAGTATCACCTCCTTGATATAATAAAATGCCTAAGCACCATAAAAATAGTTTCCTTCAAAATCTATCACTTTTTAGATAATGAGACCCATTTAAAATAATCATCCTATGACTAAAACCTAGATAGTAATTTTTCTTTTATTTGCTAAAACAATTTGTTGTGTCCACTTAACAAGAAAAAAATGGTGAATTCTGTTTCAAAATCAAATTAATTTGTTGGCTTTCTGTATGTATTTTGGCCATCACCACAGGAAATTGGTCATTTTTATGATAGAGTTCAGCCAAAATGCAATTCGTTTTCTAAATAACTGAATGAAGTCAATTAAACAGCTACTTAGCAATCATATACTAGCAAATTGGGTTTGAAAATGTTCTTAGTTGTATCAAGTTTGTCATATTTTTCAAAAGTAGCATATGTCTGTCTACTCATTGCTAATGTTTACCTCCTGTCATTCTTCTTTTTTTTTATTAAAAATTTCTGCCTCCTCCCCGCCTCCCTTTTCCCTCCCCCTCCCCCCACTCCCCATGCCCCACTCCCCTCCTCCTTCCTCTCCAGTCCAAAACCAGTCAGGGTTCCCTGCCCTGTGGGCAGTCCAAGGTCCTCCCCCCTCCATCCAGGTCTAGGAAGGTCAGCATCCAAACTGGCTAGGCTCCCACAAAGCCAGTACATGCAGTAGGATCAAAACCCAGCGCCATTGTCCTTGGTTTCTCAGCAGCCCTCATGATCCACCTCATTCATAGAGTCCGGTTTTATCCCATGCTTCTTCAGTCCCAGTCCAGCTGGCCTTGGTGAGCTCCCAATAGATCAGCCCCACCGTCTCCGTGGGTGGGTGCCCCCCTTGCGGTTTTGACTTCCATATTAGAGTACCATTCAGCGGTAAAAAATAATGACTTCTTGAATTTTGCATGCAAATGGATGGAAATAGAAAACACTATCCTGAGTGAGGTAACCCAGCCTCAAAAAGATGAACATAGGATGTACTCACTCATAATTGGTTTTTAGCCATAAATAAAGGACATTGAGCCTATAATTCGCTATCCTAAAGAAGCTAAATAAGAAGGTGAACCCAAAGAAAAACATATAGTTATCCTCCTGGATATTGGAAGTAGACAAGATTGCTGGGCAAAAATTGGGAACTGGGGGGTGGGGTGGAATGGAGGAAAGGGGAGATGGGGAGAGACAAGTGAGAAGGGAAGGATGGGGAGAGCTTGGGGGAATAGGATGGTTGGGATTAATGGAAGAACATGAGCAAGGAAGTCAAGACCTCCTGTCATTCTTACCAAAACACCACAAAATTAAAATGGCCCAAAATACACTGTAAAAGTTAACTATGGCAAATATTCAGGATAGAAGGTCATGCTATTTATTGCATAGTGTCAGTAAAGTTTAGCATTTTTAAATATAAGAAAGGTTCCCAGTACATAAGTGCCCAAAAGCTATAAAGAGTTCACAGGAGAGGAAATAGAGTTAGCAAGTGTGCAGAAAGTGAAATATTCAGTCTCACTTCTCATCAAGCAAATGCAAGCTAAAAGATGGCACCATTAATTTATTTAATTAAAAAACATTAAAAAATGTACAGTGAAATAAATGCCTCACACATTGCTAATGGCAGTATATATGTATGTATATAATGTTATACATTACATATCATATATAAATATATTATATATTATATTACACATTATATAGCATATTATATATTATCATATAACATATATTACATATTATATATAAATACATATCATATTATGATATATGATAATTACATGCCATATACTATACAATATAGTATGTATGCTGTATTATGATATATAAAATATGATGTATGGCATGTAGTATATAATATACAATATATTATGTATGTTATATACATATTTTTCCAATAAAAAATGTTCAAGGCTTTTGGCTCATTGATTTATATTCTTGTAATCTGCCTGAAAAACAATAAAGACAATAAAAATATTAATGGTGTCTTAATAATATTTCAGCTATAATATTCCTAAGTGATGTGGGAGAAATGTAAATATTTAACAATAGGATAATGGACATGCAAATCATTAGACATCATCCACTTTGCAGAGATATGTAAAGTTATCATCAGAAATTGTGTAAAATGAGTCACGGTGAAGGTAAAAATATGACAGTCAAGAAACTGAAACAGAAAGACTGCAGTCACTTCCTATATAATAAAATTACAAGGGAGATTTCTCCTCCAATTTTAAAAAGAATTAGTGACTGTGTTACTGTCACAGACAACCTCTAGAACTGCTCCCCGTTTCAATGATGCCTTAAGAACAAGAAAGGTAGAGAAGAGTAAGTCACCATTTCATCATCTAAATTGATCAAAGTAAAATAATGTAAAAGGACTTTACTGAGGGAAAAGTACAGTAACCTTTCCAAAGGATTCAATGTCTCTTGCTAGCCATTTTCTCAGCACTTTATAGTCTCCTTCCCTGTATTTGCTATGCTATGAAGGCTCACTAACCTGAAACAGCGTTGTACATATCTGTTACTTGCTTACTCAATAGAAGTGTGACTTGTTGGT
Source organism: Microtus pennsylvanicus (assembly GCF_037038515.1). NCBI lineage: Eukaryota > Metazoa > Chordata > Mammalia > Rodentia > Cricetidae > Microtus > Microtus pennsylvanicus. The sequence goes on from NC_134601.1 coordinate 49,012,647, forward strand.
TAAAGCTTCAACTTATAAACAAGTACTATGAGTGGAATCAGTCAATCTGTGCTGTGGAGAAACCAGGAACAAGTTGCCAAATTGAGAGGCCAATGTATACAAAAGCATACTTCTGATTAACACTATAAAGATTGAGGAAGATATATTTCGGTATATAAGAATATATATATGAAAATGTATGTGTGCATATATATGTATATACACATATATGCATGTAATGATAATAAAAAGAGCTCATGAATTTCAAAAAGAGCTAAAAGGATTCATGGGAAGGTTTGCCAAGGATGGGAAAAGGGAAAGGGAAAATGATATAATGATGTAATATTAAAGATAAACAATAATTTAAAAACGAGACATAGAAACAAAATAAGATGATAGGGGAAGTGCAGTGATTATTAACGCATTCATATGTACAAAAATACACGGATTCAAAGGCAGTATTTTTAACCCACTATCTATTGGAGTAGATTGTAGTATGTAATAGCAGTTCCGGGAGGAGACGGGAACAGAAGGGAGAAGAGAGAGAATGATTAACAATGCAGACATACACTTGAATATATTCTGGTTTTTTGGCAGATCAACCACAGCTTTTCTTTCATTTCAAATACAACCAGGGAAATTTAGAGCTAGAAGAGATTTCTGAGGAAACCTAATGTGTTCCCTTTATATTTAGAGAAGAGCCTCTTAACAGGGGATACTGCTGTTTCCTGAAGAACACTGTCAGTTGTTCCACTGAGAGAAAACCTGGACTGGTGATTAGATGTTATCATTTCTCCATCATGTCTAATTAGCCCTTATTTGACATTGGGCATAATGAATTGTACGGTGATCACTGAATGAAAAAGTCATTGAAGAAATTAGGAATCTTTTGACCATGATGTGTTTGTATCAATGTCTTTATGGAATTACTCTGCTCTCAAAGCTTGTTGCATTTCACATGCCAGTCGTTTTCCAAATGTTAAATTTGGAGCTTTGACATTTTTCATAAATGTGTTATTTGCCAATGAATTCTAGATCTGATTTTTGAGTTTTTATAAATACCACAATTACATTTTTCCAAACCCTGCCCTACACAATTGTGTGTATCAATCTTATATCCCTAAAAAAAAACATGGACTGTTATTTTTTAATCTTTCCTGGACTAACTGACACAAATTTTATGTCAAAAAAATATTGTGATGAAAGGATCATGGAGCTTTTGCTGGTGTTCTGCTTTAAAGAATGATTGGTTGCAAGGACTGTCAAAAACATTGGATAGGTGCGACATTCCTTATTCCTAGCTGATTTGCAGGTGGCAATTGCTGTGATTTGAACTTTGAAAATGGTTCAAAACAGCTATATAAAGTCTCTGTCTTTCTGTGTCCCTTTCTGTCTCTTTCTCATTTCGTGTGTGTGTGTGTGTGTAATTTCTCATGTGTGTGTTCAAATAAACATGCAGAAAGAAAAGAGGACTTTTAGATTTGTGTACATAAAATTAAAGGTAATTACAGTATGATAAATCATAGTTGCCATAATATAGTATTAAGCATTAGAAATAAAACACTTTTAGCTTTTTTAATGTACTGTATTATATTTGAATGTCATTATGATAAGTATAGATTCCTAATCAATGGATGATTAATGAGAAACATTATTCTCTTATAAGTTCTTTTTTTCTACAAAGTAATTGATTAATTGTTTCCAATAGTCAGTGGGCTTATGTGGAAAATAATGGCCCACCTCTAATTTGTTGAACTCTCATTCTATAACAAACAAAATAATTGTATATGACAGTTCAAGATTGTAGACTTTAAATTTAATGAATTTTATTGATGTGGGTTTTTTTTTTGTGAAAGTCCAATTCTTACTTTAAAAAACTATGTCTTACCAGGCAGTGGTGGTACACATATTTATTCCCACCACTTGGGAAGCAGAGGCAGGTAAAACTCTGTGAGTCTGAGGACAGCCTGGGCTACAAGAGCTAGTTCCAGGTCAGGATTCAAATTTACAGAGAACCCTGTCTCGAAAAATAAGCAAAAATCTATGTCTCTGTGTATTATGGTTTCTGTGGCTGTGTTAAAGCATCATCACAAAATGCACTGTCCACATCACAGTTAATTATCAATGGTATCCAAGGCAGGAATGCAAACAGAGCAGGACCTTGAAGGCAGGAGATGATAAAGAAGTCAAGGAAGGGTATGGCTTCCTGGATTGCTCCTCATGACTTACTCAGCTTTTTTTCAAGTGTTGCTGTTGAACAAATAAGCTAGATTCAGCGTAATCTTTTCACAACATCTTGACCTTTTTGTATAATCACTATGTTATTTGCCATAGAGTCATGGCATTCTACTTTATACCAGATTTCTCTATTTATTACCTACCCGGGGTGATAAATTCACTTGGGACAGAGTCTATGCCTTATTCATTTCTACATTCTCTTCAACACCTCTTAAGTATATTCAACACTTGTTTAATAATTTTAAAATTTATTGATCAATTGTTTATTGCATACCATTATTCAGAATCATATAGCAACAAATTCAACAGACAATGCCTACACTTGTAGAGCACACAATAAAAACATAAAGCGTTTATCATGCCATTTGTTGATAAATTCTTTGAAAGACAAAAAAAAGCATACGTAGTGTTGTCTGGGGTAGTCTTTCAATAGCAGGTTGCCCTGGGGTGGGACTTATACCTGGCATTTTCAGAAACAAAGCATTAGTATAGCTACAGTTCATGAACAAGAAGAAAACACAAGGAGATGAGTTTGAAAAGTTTAAGCTAAGACCCTTGTAAGCTACTGTAAGGTTCTGACTTTCATTTTAGAGTATACTGCTTCAGAACATATGAGAACATGAAAAACTTATTGTTTTAGTCTATTGCTATGAAGAGACACCATGACCACAACCACTCTTACAAAAGAAAACATTTAATTGGGGCTGACGTCAAGAGGTTTAGTCCATTGTCAGAGTGGAAAACATGGCAACACACAGTGAGACATGTTGCTTAAGGGTAGCTGAGAGTTCTACATCTGGATTGGCAAGTAGCAAAAAGAGAATGAACTACTGGGTGGGTTGGGCATGAGTTACTGAAACTTCAAAACCCATCCCCAGGAAATATTTCCTCCAACAAGACCACATCTCCTCAAACAAGGACACACCTCCTAATAGTGCCACTTTCTGAGGACCAAGTATTCAAATCGATAGGCCTATGGGGGCCATTTCTATTCAAAACACCACACATGTATTAAAATGTCCACTCTGACTACAGGGAAGAAAAATGCTGTCAGACTTAAATAGTATAAACGGGACATTGATTAGGAGAAATTCACAGTACTCTCTCTTGAATACCATTTGATCCAAAGAAGTAGTGAGGAATTAGTTTGGATTTTATTTTTTTTTCAAGGATGACAAATTGCACTAACTAATGGAATGCATGATAGGAATCAAGAATCACTTTAACTTCTTGGGCACTGGGGAAGTTATAAACAGAAATCTAGTTTTGACTATACCAAATTTCAGTTGAATTTATAGATAACTATATGGAAATACTCAGCAACCAGCTAGATATTTAAACCTGAAGCAAAGAGGAAAGATTTGATTCCTGTAGATACAGAATTGAAAGCATACAACAGTTTAGACAATGTATATAGAAAATTATATTCAATGGATTCATGAGTTGAACCTAGATTTAAACATTGCTGAACCAACAGTGTAGAGATGCATGTAGCAACAATTCATTAAATAAGGAGATTATAAATTTGAAGGGAGTAAGAACTGTATAGGAAGACTTGAAAAGAGGAAAAGTAAGGAAGAAGTGATATACTAATCTCAAAGAGTAAAAGAAGTAGTAAAAACACTGTATCTGTCTTCTTTCTCAGCATATAAAGAAACCTAGCTATTTTCCTAAAATGTTTATATAATTTATGTATTGGGTATTGAATAATCTCTAACATAAGTGTCTAGAATAGTGCTAAGTACTAATACAACAATGAAATTCATAAGTTTCAAGTCTTACCTTCCAGAATCTTAACATTTGCTTAAATAAATCTTCAACATATAAAGCTTTGTTTATACTACAAAGTAGAATGAACCATTTAACATCGGTAACCCATGAACTTTACTGATGGATTTCTGTTTCCCACATGCTTACCATAAATGCAATTGAGATGCCAAGTGTAAGATGCTATATATAGTATAGGAAGCATAGTTTGTATGTCACTTGGAAATGCATATGGTAGATCCATTCTCAGGAAAAGTAATCTCAGCTTTTTTGATACTGAGGTAGGAGGGTCATGAATTTGAGATGAGCTTGGGCTACACAGTAAGGCCATGCCTCAAAACTGCCTATGGAAACCAAGCACAGTGTGTCACACTAAGAATCTTAGTACTTGAGAGTCTCGAGTACAGGATTGGTACAATTGATGCAAGCCTGGACTACATAGTGAGTTCCCGGCCATTAAAATTCAAAGTGAAACCTTGTTTAAAAAATACAAATAAATAAACTGGGCAAAGTGATGAAGAAAATGAAGAGATTAATACATGATTTCAAATTAAATATTTAAGCTTTATATGGAAGAAAAAGTAGCAGACTTATTGCAGTGAACAAAAATAATGATAAATGTTAAAAAATAAGTTTTGTTAGAAAACCAGGACTTTTGGTATTCCAGAGGACTTTGGCATCTTAAATGGCACTTGATCTCAAACTGTCTGTGATAAGTAGGACAGCTAATGTCTTTACTATCCCTAAGAGCTTCAGAGCTCCTAGCTCAGCAATAGGAGGGTGGGAGTGATGGGAGCTCTTTCAGGGATTTATCATGAAGCTCAATATTGCTGTTTCTAAACCCAATTTAGATCCTGCTGTTCCTATACCAGTATAGTCACTAGAAATGTAGTTTACATCGTCTCAGTACTATGACAAACAATAGTTTACCACCACCTAAGTCATTAAAAATGCTCTGCAGGCCTGAGCCACAATATGAACACAAGAAGCTCAGTCCCCTCAAGCACACTTTATTGCACAAGCTTTGGTAGCTGCCTCTTTATATTCAGAACCCTTCCCATCCTCAGAGCCCTAGTATTAAATGTAATATTAAACCAGAAGCAAAGAAATGTTCTTTGTGATTGTGGTTTCTCACTAGTTTCATTTTAAATGTGAGTTGTGCTCGGTTAATATTTATACTCCTGGCCACTTTCAAATCTCATAATGTTTTCTAATCTAACCACTGTCTTTAACATTAAAAACACACTCTAATACCACAGTGGCATTGCCCTTTGCTTGCATTTCAATGTAAATATTTTTGTAAGCTGCACTTCTTTTTACTTTGAGCATTTTTTGATGCTACAACTTCTAGCTTCATCCTAAATGCTTGACAACATATGCACGCAGCACAGAGTGTTATTATTGCCTCTGGCTAGCTTCCTGTCATCTACTTTGTCTTTTGGTTCACTCCTTTGATAGTATTAGCAGACCAATTGTGAATCTGCCAGATGTGTTTCCTTGCAAGAGGACAAATCTAAAACGGCTCATGTTTTTCTTTCTCTTTCAGGATTGCTTTCATTAAAATAAATTCCTTATACTTCTTTCATGAAACTGAGCTTGCTTAATCAAAGATGGAGCAACCAGACTGCAAACCGTATCAACCTCTGTCCAAAGTCAAGCATGAAATGGATCTAGCTTATACCAGTTCTTCTGACGAGAGTGAAGATGGGAGAAAACCACGACAGGCATTCAACTCCAGGGAAACTCTGCATGAGTATAACCAAGAGTTGAGGAGGAATTACAACAGCCAGAGTAGAAAGAGGAAAGAAGTGGAGAAATCTACTCAAGGTAGGTTTTTATTGGATTTTTTCAACTAATATTATTTCTCATTAGGGAATGTTTACATGCATAAACCTATGTATTAAAAAGAAATTTGTTGATGTTAACTGGTTAATAATTCCTACTGCTTACATATGCTTAGTGAATCTGTTCCACATGCGAACCCAGCTGAGGTTGTAGAGAACATGTGCTTTTTATGGATTATGTGTGAATTTGGATGTAACAATCCTCTTATCGGAGCTTTCAGAAGTTGTCTAATCCTACAAATAGCCATTTACAGACGGAAGGATTAAATAATTTATAGTAAGACGTAAAGTAAACAGCTAAGTGCTTTTCAAGCCATTGCCCATATGGGACAGGAGTCTCAAATAAATATTCAGCTGTTAAAAAAGAGAACCAGGATAGTAGAGACCACCAAACAAGGGGCTAGAATGCCTATGGAAAGAATGTAAAAATATTTTGCAATGTAGCTTAAAGGGAAATGAAGAATTCTAAGAGTTTCTTTTAAGAAACACACAGATGTATTTTGCAGTCTATTCTTCAGCTACTGTGGTCTCTCAATAATGGAGAGGCTTAAGAGTATCTAAAAAAATCCGGGAGATATGAATACATTTTTTTTCAATTAACTACATAGAAAAATATACTGATATTGGTAGAGATTATTTGTTAGGGTAAGACACACTGACAATATTTTTAAACAAGTTTATTTATCTGGCACACTGGTCCTCAAAGTGTGTACCCCTGAGTCAGTAGCATTCACATTAACTGAGAATTCGCTAAAGACTGAAATTCTCAGAACCCACTTTAGAAATCCTTGAAATGAGACTATCCATTTACACTTTTTAAAGGGCCACTGGAGAATTCTGTTGCCTGTATGATTTCTTTGAATTCTTTTCCTCAAATACTTCAATGATCACATATATGTGGGGATTTCCAAATTACATTTTCATTCAGTCTTAATATCCTTCATAAATTAAGTCATAAACATGCAATTACATGTTGAAAATTTTCAAATTAATAACTTATCAGTTATTTTAAATTCGGTATAACTAAAAGGAAGAGAATCATTCCACTACCCCCAATTCCAAACATGTTTACATTGTCGGACATCAGCTTGCTCATGCTTGCCTTTCTTCCAGGCAGTCACCAAATTTTCTCTGTGTAACACATTGCTTCATCCAGCAGAACTGATCTCTACATTTCCAATGCACTCAGAGTATTGCACTGAGATTTCAAAAACAAATCTACCTGATCTACTTGGACTTTCCTACATCCCCCTTCACCCCTTTGCTATGTTGCTACCTATTTCTTGGCAGCAGCAGAAGATATTTAGGGATAGAAGTGATGAAAAGGACAGAGCTGGGTGTCTTATCCCTGCTGAGTAAGCACCCTACCACCCAGCTCCAACTCTAGATGCCTGTCCAACCTCTTGAATTGCCTATCCTGGCTATCTCCCTCTATTGCAATTCACCTCTCATTGACAGCTTAACTTAAAAGCATCCTTTACTCTCAACTCTCTTGAACTGTCACTATACTACCAAACTTATACTTTCAGTAGATAAACTCTTCTTCCATGAAGTTTAAGGAGATTTTAATTGTATCTCTCACACTCTTTATGGAGATTTCTTTCCATATTGTGTACTCAGTGAGGCTGAGCATCATGATTTCTTTACTGATCTTGTTTTCCTGTAAAATTTGCATATGCTATATTACCTATGATTGCTTTATTAGCAAATGTATATGATAGCATATTTTGCAATCTGCACTACATCAAATATAGTATTAGAAATTAAACTTATTACATTATAAATTATTACTAAAATGTTGCATTTACAAAACTGAGTCAATGATTTGATATATACTAACATGTAAATGTATATTCTTATTTACAATATCAACTATATTATTCATGATTCAATATAACTTGAAAAGATTTTTACCTGTCTTTTCAAATAATTCATTTTACTCTGTCATTTCTTTTGCTAAAGATAACTTATATTTGTGCAAACTAAATTCAACTCACTATTGATAAATTTTATTCTTATCCATATTTGAGGTCTCTTGTTCTTTATGAACTGTATAATCACATTAAAATATTTCTCTGTAAATCTGTCTTTACAAAACAAACAATTGTAAGTTGTAGGTTATGGTATAGTACTATAAAATGGGTGATTTGTGAGTTTAAATAAGAATATACTTGGATATGGTTCTAAGACCATGAAAAATGTTTTGTTAAGTCAATATTAAGATGGTCAGCCTCACATTTTGTTTTTGTGCAGTGTGATCAAATGAAATTTAGGATGAGTGCAGTTTCCCTTCTCTAATGTCATGCTAACTTCTTTTCGGGAGAATATTTTAAGCAGCTGGCTTTTGTTTGGCATTTAATGTTAGCCAGACCTGGAGTCCTATGCTGGAGGTGAAAATTTGCCGCTTGTTGGAAACTCATAGGTGGTGGAAAATACATAATAGCTACACAAATAAATTAGTACAATTTTGTGATACGTGCTTTTGAAATAGCCTCCCCATACATGGCTTGACTTTCCAATGGATTTTACTTATATAACCAAGATACAGAAAATAATAAAAGAAAAATTCCATAAATAAACCATTTATGTTTTCAATTATGTATCATTCTGACTAGCCTAATCAAATTTCTCAACAACTGTGTCCCAAACCATCACTTTGTCCAAAATGTTAGTATTATATATGATATCTTCCCTTTAGATTTATATAGCTCTAGTTAAGGGATCAACTGGAAAGAATTAAGGAGCTTGTATTCAAGTAATGTACTTAATACTCCAAAGCATAAGAGTAGAATGCTGTCACCAGTATATGTCACACCAAAACCATAAAGGATATCCTTTAAGTAAAAAGGTGAGAAGTCTGTATTTTTAAATTTTTGAGGAAAAAAAATCATATGCTGAGGATGCTGAGAACTATAGTAAGAACAAATCTTTCTACGAAATTATGGAGAAAGGCAAAGAAATTCACACTAGTTTTAAAGTTACACACGAAATTGCTTAAGTTACAGCCAAGATGCATGATAAGTGCTTAGTAAAGAGAGAAAATGCATCAAATTTCTGAGTAAAAGACATGAACAGAAAATTGGTTCCAACTCTTGGGAACATGTTGTGCCTGAGAGTATTGAAGCCACAGGAAGACGTACTTTAAGAAATAAGTAATACAAGGTTAGTTGCTAAAACTTAAGAGTAGGGATACAGATTCAGGAATAATTTTGGACTAAATGTGTACAAATTGCTGAAGAGGATTGGTTCTGCTGCTAAGGGTCACTGCGGCACTTACAGCAAACATGAAGTGTATAATTAAAGCAGGCCCACCCAAAAGAGTCTTTGGGTTGCAACAAAACCGACCTTTCTCTAAGAGGATGCTCAATGGAAACACTATTCATAAAAGTGCTGAGGAAGCACTAAGACATAAAACATCATAGAACACATTAACTCAGTATTATACTATAACACTATAGCGGGTATGATGAAGTCGGGCTTAAAATGCATAGCAAAGAACCCTCAGTCTCTCTCTAAAACAAAAACATATTCATCTTCCAATGATCTGGCAACATAACCAAAGCATGTGGATAACAGCCATCTTGTTTCTGGAATGGTTCTATAAATGTCTTGTCCCCAAAGGGAAAACAGTATTTTGAAGAGGAAGGGTTGAAAGTTAAAGCCTTATTAGGAAGGTAATAGGCATTTGGCCATCCTAAATCTATTCATTACCAAAATTAAAATGTCATCATTGCAGTTTTACCCTATTTCCTTGATCAGCATATCATTTGCTTCCCCAAAGCTACATATACCAAACTGGCACTTTGTCAACTTGGCTCAGCTTTAGAAAAATAAATCTTTCTTTTGACAAATATTCTCCGGTGATGTTGAAGACCAACACCCAGACCATGCATGTATTAGGCATGGTCTGTACCACTGAGCTATGTTCCCAGCCTTGGATCATCTTTCAATTGTCATCTTAATCTGGACCTAATGCAATGTTGGAAGGTGTTGACTAGTTCTGGTACAGTCACATACCTTAAACTCAATATGAGGAATTATAAACAGAATGTTCCAGGGAACATTGGAGGGAGAGGAGTAAATATGCTCAGCATGAATTGCATGTGTGCATAAAATTTTCAAAGAACAAAAAAAACCCTTAAAATTAGAAATAAAACTTTAGAAGATTGAAAGACAAGAACCCTCATTCACCTCACGGGGGGGGGGGGGCAGGCAAGATTCAATGACAACTTGCCATTATTGAAACTGCTAAACCTTTTTAATTAATTTTTTTAAATAAATACTGACTTGTGGGAAGAATAAAATTAGTGAAATAAATTCTTAATGAAATAACTTAAACAAATAGTTTCTAATTACACTTGATAGGTTTCTAGATGATAGGTTTCTGTACCCCAATAATAGGTTTCTCCACCAACTCAGTAAACCAGATCAAGCTGAATTAAAAGTCAAAGACCAGGTTTATTTGGGCAAAGCACTCCCAGGTGACCCTTCAGCCCCTAAAGATCTAGGCAGAGGAATGGGGCTGGAAAGAATTCCCAGGGCCAAACTAAAGGAGCCGGCTTAAATACCTTGTAGTCAAGGAATGGTGATATGTCTGCCCCAGGCTAGATTTTTACACAAGTATGGTATGCTTTTAGAGAGGGTCTTGAGCAGCTAGCAACTTCAGGGCACTGCCCCCATCGCTGCATTTCTGGGCTTTTGGCTGTTTTTCTGAGAGGGTGGAATTTGGAGAGGGAGGATGGGCTGATCAAGTAGAGGTGGGCTGGAGATTCCAACTGAACAACACTATTCTGACTATATCCTGTGGGAGAAAACCAAAACAGTTTTCATATCCTATGCATTCCAAACCATGAATATTGTCTACTGCCTGACATCAAACCATTGACTCTGTCATGGCTCAGTGGTTCAAGACCACCCAAAGAAAATGTCCTCCTTCTGACCTAACAACACAATCAAGTCCTAGTCTATTTTCACAGTATCAAGACAATTCATATAATTTCATGCTATCATTCATATCAGAATAAGAAGGATGAGTATAATATACACTGAGGACCTTTCAGTCACAGAGACTATACCAGTGTATCTTCTATTACAGTATTTTTTTCAGTTTAGTATTAGTTATTATTGTTGGTTTCTTTTATTTGTAAATCAAACTTTATTACATGTCTGTATACATAGAAAATTATATATGTATATGTAATATGCTTTGTAATTATTTATAGTTCAATGGTGTTCTTAAGATATCAGTATGGAAAAAAAAGATATCACTATGGATAATAGTGAATTATTGGATAATGGAATCATGGATTATAAGTTTCATAAAGAGAAGTGTGCAAGAAAAATTGTAAGGGTCTAGATAGCTCCAGAGAATAGTAGTTGTAACTAAAAATAACATTGAATAAGGGAGGGAATCTCTGAGGCCACAAAATTACCACAAACTAAAGAATGGCATGAAGAGAAAAAAAATCATAGCTAAAAAAATAAAGAGAAACACTCAATAAATGTATAATGGAAAGTGATATGACTTGAGTAATTGCTGCTTGAATTTTCAAAACACAGCATAGTCAAGATCTGTCTAAAGTTTCAAGTTTTGGATATTGTGCAGATGACGATTAATTTGATAAGATATGCACTAGGTCTGGAAAGGAAGAAGGTAATCCTTATTTTTGACAATGTTATATTTAAGATGTTGGAATGACAGAAGATGGATCTTCCAACAGGTAGTTGAAGATGTACATTTTTGATTTCAAGATAGATTGAGGCTAGGGATAATTGCAGGCTTGGTCACATTAATGCCTTAGAACAAAATATGTCTCGGGATAGATTAGGTTACTCAGGGAAAGTGTATAGGTTAAAACTAGAAAGGCCAGGACAAAAACCTGAATCTATCATCTGTGAACTGACATAAACACAGTTTAAATGTACTTATATTTTCACTGAACACCATTTTTAGTGAACTGATTTATCTAAGCCAAAATACAAAGGATCAGAAAGCAAAAAATCTGAAAGCATGAGATCTCATGTGCCATTGTCTTTGTCTTTCTTACTGATCTATAAAGTCACCTAGTAGGGAAATAAGTGGCCCCTAAGAAGAGAAATGGATTATCCTAAATTAAACAAAAAAGTTCAATTTTCTTTTCTACAAAGACTAGAATTTGTGCCATTTTTTTATTTCAGCACTACCTTTAAATCAGAGAAAACATTAACTGTCAAAATACTTGTCAGTATTTGTAACTTGCATTAATCTAGGTAAAGCTGAGACTGACTTATTTTTTAGAATGACAGATAAAATTGTATGTATTTATCACATATAATATGTTTTATGGATCTTATGGATGTGGATCATAGATTCTCAGAAAGTCATTTCCTTTTAGTTCAGAAATGAAGAAAACAACCACATTCTTCATACACTGCACTACCTCTCACACCTACATCAGGAAGTCATGATGAGGATCAACAGCCATCACAAATGTGAAAATACTGCCTCACTAAACTACTAAGATTCCCTTCATTTCTGTCTACACTATTTCCACCTTCTTATATCTTCTAATGGCCAATGATTGGCAAGGAATTTAAAAGCTTTTTCACTCTGAATAGCATTAGAAAAGAATAAATGTTATGTTATACAATTTAACATGAATGATTTCTTTGTTTTTATTTGACAGGGAAATCAATGGGTTTTGCTGTTGTTTGTTTGAGTGTTTCTAATACAGGATTATTTTTTGGTAAATACTGAAGAAATACTTTATTTCACCTATATTTGCAAAGTTGGTCGCTCTCATCCAAGGCCAAGTGCATGTGGCTTGCTCGATTCTAATGATGTTTGTTGTTGTTTTGTTTTAATCTTCCAACTGTCTTTTAATGAATCTACTATTGGCAGTCCTTTACTAACGGGATGGCTATCTATAAGGATATTTAGTGTATGATGTATGACAGGTTGAATGAAAGGATAGGTTTTTCTGAAGGTTGGCAATTGTTCCCAAGTAACCTCACTTCCAAAGGTAGCATCAAGTATCTAAGAAATCTACTTAAAACAAATAAAAATATAGGAATGGAAATGTAGGAAAATATTTTATTCATTTTAATTTTTCCATGGTGTCAATCTGTCTAAGATTAATTTTGACTATATCAATTTCACGCCATAGTAATAATGAAGAAAAAATAAGAAATGCAAAAAAAGGAGGTATGGCAAAAGCTAGTAACAGCTAATACAGTACCAACACTCCCAAAACAGCAGATGTATTCATTCTCTCTTTGTAACCTGCTCTTTTATGCTTTATTGTTTTGCTCTCCATATATGATGTTTGGTTGCTTGGTCGTTTCAGGATTATAATGTTACCCTTATCTCACATCATTGCCATCTTGTGGAAAACATTTAAACTGCCATTTTGTAGTTTTTCAGATTACAAAGCAAGTTATCTATCATCTACTGCTGGCCTTTAATTTATTCACTTATATGTGAACACTAATTTAGTATCAAATATGTTCTTATGTAGCGTGAATTCTACTTGGTTTTAATAATAAAATCTCCTAGTCAGATATAGGGTTAAATGCTGAAAAATCAAAGAAGCAGAGCACCCAAACACTAGTTCTTCCCTCTATCAAATCCTCAGACCAAATGGGCAATCATGTCTCTAGGAATCCTCAGACTAAATATGATTTCTCAAAACCTCAGACTGAATGGAACAAATGTACCCTCATGACTGTTTTTTCCTGTTCCTTGACCCCAGTCAATAATCTACTTCATTCTACCCCAGAAGTTGTTCAAGCCAAGTTGCCACATATTATCTACAAGGGGGTAGATAGAATCCCAAAATTGCAAAGCACACTTTTCTGTTCTTATTTCAAGAACTTTTCCATAGTTTAAGCTATTGTTTGTACATATGTAGATGGCATGGATTACAGTTTCTACAAAAATCTTGAAAGAACTCTTAATCTCAGGATCCATATTTATGGAAAAGAGATCACAGATGGCAGGAGTAATATAATGGTAACAAGACCTATAAAACGAGATTTTCAAAAGCATTTGATCACACATAATGAATTTTCTGTTGTGAACATGTTATGCTGATAGTTCTTCCGAGTTTTTGCCATAAAGAGTTTTAATGACTGCTTTGAAAGAACTTAGACTCTAAAAGAAAATTAGCCAAATTGTTTTAAAATAATTACAATTGTCTCATACCTTTTAGGTAATAACATAGCTCATGAAAGCGTATACACTTTTTTCCTATGGACTATCTAAAATTAGAGTAGATTGTTCTGGTCACATGTGCTATGGCTCCCTCTATCTGTTCCATAATTAATCATTGCATCCTTGCCTATTGAGACCAACTGTAAGTTCACATATTCTACCACACATGATATACTAATCAATTAGAATTGGTAAACAATAAAACCTAGTCTGTGATCTGACTGTAGCAAGTCCTCTGTGTAATTCTGAAGCTTCACTGATTAGCAAGCAATAGTTCTTGGCAAAAATCAAAACAAAACAGAACTGTCAGAGTACATGTGGAAAGGTAGATATGTAAAATATGTACTGTAATGGGGGCTGGAAGCCAGAAACTTACTTGACTTGGTGAATTGTGATAATGATCGTGGGAGAAACATTTAAGTGTTAGGTGCTGAGTGAAAACCTAGGATGATAACCTAAGGATGCATTCATACATGACAATGAGCAGGAAAATGTGATCTTGAAAAGAATGTAAATAGGAAATATTGCATAAACTGACTGAGGAGATTTCACAAGAAGGGGTGACTAATATCTGTTAAAACTTCAAAATTAATCAAGTGGGATGATCATTTTAAAAAAGGAAGATAAACAAATTATTGCTAACTTTAGATCAGAGATTCTCCATTTTGACTGTATATAAGAAGCACTTGAGAGGAAACTAGGCATACAAAAGAATCTCTTCAGTGGCTTGAGGGATTCCAATCAACATTGAGATTGGGATCCACTGCCAACCAGCTCTAGCCATCATAGAGAAAGCCTAGATCAGAAAGAGTTGAAGAATAAATACAACAGGATGTCTATTATGATAATGTTCTATAAAAATATGCCAGGAACCCTGGTAGAATGAATTTTTAGATTTTTCCCCTTTTAAAATTCCACACATGTATAAATGTATTTTGGTTAAATTCACCCTCTCTTCCTTGTGTTCTAATTCCAACCCTGTCCCTTTCACCACTGTTGACTCCCAACTTCATGACTTCTTTTGTTTTGTTCCTGCTGAATCCGCTCAGCAATGTCAGTATATGTATGTATGTAGGGCCATCTTCTTGAGGATGGATAACCTTTTAAGGACAAAACTCCTGAAGGAAATTGACTTCCCCTAAGGGGAATATTCACTGCATCTTCTGTAATTGAAAGTAGGTTCCAAACTAGAATGGCAAAACTTAAGGAAGGTCATAATTTTATTGTCCCCATTTCATTGGATAAACAAAGAAGAGTCATGGGCAGCTACTAAATGTGTAGACTGAAGCAAGACTTGGAGACGAATAGTGAAAAGGATCTAAGACTAATCAAATTGCAATCACATATGGAGCCTACATGAGGTCAAAAGATTAGTGGAAATGTTAATGACCATTGATGTTAGATACTCTCCTATATGGATTTATATATAATTTACCTTTAATTTTTTATCAAAGTTCTATGGTGTGGAAGTAGTCATTATGACTTTATGACTTCTATTTTTATTTTGAAATTTTATTTCATTTCAAATGCTGAGGACTATTTTTTAAAATATCAAAAATATAATTGTTATTGATGGCACCTGTTTTTATAGTCACACAGCTTGGGAACTTATCACAATTCAAGCACCCAACATAGCTCATTAACTAAAGCCTACATTTTTCTAACTATACTACTAGGTTCATCTGTAGGAGAATATGTCCAAATTATGTTAAGAAGTTTAAACAGAATTTTCTCATTTAAAATTTTTTCCAAAAAGAATTTAGTGCCAAAGTAAAACTGGAAATCTTATAATTATTTTGGAGTGCCTTTCTGTGATTGAATTAAGAGATTATCAACTACATTTATTGTGTATTAAATTTTATTCTAATGACTAGAGAACCCAATTGTTGTTGTCACTGGTCTTTATAGAGTACAAATTTGATAATAACATTTTCTAAGATACTTCATTATCTCCCAAAGTCTAGAGTAATATTTCTTCAGTGTGTGGAAGTGTGGGATATGACTGCCTCCAGAACCTCATTAAATCCCTAAAACTGTTTAAGAAAAAAATTCACATAAGTACAACAATTGTCCCCTAACCCACCATATTCGGGAAGCCCTTAGAAACTTCAGTGGTAGAAAGAGAATGTCTGCAGAGATACAAAGCCAACAATCAAGGAACTCTATCTCAGAGGCTCACCTTTTATTGACATTATGCTATCCTGATATACCATTGTTCTCCTCAACTCTGAAGTTTTTCCACCAATGACAAATCTAAAATAAAGATGGGTAATATTTATGTCTAAGCAACAAAACAATATCACCTTACATAACTCTTTACACAAGTCATATTAATGAGTGCAAATTTGAACAGTATATTTAAACGCAGTTTTGACAACATGAAATAGATCAATAGAAAATGAAAGGGATATGTTCATAGTGGCATAGCATAGATATTATATCTTCAGCTATCTATTTGAAGGGCGTTATCTCTATAACGCTCTCATTTCCCTCTTTATGATTTGGTGTAGGAGGTCCTTCTGTATTTGCATTGCTTTCATTTGTTGAATAAAGAAAGTGCCTTGGCCTTTTGATAGGGTAGCCCTTAGGTGGGCAGAGTAGACAGAACAGAATGCTTGGAAGAAGGGAAGTGTGACAGATGCCATGAGTTTCTGGCCTGAGACAGATGTAGGTTAGAATCTTGCTGGTAAGCCACAGTCACATGGTGATACACAGATTTAATAGAAATGGGTTAATCAAGATGTGAGAGTTAGCCAATAAGAGGCTAGAGCTAATGGGCCAGGCAGTGTTTAAATGAATACAGTTTCTGTGTGATTATTTTGGGGGTTAAGCTAGCCGGCTGGTGGGACGCAGCCCGCTCCTCTACAACAATGGTTCATGTGGGAATTTAATAAGTAGCCACAACTTATGAACTTCTAGATGTCAATTTAATAGAAAATGACATGAGTCAAATAATTGGGCTACATTTGAAGTACTTCTGTATATAAAGAATTTAACTAACTTTATAAAACAAGAAAAACAAACATGTCATTGTAGATATGCAATACTGATTATACCTTTGACCATCAAAGCAAGGGAGAAAGAAATCAGTTTTTCATGTTTGGCTTGCTTTTTGCTCTCATCATGAATGGAACTCTTCTGCATTCTGTAGCCATCAGACTACTCTGTTGATGCTGTGTGTCTTGAATTTTAATGTTTCTTACTAGATCTAAATTGAAAACTACTCAACAATATCAGACATAATATGGGTTTTCTCCTCTTAAATAACTGTATTCAATGGAATTGTATACTTTCCTTGAGGATACACATAATTTGAGACAATAAATACTGATTCCCTGGCTAAGTGTCACATAAATGACTGTCTCCTGGGAAAAAGTGCTCTCTTTTGGGAAACATTATTTGGCTTCTACTGAATTTCTTTAGCCACAGGGAAGGAGCAAAGTGGATGCTTGTCTTTGGGACTGTGAAGATTGAGGGAAAATCTTTGTTTCCACTCTTTTTTCAGCCCTATAAGAGTTTTATATTTTTTTTTACAATTTTTTTTATTGAAAAAAATTTCCGCCTCCTCCCAGTCTCCCATTTCCCTCCCCCTCCCCTCACTCCTCTCCCCCTCCCTCTCCAGTCCAAAGAGCTGTCAGGGTTCCCTGCCCTGTTGGGGACTATTCATTATGAAGTTTGCACAAAAACCCAGAGACAAGGGTAAGAGAGAGAATTTTAATGAAAATCAGAATAGGTAGTATGGCTGAAACAGAGACACTGGGGAAGATTGAAAAGAAAGGACAGTGGAATATAGAAAGAAGCCATTACCAAACATAAGAAATGAAGTGAAAAAAACAGGGATGTGATTATATAGATAACAAAAACCTCTATGGCATCAGGGTTTTAGTTCATAGTGTGGTCTGAAACCAAACCCCTATGTCATGCTGCTTCTCTTTTATTATAAAGGCTTGAGGAGGGTTCAGAATTGGCATTTTGAAATCTAGCCTTATATTCATTTGAACAGTCAAAAATGGTTTTAGATATCTGTGACAGTATAAGTATTAAGTAAGCTAACATGTCCTGTCAGGAAATCATCCTGTCAGGAAACCGTTATTCATCTTTTTTGGTCATCTGTGATGCAGAACTGGCACCAATACAAATAATTTCTATTTATTTTCAGCACTTTTCATTCTCATTAGAATTCTGAATGGGTAAAAGGTGACAGAAGATAAATCTCAAGTCCCCCGAAACTTTGGAAATATTCTCAATTGAAGCCTTTATAACAAAATCTGAGGATTCTGCCAGCCTGTCAGTATAAACTCAAGCATATGCAGTCCTATTTTGGCACCAGTCCTTCCTGGAACACATGAAATATTTAATTTTATTACTCCTGAGTCTGTTGAGCAGATGACCCTTTGTGTCTTTTATGTCACAGAATAAAAGGCAGTTAGAAATGAGCTCAAAGACAACGAAATTAATAGCAATACATGCAAACCTTAAGAATCATTTTCTAAGCTGCAGCTTAGACATTTACAAAGATTCACTACTAGAGTCCAATTATGTCTTCTCATGAATGGTTCAAGTTCAATGTCTCATGAACACTTAAAAAATTATTGCATTGGCATCTAACCCAGCTAAATGCTAATGGTGCCTCAGATTAATCAATAAATATGATATAAAATCATGTTCGCCTATTGGAAAAATGTAATATGTGACTTTGATAGAGAGAATAGCCACACACTGTTCATAAGCCTATTGTGTATTTTATATGTATGGATACACATATTTCTATCATATATTCACTAATTTTGTATGGATGTATGAAGCAACAAGGTTGATCAATTTATAATAGAATTGCAGTCTAATTTATTCTATTGATTACATTTTCTTAAGCAAGACATACTTGTATATCACAACGAAAGACAAAACAAAAGAGAACCCTCATAGAGCAGCATGTGAGATTCAGACAGGAATACTAATGCCTCCTGTTAGTGCTCTAGCTTTCCATCTAGACTTCTCTAAGCTCCAGCTATGCTTGCCAAGCACTAGTGGCTGGCAAACTCTGTTTCTCTATGGTTTTCTTCACACCACCTTTTGGAAAGAAGGCAATAAATCTGCTTCCTGTAGCACTGTAACTGTAACAGATAGCCAAGATACTCAGTCTGTGTATTCTTTCCAATCCACGCCTGGCAGAGCTAGTGCATTGTACCAATGGACTGTAACACATATGTGATCAATTGCACTTAAAAATGCAAGTACACCTTAGGAGACCTGGATAGAGGTGGGCGGTCCTTGGGCTTCCCACAGGTCAGGGAACCCTGATTGCTCTTCGAGCAGATGAGGGAGGGTGACTTGATCGGGGGAGGGGGAGGGAAATGGGAGGCGGTTGCGGGGAGGAGGCAGAAATCCTTAATAAATAAATAAATTTAAAAAAATGCAAGTACACTGGTGGGGCTATGTTCCTCCTATCATACTTTTAGAATTTACTTTAGAGACTGGAACAGTATTTGGCACATAATACACACTCAGTAAATGTTGATTAAATTCTAACACTGGCTACAGAGAAGTTCAAGGGGAAAGTCTCAAGTATGATCACGATATATTTTTGTTTTTGATCTTCATAAAATGATTGCAGCATGTTGAATGTTTTGCCTACATGACTGAAGAAGAATATTTGATAGTCCTATTATTTGATCTGTTCTTGAATAATAAAACCAATTTAAGTTTAGTAATTATGTAACTGAAATGTAAAATCATATTTTTGCAGTTAAAATTGAGTTTAAAACCGACTGATAGAGCTATTCTATGTGTTCTCTTCCTCTCGTTCTTTCAGCATGTGAACATGTATTTGGATGTGAAACTGATTTAAGACTATATGTGTGGAAGGAAGTTGTTCTAGTCAATACCTCTATTTTATAAGACTGTAGACCTAGAAACTATTGAAGAATGCTTAGTATAAAAGTAAAGATAATCTGAAAGCTCACAAGCGACTTTCTATTCTGTTTTATTCTTATTTGTTCTAGCTGCCAAGGGTAAATAGAAAGGAAGGTATCACAAATAAATGATACTCTAGTGTTTGGGGATTTTGTGTGTTATACATATATTATATACTAACACAATTATCTTCTATGTATATTTGCAGTTCTTGTTCCATGTGTTTATGAGTATGAGATTACAAATTACTTTTGAACATAAAATTTGAAGCCTGTTTTGTTAGAAGTGTACTTCCATAAAAGCATTGGAAGGCAATCACAGAAGGATCTGGATTCAACACAATCCAGGATTTTATGGCATCTAGACGCAGTAAGAGGGCCATCAGAAAGATACTTCAACAAACTAAACCGATTTCTCATAAGTCTTTAAAACTCACTTGAGCCTTTGATAAAATCAACATTAAAAACAGAGAAGCTTTAAATGAATAAAGATAAATAGTCTTCCTATTCCTCTTCAAAGCAATTCAAAGCTAATTACAATGAGGTCAAGGATCCCTGTAAAACCGCACTAAGTCTGCTCCTTTAAAAGGGGTACAAAACATTTGATTCAATTTTAGTGACGTCACCAAACATTTGTCATAAGTGGTATTAAATTTTCACCTTCCTACCACATCAGAACAATCCTATATTTTCATCACTTATACCATTTCTAAGAGAATTTAATTTGGCAATTACTGTTTTGAGGAACATTGTATGAGACTATTGTTAGCATACTTACCATGCAAGCATGATGAACAACTTTACAATGTTGTCATCTTACTCTGACATGCACTTTGTGGCATATGCACACCCTCTCTCTCTCTCTCTCTCTCTCTCTCTCTCTCTCTCTCTCTCTCTCTCTCTCACACACACACACACACACACACACATTTTGCATTTTCACATACTTACACAGAAGAAAAAAAGGTCTTCATTTTCTAGTATATTTTCCAAGCTTACACAGGTATCAAGCACTTCAAGCACACTTCCCGTGCCATATACTGAAAGGGCATAAAATATAACTAACACTAACAAGTAACTATTCTCCAATATAGGTCAATAATTCACACGTCAGAGATTGTAAAAATATTTAGTAAATTTGATCCAAATTTTAAAATATTGGCTTTTATGTATTTTATGGGGAATTATTCAGTGTTGTATAATATAAGGAATGTTGAACTAGCATGAATTTGGGTGGAAATTGCTCTTTTCCTTGCTAGCTTAGCACAGTGTCATCACAGAAGCAATGCTTAGTAAGATTTCCTGAATAAATTTAATTTAATTGGAATTAAAGTTGGAATGAATTGAATTGAGTAACGCCTCATGCATTCCTCCTACAACCTTCCCAGCTAGTTCCTCTTGCTCTCCATCCTGCCTCAAGCTTGGTCCTTTGAGGTCACCATTTGTCCATCAATCATTCCTTTGGAGCCAACTTTTCTTTGGAACAAAAATTCCTTTGGAACCAAAATTTCCACTACAGCACTGAAATTTTTCTGCTTTTATGTTAAAATCAACACACCTCAATTAAAATACTATGCATATTCCCATGTGGTGCATGCCATACAGCCACATCATTATCAATCTTACAGCTATGATCACTTGTGGCTCTTTAATATTTCTGGAACTGACGGTAGCATTCCCCAATTGATCCCAGTTTGTTATAAACACCGAAAATTTCATCACTGACTGAAGCATTGTTTCTAGACCCATTCGTTTCCTCTCTTTCCATGACTCAATCCTTCTTGGACTTTGATTCTCTATGTACTCTGAATTGTCTTTCTTCTTCCAATGCAATATAGGTTGAATACCCAACCAATTTTATAGTATAATTCTTTAGCATCACCACCATAGAACTAATCACTTTGAATTACAATGACTTGTTTGGTTAACTACACTATGAACTTTTCTACAAAGACTTTCTTATTGCTGTTTTATAAATCATGTTATATAGTAAACATTCAATTATTTTTTCTTTTAGTGATAACTTATACAGTGTTTTGTTTCCATTTATGTAAACACAGTAGTTGCTTTCACATAAAAATTAACTGATAGTGAGTAGATAATTCATTCTCAAAATTTCTAGGAAATAATATTATTCCTGATCATCATTCATATTGTACATATCTTCAATTCACAAATTATTAAATATATTTATTTTCAAAGAGTTATTTTGCCATTCTTAGCATCTATGGATGTGTATTGTTGGTCAAGTTGAAAGTAATAACTTTATACTGGATAATAGAAGAGCCTCCGATTTATCTCCTTATCATCTGGTATAATTTCAGGGAAGACCCAGGACACTGGCCTATATTTGGTAAGCAATAGTGGAAGCAAATTTAACCAGAAGGTTGAGCCCTGGTATAATGATTATAGTTTTAACATAGCCAATTACTATGTCTGAAACACTAAAGAAAAGTTTTCAGTTCAAATTTTGTTTATAATATCTCTGCTAAAAATAACACAACTAACATCAAAAATGAGTTTTACAATCCTCAGAGAATACTGAAAGTCTAGGCAACAACATCTCTCTTTTCTAGTATTGTAGTCATGCACAGTAGTCAGTTGGGCTAGAAAGGTGTCCTGCTGCTTGCCAAAACCATTGCAGCTCTATGTTCTGTAAATTCTAGACATTGTAGATTTTAGGTGGAGCAAGCTTTCCCTCTAATACGTACCGAAACATACTTACCCCAATAATGGGGTTTTAGTAATTCAAACAGCATGTGACTGTTTCCTTGTTAAAACATTTATTTCTTCTGTTTTCTTCACACTGAAGACCTGTTTGAAAAAATATAGCCTCACTTTGTTGCTGTCATTGAAATTCATATGTGGGAACTTTTGTTTAATCTTACTATATTTTATTTTGATGTGTGTGGCTGTTATCTTTTAGAAGTCTGTTCTTTTCTACTGAGAGACAGAAAGGGAGTAGATCTAGTTGGGAGGGGAGATGAGTAGGAACTGGGAGGAGTAGAGGGAGGGGAAACTGTAATCAGGATATATTTTTAAAAATAAACAAGTTTATATTTGAAAAGGTCAGTGGATATTTTGAAGAATAAGGAACTGATCAAAGGAATGTAAACATTTCCTTCTTTAGTGCATCATAGCAGCACGCTCTTTTGATGCAATTTTAATGCAAGAAAATATTTTTAGTTTTTTATCCTGATGGTATTCCTAACTATGCTTCCAGTGGATTATTTTACAAATCTATTCAGAGTAAGAATGGCAGAGTTTCTAATCTTCTAGGGCATATCTTTTCTTCCTTGAAAGGTTATGATAACTTGAATTGGTAGCTCATGAAATGCCCAAATCAATATTGTCATTGACTTAATCCACATAAGAGGCTTAACTTCATAGGTGACTTCTGAGTGACTGAAACAAAAGGAACCAAAAAAAGATTCAGTCTCTAGTGACTTCCTATGTTTCAAATAAAAAAAAAATCTGTGACAGGAAAATATTCCTAGATTTAAACAGACAGCCAAGTAGGACGCTGTAAGAAACTTTATTTTAATGAATAGATCCTCATATTTACTATTTTTGAAGAATAAAATAAACAATATTTATATATCATTTATCAACACCAAGTGTGTCCTCATCCAGCATTTTACATAACCCTAGATAACTTAGGCACACTCCAATCCACATTTTAGAGGTCACAAAGTTGAAACACATAGAAAGTTAACTTTCACAACATGACAAACCTAATTTATGGCCCAATTAGGACTTGAACATGTGTTCTGAAAACTAAATGTCATGCTTTTTCTTTAGAGGTTCAGAGATAGTTTTATTAGGTGACATGCTAGCATATGGCAAGTTACAACAACAATACCTTGCATTTGAATCTCTATTCATTGTTTAGAGTCAGGTTCTCATTTCTTTTAATTTCCTTTTTATATCCCACTTAGTGTATGAGTTCATTTTTCTGCTTTTATTTTTAAATTAAATTCTTTGAGAATTTCTTTTAAGGGTTTTTTACATCATTTCCTTCTCTCTCTCTCCCCACCCAACTTCTTCTGTGCCCCATCTCTTAAACTTATGACCTCTTCTACAATTATTGTTATACATATATTGTTAAGTATTATATGTATATCCTGTTGAGTCAATTAGGGTCTCACACACACACACACACACACACACACACACACACACAAGTGCACACAATCCACAATCTATTACAATCATTTAGTATTCCTCCTATATGCATATGTTTAGTGCTGGGCACTTGAAACTGAGTTGCCCATCATGGGTATCATTTTTAGAGAAGTCTGATTCTCTCAACCTCTATGAGATTGTCTATACCACTTTATCTATGTGTCAGGCCTTGTGATATTTTCTCCATCTATGTTGGAATGTCCCTAGAGTTTTCATTGTACAGACCTGGTTCAGGAAGCCATATTGCTGAGACTTTATCAATGCATCTTCTCTGTTATGTCTAGAAAATACTATCTTATCTATTATCCCATTCCTCTACAACAGGACTTGGGCTTTGGGTGTAAAGTTTGCACTGGAGATGTAACAGCATTTTGATTAGTTGTGTCTTTCTGTAATGGTCTCTGTTGCCAAAATAAATAGACAAATATATAAATAAATATCCTTTGATGAGGGGTGACAACCACACTTGTCTGTGAGTATAAAGATAGGTATTTAGAATTCAGTTACAGATTACGCTGGTTTAGGAAAGCAGCACTAGGAAGTTCTCCTTTTGGTTGTATGACCTTACCAGTCCGAGGTAGTTGACTGAGTTATCAGTAATAGCTAGAAATTCTCTCCCATTGAGTGGGGCTTTATGTAAAATTAGACAGCTGTTGGTTACTCCAAGATCTCAGTGCCACTATTTTGCCCTTGGGGTTATTTTGCCCTACTGGTCTTTGTTGGGGTTCACCAGCTTTACATCTCAGTAGGACTATATATTGCTTTCTGCCTTGACAGCTTGTACACACACACACACACACACACACAATCCACAATCTATTACGGCAATTTAGTATCCTTCAGATACTATGAGAGCTAGTCCTCAGTTCCAGCTCAATTCCTCCTAGTCCTGTGTTCAGTATGTGTGGTATCTTCAGGAACAGGGTCTTACTTTCAAGTTTTGGGAAGCAACCAAGATCAAGTGCTTATATGATTGCACTTCAAACCAATATACTATAGATGTAAAATGTATTCATGACATAATTGATGGATATAAAATTGGATCGCTAATGATATTTTAATTACAAGATAATAGATTTGTATTTGCTTTTTCATACACCCCATTTTATGGTTAACCCTCCTTGCTAACTTCTTGTCTTCTTTATCCCATGATCCTTTTCTTACTTAAAACTTTCTCTCACCTGTATTACCCCCTCTACTTTCATATTAACTATCTTCTATGATCCACTTCCTTTAGGGTATCCTTCCCTCAATGGCCACTTTCTAGTTTTCTGCTTCCATGGGTACACTCAGTTAAAACAAAAACTTAACAATTAGAATTTAGGATTTGAATATAAGAGAAGATGTGTGGCATTTGTATTCTGGGCCTGGGTTTCCTCATACAGTTGTGACCTTTTCCAGTTATCCCCGTTTACATGCAAATTTCATGATGTCATGTTTCTTTATAGGTAAGTATTATTTCATTCTCTATATGCACAACATTTTTCTTAACCACTCATCAACTGGTGAATATCTAAGTTGATTTCATCTCTAATGATTTTGAACATAATGCACATGGATGTGAAGCGGTTTTGCTCCCTCACTTGGTTGTCAGGATATCACATTTATAGTCATTGTCTTCCTTTTGGAATGGCTATCCCTTCTCACTTTTTTGGGGGGGTTTCTCACCCCTTACCTGAGGACTCATTCTTCTTTGCTACTCTTATTCTCTTGATCATAGAACTTGTTTCAAATTAGTATTGCTTATATACTGGAAGTATACATCCCCAAATCGGACGTTCCTTTTTGCATTCCTATTTATACCCAACTTGACATTTCATCTTTACTTGGGTGCGTTGTATTTCAAAATTAACATATTCCACAACTGTTGATCTCCATCTCAAATTCTTTCGTCCTTCCTTATTATTGTAGCTGTTATTACAGCCACCAGTCATGTGCAAACATATACTAACAACACCTTATCTGTAGCAAATTAACTCTTTCCTTTCTTTGCTGTTGTGTGGAATGTCTATAGCAGCCCACTCAGCCATTCTGATAGGAAAACATGGTTGTAGGAGAGTTAGTATATCTTTGAACAACATTTGACATAGAAGCGAAAGAGGGTGCTTCATGAATACTTCCTTCTTCTGCGTTTGAGCAGTTTTTCTGGGTATTTTATGAGTGGCATCAGTAAGATCTACCTTCTGTTTCCCATATCTGTGGCCAGTTTAAAAATAGACCATGGAGTAAATTACTTTACTTCTCTATTCAGTTTTGCTTGTTCTACAAGCTTATTTTGGCAACTGAGGCTCAAAATAAGCTCATTACATATGCTTTCTCGCCAGTATTGATTTGGGGATACCCAGGCTTAAATCTCTTCAAATCTCCCAAATATGCACTCAGAACCTCCTCTTCCAACCTCATTGACCTCAGATTCTTACAGCTCTTTCTCCCAGTCGTTAAGTCTTGACAAGGTCCCGAATCCTACTTATTTTATCAGCACACCTTGTCATCTCTGCTTTCAAAGCAGACTCAGAATGTGACTAATTCTCATCACTTCCTCTGCCACTGCCCTTGTCTAAAGCACCATCATTTCTCAAATTGATTTTGCAGGGCACTTCTAACTGCTTCTGTTCTACATTATACCCTTATATTTTACTCAAAGCACAGTAGCCAGACTGGTAATTTTAAAACATGTCACAGATAATGTCACTTCCTTGATGACAACCTGTAGTAGTTCCATAGTTCCCTCAAAATGCAACTACATGACAGGAGTTTCCCTTTCCATTCGGGACCCCATTTCCTACTCTCTCTCTCAGTCTATTATTCTGTTACATCTATTAAATGTCATTTCTCAAAAATGTGAGAGCATTGCTGTCTTTGCAGATACTGCACCCTAGGCCTGAAATATGTTTCCTCTTGACACTTACCTCTTACCTGACACACATCTTTATGCATATATTTCCTTCCTACTGAGACATTTTCTGACCATGATATTTCACTGCATCATCCTTTGCTGTGCACTGCTATTCTTTCCCTTGTTTTCTCTACAGTACATATTGCTTAGCTAACCATATAATTTATTCTCTAAAGCAGGAATTTTTGTTCAGTGTGTGTGTTTGTGTGTGTGTGGGGGGGTCAAATTGGAGATACAACACAAGACCTCAAAAAAACAAGCAATGTAACAGTGACCTATATCAAAGAAGTAAACTAAAGTGTTTTGGAAGTAAAAAGGTGCACTAAGAATAATAGGATCATAGAACCAAGACCACCCAGGAAAATTAAAACCTATGCTCAGTACTAGTTATCATCATTTGACATACTTTCTTAAATATTCTCATTTATGCTTACTATATATGTCATGTATGTATACTTACTGTACTGCATATGGGGATCTAATAATATACTATACATTCATATCTATTAATACACTTTAATTTTCTCATTTGGTTTGCTGTCTTTCCCACTAATATTAAGTTTTGTAAGAGTGTTGATTTTTGTCTGTTTTCTTTACTGATGAGTCACAGTCTGAGAATAATACCTGGAACATACTGTTCAAGAAGTAAATATATAATCAATGCAAACCAGTAGAATACAAAAATATTGTCTAGCACATTATGAGCTTCTAATAACTGTTGATTATTCTTATCAACAGGTAATAATATTATTCTTTTTCATGTAATGAAGTGATTTTTCTTAGCCCTGAATAAGCATTGTGATTTTGGGTGGCATTGTTTTATTTTATTCACTTTTCATAATGTTTGTATTGGGTGCCTATATAAAGGTACTTGCAACCAATGAGTCATTTTTGTTTAAATACCTTGCTTCTTTATAGTTTTTTTTAATCATAATGCCTTGTAGTTAGATATTTACAAATCTTTGCCATTGGTGATGTCACTTGTTCCTATATCAGTGTAGACAACAAATTATATAAGAACATAGTATGGTTCTATATTTTAACATACACTGAAATAATTAATTTACATTACAGTTATGAATATTTTGTAAAATTCTTGCAATTCTCTTTATGATAATAAAGCAGCATATCTCTTATATATATTACCCAGCTGGAAACTATGGTTAAAAATATCTTAGAAGAGGGATTTTTAGTTCTTTCAGTAGAATTCTAGAAATGCAAATTCAGATAATTGTAATGATCAATCATTTGCTGGTATGTTAATTTCTTAATGCATTCAATTTATCAGCAGCAGGTTTTTCCTAATTCTAAAAAAGCAACGCTTAATTCTCTTTTTACTGATTAATTGTGGAGAATTATACTTCTGGCAGTTGACAAAGGGACTTACATGACTTGCTTCAATACCATTCAAGACATAGGTAAATAATAAAAGTAAACAATTCATGAGAAGTAGAAACATAATTAACAGCATTCTATGAACATTTGTCTCCTCTTGCAAAAATCCTAGTAAGCTATGACACAGGCTTACAGTTTTCTTTTGATGAGAGCCCTTGTTAGTTAATCAATTTATAATCCCAAGTGATCCTTAAACATTAAAAAATTGACATTAGCCAATTAGCTAATTCAATTGAACAAGCATTTATGGAACATTTACTATTCAAGCAATTGTCTTTTGGTCACAGACACAAATCGAATATAGCAGTTTGCTTTTATAAAGCTTGTATTAGAATTCATAACTGATAGCTTCATTTTTTGCTTTTGATTTACTGACTTTTATATTTCAAGACCCAGGATTTTCTTTATAGTACATCTGTAGTCTTATAATCGTGGGCTATGTTATAATAGAATCGTGCTTTATTGAGACAGAATGGATGAATTGAAAGTTCACTTGGTAAGTCCTTTCATTTAATGCTGAATTTCATGCTGAGGAGCCTTGTCTTCTAACCTTTTGTGTAGATAGTGTCTCTTATTCCCATTTGCCCCCTTTTGTATTACCTCCACCATATGGTCTTCTAGAAAAATCACATCACTAGGTCAAGACTCATGCTTTCAATTTTGCTTCATTCACTCACTGGATGACCTTAGGTCTTCTTTTAACTGCCTTTACTAGTGTATTAATAGTCACCTGGGGTCTGGGAGCACACTTAATCAAAGTCCTAAAAATAATTTGAAATGTACAGCCCTCCTTTCTGCCCCTGAAGAGAATCTTTGAACCAAAGAAAAAAAGTAGGATGGAAAGGGAGATTTGCTAGGATAATCAACAATGTCTCTGTGTGATGGTTTCCCTTTCAGTACTGTCTCCAGCCTATTCCTCCTTAGTATCTTAAAACCAAAATGAATACTTCTGAAATTCTTCTGCATAATTCTTCGTTTGAAGAGCATAGTTAAGGAAGTGATGAAACTGACACCTATTTGAAATAAAAATAGTGAAGTTGCTCATCTTTTTCCATGACATTTGTGCTGTGTGCTGAGATTTAATAAAAAGAGCTGAAATATTTATATTTTCGCATCTTTCTCTCTATATATTAAATTATTGTATATCTATATATTATAGATATATTAATACCTATATATTATAATTATTATATATACATAATTTAAAAGGATTATATATACATATACTAATTTTAAAAGACACCATAAATTTAAGAAGAAGTGAGTGAACATGAGAGGGGTTGGAGGAAGGAAAAGTAGGGTGAATAGTTGAATTATATTTTAATAAAAATGTGTTTGAAGAAATATAAAATAACTGAATAAAAAGTAAAACAAGGAAACAGAAAATGACTTCCAAGTCACATTCTAAACATACAATGTCAAACTTGAACTGTAGTGACATAGAAATTGGACCAGGACTCTAGTAAGAATTTCATTCTCCTTTATATTATATTTTGGTCCCTCTACCGTGTTTGTTTCCACCTTTCTGATAATGTTATTGCTGATATTTCTTAGTTTCCTCTTGCTGTTAATAGACTGTTCACCTAGTTAATTATATTAGTATTGAATTGACTGTGAAAATATTCAAAGGTATTTTTATTTTAAGATATTTATTTGCTTATTTATTATTGTGTGCTTGTATAATGTGTAGGTGTAAATACCACAGCATGCCTGTGGAAACCAGATGAAAATATTTGTGGCATTGGTTGGCATTGAACCCATGTTATCAGGCTCTACCTGCTGAGCGATTTTACCTCTCTCAAAGGTAGCTTTTAATTATTTGTATTGAGCCTCATAGAAAATTATGTTTAAGGTGGATTCTGTATATTTTAAGCATATTCTTTCATAGCAAGGAAAATGTCAAGTTTTGAGGGTTTTTTGGCAATAAAGAGTACAGACTGTAAGAATAAAAATGATTTTGGGAAAGTAATCATTTGTAGTAATATTACACTAATCTAGACCAAAGATGATGATGGGATTAATTTATGCATTAGATAGTCAACTAAGTAAAAGAACACACCCTGAGAGAAATATTAGAATTGGCAGTGCTTAGCAGCTGACTCTGTGTGAGACATAGAAATGAATTAAGATTTTAATCTTGCCGGGCGGTGGTGGCGCAATCCTGTAATCCCAGCACTTGGGAGGCAGAGACGGGCGGATCTCTGTGAGTTCGAGGCCAGCCTGGTCTACCAAGGGAGTTCCAGGACAGGCTCCAAAGCTACAGAGAAACCCTGTCTCGAAAAACCAAAAAATAAAAAATAAAAAAAAAGATTTTAATCTTTCATTAATCAATAACATACGAGACCTAGACATCAAGATAGGGGAACAATAAAATAAAAATATTTTAGATAAAATCTATTCTCTTTTTAACATGATCTATATGAACTGTACATTTCAAGGTCCAAACACATATTATGAATTTAGATATATTCGAATTGGACCCCTAGTTACTCCAATAATTGAGAGAAATAGAATTCCATGAAAATTACTGAGATACCATTAAACAGTAAAATGTCAATAAATGCAATACAGTGTTATAGAAATAAAGAGAAAAACAAGACATAATAAAAGAGGAATAAAGTCTCATATCATTACTAGGTGCAACTTTTGTTAAATTTTTAAGTTCAAATATAATTATATACCTTCCTCTACCTCTTACTCACTTGAATCCTTTTCATGTCCATTCCTTTTAATTCTTTTTTGGCCCCTTGTTTCCCTCTCAAATTGATAACTTCCTTTTATTTTATTATCATTGTTACCCATATTTAAATGAATACACAGCCCACTGAGTCCATTTATTTTGGTATATGTGTATGACTTCAGGGCTTACCGCTTTGTATTGGAGAATCAATTATGGTGCTCATTCCTAAAAGAGGCTAATTCTTTTTCTTTCAGCAGTAGTTAGTTGTCTGTATGTCTTTGTCTAAGCATGAGATCCCCATGACAGTTTCTGCTTCCACATTAACATGTCTATTGATATTGTCCTTTTCCAGGTCTGGTTTAGACAGACCTATTGTTCAAGTATCATGTGTATAGTTACCCTGTCATTCCTAGGAGACACAACCATACAACATTCTTCCTTGTCCTATGGTTGTCACAATCTTTCCATCCCCTCTTCCATCATATTCCCCAAATTTTAGGTGCAGGAAGTGTGTTGGAGATGTATCCACAGAGGCTTGGATCTTCACAATCTTTAATCTCTGCAATGATCTCCAGTTGACTTTGACTAAAGCTTCTTTAAACAAAATTCAGTTTAGACACAGAATCCAATAGCTCCTGAGCTGGAACTGATCTGGCATTTAAGAATTCATTTTTTACTTTGACAATGCTTAGTGTAACAATAATGATATAAATTAGATTTTGGTAAATTAAGGAATGAATATAGAGGTAAGCATAGACTTTTGAGATTGGTGACTAAAAAGAGATTAGATGGCTTAGAATAAATGCCATAACTAAAGGGTTTCATTGAAGGATTTTAATAATCTCATGAGTTTCTAGATTGAAAAATAAAATTTCAGCATGGAACTTGTCTTATTTTTCTTTATACAGTAGTAACAAGTAAATATTTGAGTGAGGAATAATTTTTTTATGAAATGTTGGAAAAGAAGTAATGTATACAAAATAAGGGATAGGAAACAGAAGTGGTATCTAATTTAGCAAACTTTTTTTGAAAAGACTCAAATGCTAGAATACAAATGTGAGCTTTAGTCTCTAAAATTCCAAGAGAAATATAATAGGAGTTTATCATATTTCACGGCATCTATTTTATTATGTTAAGTAGAATACAATGATATCTGCCACGGTTCAGAAGCAGAAGGTCATGAGTAGATTAGCAAACATTAGACGACTGAAAGACTAAAGTAGGTACAAATAAAGTAAGTGATAATAGGATTACAAAGAAGATTGACATGTAAGTTAGGATTTTGGTTATAATATTAGAAAAAAAACTTCATACTAGCTTAAGCAAATGGAGGTTGGATAAAGGAATTTTAGAAAAAAATGCACATCAAAGTTTCATTTTCTTTACATATAAGCTTTCTTCACAAAATAATGTATGAGTGGGAGAAAGTTCTCGAGATTTTCCTCTTGAAATTGTACATTATCTAATAGCAAAGGATTCTGTTCTCTTTGTTCCAAGATCATGAACAAGGCTCTAGCTGCTAGTCTTGTTTTGTTCAGCTGTCACTCCTGGGTCAAAGAGTCATGGCCAGGGTTAGTATCTATAGAGTGTACAGTGATGGATAAAGCTCATATCGGGCTTCAACCATGAAATGATTAGTGATGACTGTTCCTTTCATTTTTCAACAGAGTTCCAGATCTTAATATAGGTACTGGGGAGACAATGGTGTGAAAAATAGTCACTGTCCTTACTTTTGAGAATTTGTTCTTTTGTAAGGAGAGATTAATAATAAAGTGTTTCTTGTTATTAATGTTCTCTCTGAATAAGTTCTAATAGAGGGTAAGTGGTGGAGCTGAGCTTCAGAATGGCTTGTCAGGTAAGACTACATGGAATGGTCACAAAAAGGAGGCAGCCACTATAAGATTTGAGTAAAGATCATTGGTGCACAGAGAAAAGCAATTGTGCAATCGTAGGGTACGAAATGAACTTGGTATAATTAATTAACAGGGGAGGTTGTTGTGAATAGATGTTAGTGAGAAAATGGGTGATTGCTGTGAGATGGAATGAGGAGCGTGAGCAGAAGATAGACTTCAAATACTCCTGTATCTACCATGTTCTTCCACTTGAATGAAGGGAAGTATAGTAATACAGGTCTCCTTGCTAACCCAGATAAAGGAAAAGAAGCAAATGAAGATAAGTCTTAGTAGAGTATTGACAGATTGACCAGAAAGATTATCAGGAAATGCAGAGGTAACATTAAGTGACTACTTAAAACAAGCTGATCCCGGTTTCAAGATCACTATAAGAAACTGCTGAACTTAGGGGGAAGGCTGATAGACTAAGAGAATAAATGAATGGTCATTTTGATCAAATAGTATTTGTCAAGGTTGAAAAGTAAGTTTTAAGTGCAGGAGAAAGTCAATAGGTAAAAGAGAGTGGCAGAGAGATGTTCTAATCCCAGTTGTTGAGATGCCCTTTTATTCAGATGAATATTTGTTTCCATGTTTATTGCATCCAACCAGTCTATGAATATCTTGTTGGTATACCTAGTTTTCAGGAACTTGCTGATTTGACTTCAAAATACCCTCTCCTCCACATTCTGTTTTAAAATTGTGATCTTTTCCATTATTAAACATTGGCTATTTTCCCAGGGATGGCACTGAAGAAGAAAATCAATGACATATCTAGCCAGCCGGCTTGGACTGAATGGGCATTCAAATAGACTCCAAGGGCCAAGTACAGATGGTGATTTATTGTGCATACAACTTCTACAGAATGCCTTCATTTGAGCATTGATGTATATACAATTACTCACAAGAATGCTGCAGTTTTACAATTCAGCCAGGAATCTGTGGAGAGAGATCATGTTCACCAAGAAATCCACAAATATACTTTCTACCCTTTCAGCATTTCTAAAAACACTCAGCCATCTTCTATATAAAGAAAAGAGATTTCAAAAACCATTTTCCTTTTTTACCATATTGTCATTATTGTTGTGCTTACACAATTACTGTTTGCTAATAAATTCAGTTGCATTAATCCATATTCCTCTCCCAACATGTAAGTAGAAGGAGTTTCTGGAGGCAAATTATTTACTATGGCTTTTGAGAAACCTGAATATTCTGTGGTGGTCCATGCATACCAAAGGCTTGTTCAGTGTAAAAATCATTTTACGTATTGTTTATATGATAGGGAATCAACGGATTGAATGTTAAACTGTTTAAATAAACCAAATACTTCACATTGCAAAGGTCGAAAAAAATAGTGAGGATACTTCTAAATTCCTTTCTTATTGGTAATTCTTCGAGAGATCATTTTGCTCTTTTAATTTGAATGACAATCAAAATGAAGAAAAAATTTCCACCTTTAGCAAAATAATTTTAAAAAATCATCTTTATCTTTTGCTCCAATTACGTAATTGCTATGCTATAGTAAGAATGACAGTATGACCAGGAATTTATAGGTTTATAATTTACTTCTATTTCTATTATTGATAATGTGCTATTCTGGTTTATAACTAAAATTAAATTGTATTTTTCTTTGCTCTGTCATTTTTAGAATTACAATAAAAATGTATTGTCTCTAATATTTTGGCAAAAATTCAAAGAAAGTGTTTACAGAAACACTTCAGACTTCTCTTTAAGGAACACAATACACAGTCAAGATTAATAGTAGCAATAAATAAAAAGAAGCTGTAATGGTATTGATAAAAATCAGCTCAGCAAATGAAAATGAGGAAGTTCGATAACAAATAATATACTGCAATGACATAGTCCGTCGAGTTGCTAGACGAGGCAGCATGAATAATAATCCTTTGTTGTTTATGTACTACAATCAGCATTTTGGAGAGTAAGTCACTGGAAGGGATAGTCAAACATTGTGTATGGTGCTAAGCTTAGTACCACCCTCAAATGAAAATGAATGTATGCATTTGATGTTGTACGATGGTGCCTTTTCAAATGAAATTCTACCCACCATTGACACGATTTTCTGTTCTCTTTAGCTTTATCTCATCTTAACTATATTCCTGTATCTAGGCATTTTTTCTTAATAGTCTCCTTTTGCTATGATAATACCTAAAGCAAGCAGCTTTATAAAGAAAACAAGCTTATTTTGGCTTATGATTCTAGAAGTGGAGATGTAGTGTCTGTGATCCTAATTTGGAGATAATTTTCCTGTTGACAAAGTTCCTAACCTCATGACAGTAGCTGGGGAGCACACTTGTGTTTCTTTCTTTTTCCCTCCATCTTTTTTATAAATTACCATGATTCAATTATAGGGACCACAGTCAAATGACCTTTTCTTATCCTAACTGTATTTCAAAGGTTCCACTTCTAAACAGTATGGTTGGATGAATTTTAAGAATATAAATGCCATTAATTTATGATTTGTGACATTGAATTCCTGAATAAGTTTGAAGAAAGATGGAAAAATTATAGTCATATACTTTTAGACCTTAGTATGATTCTCATAGCAAATGAAATCAAAGTCATTGTGATACAGGGTGGGGCACTTTTAAAAGGAATTCCTTCTATTAATTGATCATTACATTAGTTGCTCTTAAAGTAATAAAAGTAAAAGTTATGGATATTTTCCTTTATGTAGAGACATGAGACAGGAATATATATGAGTGTATGTTTGTATATTGAAATATTTTAATATGAAAGAAATATTGCTTACCAAAATTAGAAGAAATTAGGTTGATAGTTTCATTTTATTTTATGATTTTATCAAGCAGTTCTATTATAGCCCAAATTGTCCTCAAATTTGTGCAGATCAAGCTGTCCTCACGGTCACCGTGATCCTGCTTCTGTTTCCTGAGTGCTGAGATTAGAATCTTGTAAGTGTAGCTATAAATAGTCTTCATCCCACTGGTCCCCCTGAACCGGGTTTTCTATGTCTGCCTGTTCCCAAAGCCACTTATGAAATAACCACTCCAAGGCTTAATATTAATTACACACTCTTTGGCCTATTATCTCAGGTAACTTATAAACTAACTCTTGCATCTTAAATTAATTCGTTTCTATTATTTTATTATATTTTACCATGAGGCCCGAAGTTTGTTACCTCACATCCTGCATCTTGGGGCCTATATGGCATCTGCACTATTCTGCCTTCTTTCTCCCTGTATTCAGTTTAGTTTTCCTGTATAGCTATATTCCACCCTGCTGTAGGCCAAAGCAGCTTCTTTATTAACCAACGGCAATAAAACATATTCACAGCATACAGAGGGGACTCTCACACTGTCTCCCTTTTTCTGTCTAAATGAAAAGGAAGGTTTTAACATTAACATAGTAAAATTACATATACAAAACAGTATCAAGCAAAAATTTTAGTTATAGTATTTAGTCCATTTATATTTGGCAAATTAAAGAAAATACTCTACCATCTATCCTATCTTTGTGAGTCTAAAGTATTATAACTACTCTATCTTTTATCATAACTAAGGAAAACTTAATTATAACTATGGACTCTTCAACTCCATCAAAGACCGCAGAAGAAAATAATATTAATTAAGAAATCAGAAAGTGCATTGTAAGCAGCTTCCAAAGTTCTAGAATTGTCAGAGACATCTCGCTGCCTGCCTGAACAGTCACCCAAAGATCTTTTGTAACATTGGGGCATCCATCTTCAGCCTATAGGTTCATAGTATCTGCGGACTTTTCCATGAAGCAGAAAATTTGAAGATCTGTTCTGTCTTATACTGGCAAAGTTTGTCAGTTGCTCTCTTTTTTGTCCTGCAGAATGTCTGGCAGTTTCTTCTGTGAAGCAGGAACGCTAAAGTACCATCCTGTCTTTTGGAAGGCTCAGCAGTGACTTTTCTATGCGTCATGCATGTCCAGTTCACAGAGAATACCATCAGGCAGTCCAGGCAAGAGCAATTTCTTGCCCAAATGGCTAGCCTTGTCACATCGAAGGCAAATTCTATAATGAGCTTCCTCAACCCATCAACCTCTCTAAGTAGTTGGTACTGCCTTCAGAAGCTGATATGTCTCACTGCCGAGAAAAGTCTAAGCTATTAAAACCTTTTAAATGCCATATTGTGTAGGTCCTTGATATGTTGAAGATTGTGTATCTAACTGAAATATATCACTGTATATCTAGAAAACCTAACATGACTAAAAGTTTGATTATTATAGATGACTATTAATCTGTATTTTTATTCTACATTACATTTTAAATGAATTTTATAAACATAATACGTTATATAATATATATATATATTAACAAAATTAACCTTAAATTTCTATCAATAGACCTAAATCCATACCAATATAAATATACATTTTTATATAATATTGACCCCCCCTTTTTAGAAAGAGATTGACTGTGACCATTAACCTTTTATAATCAACCCCTTTTAAATGAAAACAAACATTTATAAACATTCATTCTGTGAATTTGGATGTAGTTTTTCTTTAAACTGCTTCCTGCTGTTTTCTTGGCATAATATTTTTAGGGTTCATGGAGACCTTTCAGGGGGTCTTGTTCTGCCAAACCTCATTAGCCTGGAAGGAATTCACAGGTTTCCGTCCTCTGTACAAACAAAAGAACATCTTTTTCAAAGTAACATATCCTTAGCCTCAAATTTTGAAGGCAAGATACCTTTTAAAATACATATGTTGATTTAGCTTAGCAGCCCCCAGAATCAAATGTCTCTCTATAGTCAAAAAATTCAAAGAAAACATAATAATATGCATAATTCAGACCCTGTGAATTTTTCATCTTTTCATGATCAATTATGACTTTTTATTCTATTTTTCTTTTAAGAACCTCAGTTTAATATTATTGATTTTTTTCTCTTTGACTCTGACTTTTATCCTCTCTGCCTTAAGCCCATGCACATTTGTAAAACTTAATATGGCCCATTTTTGTGTCTGAATCTGTCTTTACTGTGTATCTATAATCCTTTTCTAACCTGGAACATTTTTTAAAATGCTAAGCAAGTTTGACTAGAACTAACACAACCTGCCTGTTTGCTCTGCCCTGACCAGCATGGCAAAGGTATGTTCTGTAACAACGTAAATGAAGGCAGACAGAAATTATAATAATATATTCAGCTTTAATTAGGGAAAGACTCACAGAACCATGGTTCCAGCGGAGAACAGGAAAGTAGAAAGGGCTGGGGAGAGCACACCAGCAACATTTATTAGTAAAAAATATCCTCAGGCGACCCCACCCTTCAAGCAAGGTGATTGGCTGGGGCTACCCCTACATCTCCCCCTTTTGTCTAAATAAGATAGAGCCAAACCAAATGCAACTATATACAATAGGAACAAATAATAAACACACTAAACATTTTATTCCAAGGAGTCTAAATAGAGAGTAACTACAATTATCTAATCTTCAACTCCATCAAAGATCTGAGAAGGGAATTAATATTACTTAACAAATGAGAGATATCCAAAATGTGCAAAAAATTACAGAGACAACTGACTACCTGGGCAATCACCTAAAGTCTCGTTTGTAATGTTGAGTCAACCAACTTTGACTAAGGCCTAACATAACTGACATACCGTTATTAAAGGCAAGGAACTTTCGTAGAACTATCCTACCCTGTCTTGTCAAGATAAGACAATCCTGTTTCATCCACTTATGGATATTCTGTATTTTCGTCAGTAGTTGAGATATGGGCTTTTCTTAACCCAAAGGCCAGTTCTGCCAAGAAGACAAGCTCCCAGTGGAGTGTCTTTGGTGCTCAACGTTCTCTCGGGAGTAGAGTGGTGTTGCCAGAAGTGATTGTGTCTCGTTGGCACAGAATTCTAGGTTAGATTAAAGGCCATTTTCTACAGCTCTTCGAAGAGGCTGAAGATTGAGCCATATTCACCTCCCCATCTCCAAGGACATAGCAGGTCTATGTCACCAGAAAGCAACTAATGGCATGCTGCTAACAAACACCATTTAAGTGCTCCATAGCAGGACCTCCAGAGAAAGAGCCAGAACCATTCATGCCACCAGCACAAACCAGAAAGCTGTCTCTTAGAGAAGCTGTGCCTCTGCTCTCTGCCAGCAAACCAGAGCCTATCTGGAAAAAGGTGGCTACCAAGAAGCTGCAATTCACTCCCATTTTTGTGGGTCTAGAAGTGCTTTATTTGGCTTTATGTGGATGTACGTTGCCTAATGTTGGGTGTCAGATGAAGCTACAAATATTCTTCATCCCGCTGGTCCCGCTGGTCCCCCTGGACCTGTTTTTTTCTGCCCACATACAAATGCATTATAGTTATAATTAGATAAATTCATTTATGAGAACATTGTATCTGCTTATTATCAACATCATTTTTCATTCAGTGGTATTCATCAGTTGTTGAATGAATGAATGAATAAATGTCTTTAGCATTTCTTGCCTATACGTATGGCTTGAGTTTAGGGTTGTATTGAGGAGCAAAAATAAACTTGAAAAATAAAGAAGTGTCAGAGTTCTGCCTAAGAGACTGATATGAGGTAGATTGAAAAGGAATATTTTTCAGGCTAAAAATGAGTTCAATTTTTAGAATGTTTGTTTTGAGAAAACCATTTGATGACTAAAAACATAAATTATTGTTTTGCCATTCAATGATGTAGAAAGTTCAAAAGTTTCTACATGAGAACAATAGACAGGAGAGGCCTAATGGCCATGCTTTAATTAATTCAACAAATGTTTGTTGGGTCTCTGCTGTGTGGCAGCTATTGTGCTAAGTGGTAGGAATACAAAGGCACAAAGTCAATAAAACAGTTTATTGCAATTGAATTTGAAAGAGAAAGCAGTTAGTTTGTAATGCATTATGAAGAGAAGAACAAAAAGAGTATCTAACTTGAATGGGTGATTAGAACAATCTGGAATGGAAGGATTCCTGGAAGATATACATTTGAATTAAGTTCCAAACTCTAGCTAGAAAGAGAGAAAAAAGAAATACCAAACTTAATTTTTTTTCAAAAAAGTTGTGGCAATATAGCTATCAGACAAGATTGAAAGTTTGAAAACACTTTAATATTTGCAAATACAGGATGGTTTGGTTTGATATTATTAAATATGGTTATGCAATTTCGAGAAATGAAAGAACTGATGGAACTAAGATAGCCAGGGTCCTGGACTGAAAGAAAAGTTACATGTTCAAATCTTCAATTCTGTAACTTCATTTCTACTTCATTTCCAAATATTGCAATATAATGAATTACTAAATCATTCTTCAAAGTGATTATTTAATCCTTCATATTACCTACATCTTTCAAGTTATTTTTTATACCCAGAAAAAACATCATTATCTCCTATTCTTCTCAGTTTTTATTTTAATCCAAGAGCAATTTCCCCTTCCTCCTCTTCTTCCAGTCCCCCATCCTCCCTCTGTCACCCCTCCCCGTCCATTCTTCCTCTGTTTCTGTTCAGGGAAGGTCAGACCTCCATCTCCAAAACATGGCATATCAAGTTGCAGTAAGATTAACCATCTCCCCATGTATTAAGGCTAGGCAAGGTGATCCAGTATGAGGAGTAAGATCCTGAAAGTCAGCAAGAGT
This sequence comes from Microtus pennsylvanicus, assembly GCF_037038515.1. Taxonomy (NCBI): domain Eukaryota; kingdom Metazoa; phylum Chordata; class Mammalia; order Rodentia; family Cricetidae; genus Microtus; species Microtus pennsylvanicus. The sequence goes on from NC_134601.1 coordinate 49,053,205, forward strand.
CAGAGACACCCCCTACTCCTACTGTTAGAAGTCCCACAAGAATACCACTCTGCACAACTACATTAATTCACAACGGGCAATGTGAAGTGACCCTTTATTAAGTGGTATTGGCATCTAGAATTAAGCAAGCTTGTTTAACATGTAAGGAGGCATTTAAAAGTGATTAACAGAATAGTTGCAGTCACATTCTTTTTACTTCTTTAACCATTTCTGTCTCTAATTTCTTCCAGATATGCCAATATTTTGGGACAGACATGAAAGAGTTCACAACTCAAAATTCAATTAGATTGGCTTTTCTCCTAGTCCTTTGGTTTGTACTGTTTTTATCTTTTGCCAGACAGAATTTGATCCTCTGCAGGAATTATGTCATAGCTATTCTGTCACCATTATTTCTAGCCCTACTCATTTTAGGAAGTGCTCTTACTCACAAGACATACACACACTAGTCAAAACTAGCACCAAAGTGGTAAACAAATCACTTCTCTTCACTTTTCTCCTTGCTAAACATCAGAAAACTGAAAATCTTAGTAAACATCATCAATTATGCCATAGGAATAACAGCAGCATCTTCAGAAGAATGAGACAGGATTATAAAGTATGAATTAATTTTGAACACTTAAAATGAGTCTCATTTGAATACTGCAAGTTTACATCATAAAGTCCATGCAGTCAGACATTTGTATGTAGTTCAAGACCATATGATCTCTTTGGAGGACAATTGTTTTGATATCTGACAAAAGCATATAACTTAAATCTCTGTTATTCAGAACTGCTTGAAAATGATGGAGAGGGACAATTATAAAACATAAATTACCAATAAAATAAACAGAATAGTTCATAACATAAGCTTCCAAGTCTCATTGAGAATATTGCCTATGTATGCATATACATAAATATGAACATCTTACTATTAATACATGCATAAAAGGCACATGCATTCACAAACATACATATATTTTGGTTATATATGCAGGATAAATATAGTGATATTTTAGTTACTGCTTCTAGATTGAAAGCACTTAGAGGTAGAGATAGAAGGAAGTGTTACTTTTAACATATATATTGTACATAACATTTATGTTGTTTTTAAAATGCTTGCCACATGCAAATATTGTTTTATAATAGCAAAACTCTCTGGGATAGTATAAAATTATTTATGTGGAAAATAAACGATGCAAAATAATATATATATATACTATTGCATAGCTATAAAATTCATAGAATAAAAAATGCAAATATAGTTCTAAAATGTATTTGAATTTCAACTGGATAAATAAAGTGATAGACAATTATTGGAATGCAAATGTGTGCCTTTAAAGAAGTTTCTAAAAGCTTCATTAAAACTGTTTAAGCAGTTCTTTTCAAAATTTTAATTCCAAAATTAATTCCTTTTGCTCACTTTTTAAAAAACCAACAGTGTATTTATAAGAAAGCCTTTCAAAATTTAACAGATTCTGGGCTCTCAGTACCTTAATGAGGATTCTCAGCAGTCTTTTCATTTTAAAAATAGATAATGTCTAATCTTTCATTTAAAAGCACCTTTGTTGGTTTTTCAAGACAAGGTTTCACTGTGTAGCTTTTAATATTGCCTATATGTTTCAAGTCACCAAATTACTCAAGTTGTTCTACATACTCTCAGTGTGTCTTTAGATTTATTTTCCTCTTTAAATTCATCAATATGACCTCTTTTTAGTAGATTTTATTTTAATGCTTGTGTATGTATGTATATATCTGTGTGTGTGTGTGTGTGTGTGTGTGTGGTGCTTGGTGTGTGTATGTGTGTGTTTGTGTGAAGTTAGAGGAAGTTGTTTGTCACCAGATGGGTGCTAGAAACTGAACTCTGGTCTTCAAAAACATCAGGATGTCCCTAGAACCACTAACCCATCTCTTCATCTTAAACATGTACTACTTCATGGTGCTTAATTAGATTTTCACCATTGAGTTGTTAAAAGAGGGCTTTTGTGAGTGTGTTCTGTCTGTTTCTTGTTGTCTTTAGGCTAACGTTTGTGGTCTTTATACTTCTCCTTAACACCAGCATGAAGGTGTGCGTAGCTGAAAAGAAAAAATGATAAAGCAAATTAATCTTGCTTCTCCAGGGCAATGTGAAATTAGAAGTTATTTTTTTATACTTCACTTACCTTAATAATCAGGACTTGCAATTATAGGATAGAGGGATTTCTTTTGCTATGACTCCTTGGATTATTGTTTTAAAGATTTATTTATTTATTTATTTATTGTGTATACAGTATTCTGCCTACATGCATGCCTGCAGGACAGAAGAGGACAACAGATCTCATTACAGATGGTTTTGAGCCACCATGTGGTTGCTGGGAATTGAACTCTGGACCTTTAGAAAAGCAGGCAGTGCTCTTAACCACGGGGCCATCTCTCCAGCCCCCTTGGATTATTTTTTAAGATTTTATGACTTGTCTGAATGTAAATTTACCAAGTATAGTGACTTTATTATGGAATTCATTTAGAGTCATCACTTGGGAATTTTTTAAATTCTAGTATTGACTGTGATCTAAATCCTAAGTATGCAGAGAGGCCATGCCTGAAATTCAACTAAGGTAAAAAATTTGAACTTAATGTTTCTATATGTACTGTATGTGTTCCTAGAAAAGCCCCATGTGAATCCCTTAAGACTTCAGTTTCCATGTCCGTAAGAATACCTACACTGATTCTTAAACTCAGAAGTAAATATAGTGAGGTGACTCAGTCTAAATGTCATGTTTGGTATCCATATTTCCCATAAGTCTTAGCTACAATCACTTTTTTTCCCCTGAAATTTATTCTAGCCCATACAAACCGTGTCTACCCGAACGCCTAACTCAAATCTTTCCCGTTGATCAATTCTTCCTTCACAGCTTCTGGCTTCCACATATATTGTTCACTGCCTTCTGTGAGCTGTTACAGTCTTCATTGTCTGACATTCACAGTCCTGCAGTTGACTATTTACTGGCTGAAGCATTGGCTGTAAAGTGTGTCTCCTAACGAAATAGTAATCTCCTTTTAATTGTATTGAAATAGAGGTCTCTTGAATTCCTTATAACACTTGATACCTAGTTGGTGCTCCAGATGATTGGACTTGTAAAGTTCATTATTTTTGGCCAATACACAAGTTAAATTTAAAATTTCTCTATAGCCACAGTCTCAATTATTTCCATCCTTTACTATATCATTTTTTTTACAAGGCAGGACGAAATATTGCCACTGATATTGAACTCTAGTTTCGCTTATCTCCTGGTGGCAGGCTTTCCTGTAGGGCATTGTGAGCTTTTACAAAGCTAGTATACCTAATATGTTACAGAGCTATCTTGCCCTTTTGGTCTGATTTATTTTCACAGGATTTCAGTATTCTCTGGGTAACTCTGGAAACCCAGATTTCAACTTTTGAAAGCATTAATGACCAGGCATCAAAGTTGTAGAGCATGAAATAAAGGAATATTCATGATTGATCATCTATACTTAAAACCCACATAATTCCTTTGGGAAGGACCTTCTTACAATCATGCGTGATTGCCCCCAAACCTTTATCAACCCTACCAGCCCCAGAAAGGTTCAGGCCACTTGATATCCAATTAAATATTTTACCGTAGTACATGATAGTTTCTCAACTTTATTTGAGGTAGGCCTTAGTAAATGTTTGCCTCCCTTCTCCATTTTTCAAGCCTTTAAAGAATTTCGTTCTATCTGCCAGAAAATCGATTTGAGAGACTATGAAATTTAAATATCTTAAGTGGAAACTTTCATGGTACTGTGCAGTCTTTCATACACACACAAAAAATGACTGAAGAGGAGTCAGGGAAAATATCTAAGGATTACAAGAGACATTCTATCCCGCTCTTGGGCATTTTCTGCTGTTTCAGCCTCATGGTTCCTCTCCCTGCAAAGAACAGGTGTGCCTGACAGCAGGTGTGTTTGTTCTACTTTTCCTATGGCAGCTGTCACTCCCCAGGTAACTCCATTTTCCAGGTGGCGAATTCTTACAACCCATCATCTTCTTTCCTGGCCACCATTACTTTTGAAAAAAAAAAAAAGGTTTGGCCGTCAAACCTCCCTGGTTGGAGTGTAGATTCTGTTGAAATGTTATAGATGTTATTGTTTCTTCTTCTTCTTCTTCTTCTTCTTCTTCTTCTTCTTCTTCTTCTTCTTCTTCTTCTTCTTCTTCTTCTTCTTCTTCTTCTTCTTCTTCTTCTTCTTCTTCCATGTTATGGGGAGTTTTTAAGGAAAAAAACAGTATCTTCAGCAGGGTTTTATTTACAATTCAGACAACGTTTTTCTATTTAATTCCTCTATGAAAGTCTGGAGCAATCTTTGATTTGAACAGGGGTTTTGGAGCTTTCTTCTGACACAGGTTTGGGTTTCTCCATTTTCACATTTTCTAGTAGATCTTGAGGTCCATCCTCAATCAAGGCACCTGCTGCTGGGACTGCCAGTCACCACAGGCTTGGCTTTTATCCTCCTTTGTTTCTATTCATAGCATGCATTTCTCATAACTCTAAAAGACTGTTTGATGCTCCATGTTGTTTAATATCTATGTGATTAAAGCAGCTGAATTAGCTCATGTCCTAAGCCTAAGGAAAAATCCAGTCTAAAGGAAATTGTATTGCAGACCCAGATCATTTTTAATAAGGTCGATTGCTCACTCTAAACAATTCCTCTTTGGGGATCACTTGGGCATATTGTAAATATTTGAGAGAGAAGTTAAAAAGATTATTTCATGCATGTAGTTGACTATTATAATAACATTTACTGAACCCCAGCATTGTACAGCTGCTTGACAGTAGTCCTGCAATAAAATACAAAACAAACCAGTATGCCTTTCTAACATCTAAGTAATAAAATGATCTGGATGCAGTAATCTGGACAAAGTGCACATATTTAAAATTATTGGACATAGGCTATATTGAAATCCTCAAATAAATAGATGTCATAGAACCATAAACCTGGTAGATAACAGAGGAGAAAAGAAATGGTTGACAAATAATATTGTTAACTGCCTAAAATATCTGAGTTGAAGGTTTTTTGGGGGTGTGTGTAGGAGTGAAAGGAAGGGACAGAGAGAGAAGAGAGAGAGAGAGAGAGAGAGAGAGAGAGAGAGAGAGAGAGAGAGAGAGAAATAGAGCACAATTTAGGAATTTATGTTTGTGGATAAGTTTCAGAGTAATCTATGTGAATAAAAGCACACAAGAGAATCTTATTTCAAAGAGAACAGAGGTTAAAAAAAAACCAAATTAAATTATTTGCCTTACAAATGCATTTTTAACTGTAACTTTGGGTTGAGTTTACTTATTCATAATAGAAGAGACCATTTAACATGCAAACTCTCAGAAATAATCATTCCCCCCCCCAGAGTTCTGTATTCTAAAATCCACATTGATATAATAGACATATGGCTTATTTAGGGTGCTTTGGAGGTTGGAGTAGAAGGAAGGAGTATTGAAATACACCTAGGCCATGTAGTGAGTTCAAGGCCAACCTGAGATACCCAATAAGAATCTATTTTATAACCTGACTATAAATGACCATGTGGTGGGATCCTTGCACAAGTCCTTAGTTTCAAGCTTTAGCCCCCAAAACAAAACCCTTCATGTTGAAGTTTAAAAATCATTCCAATAACAATAAGTGATGTATGCATTAAGCCATTATAAGGACCCAAGGGTTTTTGAATCTTTATGAACGACTATAGTAATGAAGTTATCATGGAAGCCATTTCTAGATAAAAGAGAATTTGTCCCTCTTTGTCTCATGTGGTCACTTGGTCTTCTACATTCCATCATGGAATGAAACAACACAGAGACACTCCCCAAAAGCCTATGCAATGCCTTTAGATTTCTCTCTTTCCACAACAATGTGTGTAGTAGATTTCTATTGTCCAAAAACTACCTACTATGTGTATTCTGTCGTAACAAGATAGAGTGTTCTAAAATACAGAGTATATATGGGTTTCCACAAATTTGTAATCTTTGATGATTCTGATGTATGGCTTTGGAAGTTAACGTGACAAAACTATGTTGGAAAACTAGGTAGATAGGAAAAGAATGAAAACCTACTCTCTGAGAGACTCACATCATCACATTAGCATATGGCTTTGCTGAATTGTAATGTTGGAAAATGTGAATTGAGAGCCTCCTAGAGCACAAGTAATTTGCCTGAGGTCCCTTTCCTGCAGGTGAATTCTCTAGTGGCCGTTATCACAATTATGCCAGAGGCTTATTTTCATGCAGACATAATCTCTGGTATTTTCAAAGCCTCTGTCAACAAAACTGACAGTGTATACAGACCCAGCCTACTGGGGAACAATAGCAATCACTTAACAGACAGCACATATTTAATATACCTTTACCATATGGCTAGTGCACAGTTAGAGACCAGGTGGATGTGAAAGTCATAGGCAATCCATCGGATAATTTGTAGGATATTGGGTAATTTGTATTTATAGCAGTACAATAGTAAAATAGTCATATTTTTATTTTATGAAAAAAAAATTTTCTCATACTATATTCTGATTATATACATATTCTGATTATATCCCTCTCCCTCTATTTTTTGCACATCCTCCCCACTTCCTCTCCCATTCTGACCTTCCCCTTTCTGTCTCTCATTTGAAAACAAGCAGGTTCCTATGGAATAATAATTTAAAAAATATAATATAATGTGATATAATTTAATGAGACAAAACAAATGCTAAAACATTAAAATAGGACAAAATAAACAAATGGAAGGAAAAGAGCCCAAGAAATGGCATAAAAAACAGAGATTCACTCATTTGCATGTACAGGAATCCCATAAAATCACTAAATTGAAAGCCATACCCCGGGTGAGGGGGGGAAATGGGAGGCTGTGGCGGGGAGGAGGCAGAAATCTTTAATAAATAATTAATAACTTAATAAATAAATAAAAAGAAAGCCATAATAGATACCCAAAGTACCTGTACTATGAAAAGGGGAAAAATACATAAATAAAATAAAAATAAGGTAGTTTTTTTTAAAAAAAATGTCTTGACAGGACAAGAAATTATGAGACAGGGAATATCCAGAAAAGCCATCGACTTCATTTTCTATTGAAGGCCATTTTTTATCAAATTCAATTTTGACAGGAAAATGAGTGTTTTGTAATGTTATAAAAGGAAGAGATCAATTAAAACAATACATTGAAAAAATCTTCATAAAGGAATTAGAACTTACCCTATAACTCAAAAGGAACACAAAACTTAAAGATGCTGAAGGAAAAACAGAAATATAGTCAAATTTGGAACAGTTCTGAGGAAGCCACAGCAACAAAACAAAAACTGGTATTTTATTTTATTTTTTGGCAACTACATAAAGGGTGTGTTACTCAAAAACTCATAAGCTATATTTAGGGATGATAGGTCTTTTTTAATTATTGAAAATAGATTCTTTTCTCATTTCCCCTCTCGCTACTTATTCCAGCTTCCCCAATCCCTCTCTCCACAAAATAAACATTTTCCTCCTCTGTCTTCCTTCAGAAAAGAGCAATCATCCAAGAGACAACAACCAAAACAACAAAAGAAAATACCATAAGACAAAGCAAAAGCCCTCATAACGAGGATGTACAAAGGCAACCTAATAGGAGGGAAAGAGTTCCAATATCAGACAAAAGAGGCAGAGACACACCTGCTTCCATTGTTAGGAGTCCCTACAAAGTACCAAGCTACTGTTGCAGACCCTTGCAGGCCCATGCTTGCAGATTCAGTCTCTTTGAGCTCATGTGAGCCCTGCTTAATTGATTCAGTAGGCAATGTTCCCCAAGTTCTAAAGGGAGGGACCTGATGGAAATGTAAGATTTAGACTTTTTCAATGCATAATGTCTGGCTATGGGTCTCTGCACACACAACCATCTGTTGCCCAAGGAAACTTCTCTGATGACCACTGGACAAGGCACCCAGTAGCAGAATCCTACATTCTAGTGTCTGGTGTGGGTAGATACTCTGCAAACTACTGAAAGAGAAACCTGGGCATAAACCTAGCCACAGAAGCTTCAAGCTACAATCCATCCTGCCTGAAAGACTTGCTGGGGCAATGAAGGCACAGAACTTATGGGAATGACTAACTGCTGTGGAAACCCCTTCAGCTCCTTCAGCGCTCCTTCAGGCAACAGCCTTTAAGAGACCAGTCCACTCAGAGCTCCTTCAGCTCCTTCAGCCAATAGCCTTTAAGATACCATGCCCAAGTGGGAGCTGAAGGAACTCCCACAGTAGCTAACCAATGTTTGGTTTAACTTGAGGCCAGTGAAATGAGACGGAACCCATGCCTGACACTGCTTGAATGTCCAGGACCCAGAGATTAGATACCCTGGAGTCACAGATTCTTACAAAGGACCTTAAAAGTAAGGCTAATGATTTGAATCCAGTATGTTAAGAAATTAGGTGCCATTGTTGCATGTCATAAAAAAGAATAGCATAGCATAACATAATCATTAATGAATATTTTAAGAAAAGGAGCATGATAAAATATCCCAGATAGGTGGAGAAGGGGAAAGAAGATACACAGATATAGACTGTTGAGATGAGTTCATAGCTGACTTCATCCTTACCTTTCCAATTCGTGATGGCTATTGCTCCAAATGGGAAAAACTAATAAGTCACACCTGCTTTATAGGCCTGAGGTGAGACTCATTTAAAATCTGTAAATATGAGTATATATTTGACAGCAATTTAAATGAAATATTTTGGATATATATAAAGTGTTCTAACTATGAGAAATATTAGGTATTTTGTCAAGATATAAAATGTAGAATAATCAAAATATTGCAAGTGTGTTTGACAATCAAATTTTCTTCTGCAGAAGTATAAACAGCACTTATATTCGCTCTGAGTAGCCTTTCCAGTCTATTCCTATGAAGATTACAGTCTTTACGTTTATTAATATGAACAGCATAATATGTGTTTATATTAATTTTTAACATTCTAAAACTTTGGTATACTTCAGTAATGTGATAAAATGATCATGCAATCATACAAAAGGGATTTTGTATAATTCTAAATTTTATATAGACAATTATTTTGGATTATGAATATTTAAAACATTTTAATATAGAGGCAGATATAAATAGAGATAATAGAATTTTATTTATTTTGTTTTTTTAAACATATATTCAAAGTATTATCATTTTTTAAATTCATTAATCTATCTATCACATATATATTACAATGTGTTTTGTTCCAGGTAGTGGGTGTAGAACTAGGAATACACTAATGAAAAGATATAGACACATTTTCTACCCTTACAAAGTTAAATTCCAATGGGAACTTGGGCATAATATAGGTCCAGGTAAGGAGTACTGTTGAAAAATAATAGTTAACCAACGTTGGGACACAAAACAAAAGGAGCCAAATTTTATCATATCCCTATTGCCAAACTCCATCACAGACACATCTGATGTTTACCTTTTAATTCGCCTTAATGGGTATATTATTGTGTGTTGAATGAGCTGTGGGCTGCGTTCCTGCCGCCCGGCTCCTGGCTGCCTGGCTAGCTTATGCCCCAAAATAACAACACACAAACTGTATTCTTTTAAACACTACTTGGCCCATTAGCTCTAGTCCTTACTGGCTAATTCTCATATCTTGCTTGATCCATTCCTAATAATCTGTGTCTTACCGGGAAAGATTCAGCATGTAAGACCTGGTGGCTGGCTCCATCGCATCTGCCCTGGAGAGAAGAGGCATGGCGTCTGCCTCACTTCCTCTTCCTCCCAGCATTCTGTTCTGTTTACTCCACCCACCTATGTTCTAACATATCAGGCCAAGTAGTTTCTTTATTAATTAACCAATGAAAGCAACAGATTGATATGACACTCCCACATCAATTGTGCTCATTTTTAAGGAAGGAAAATAACCCGAGTGTGTAAACATCTTTCCCAAGATTACCTGGTACTGAGTTAGCAAAGTTAGTCTTAAAGCTCTGAGTTCAAAATTGTATATTTAGAAGTAATAAATTTCATTTTAAATGTTGTTTTTAAATTTATCTTAAATATGGGAAAGTTAGAGCCAATGTTTATACACAAGAGTAGTCAACTGGAATTAGGCATCATCATCCCAGTTAGAAATCTAACTTTGATGCTGCCCCTTATTTCTATAGTCTCTAGAGCCCAGTCCCACCAATGATCCTTGTCATATATGATTGATTTGACTAATTTCTTTATATACATCTCCACTGGAGATACAGAATTTCTGAACCAGTAGACCAGATAGTGTGATAATCCCTTGAGAAATCTAAAGTTATAGTACAGTGCTGAGGTTTCTGAATGGGATATAACTGACTAACTTGATCATTTAGGAAGATATAAGTAAATATTTGTCCTCATTTCTTCCTCTTTTTATTTTTTTTGGGGGGTTAGCAGCCATATATAGGATGATGAAGCCTTCACATTAACACTTTACCCATTTGAAAATATTGCACATGACAGCACAGATAAAAACATGCACACGCTTTATGTCTTTATGCAGGAAAAAGTAAAGCGTGCTAAACATATTATAATTCTCAAGTATGCATGTAAAACATACAGTGTATAATTAACAAGTAATTCATAATAGCAATTAAATTTTTCCAATATGGAGACATGCATAAAATGTCTATACTTTAGTTAAGTCTGTAATTCACTATAGCCTTTAAAATCCAACTAATTTATTAATTTAATATGGGTTAGGAAAGAAAAATTAGTCATAATACTGAAGTGGTATAGGAAAGGATTTCTCTCATGAAAATCATTCAAAGAATAACTCTTAGAACATTATTAAAATGTATTTTCATAATATAAAAGTTTTTATTAGTATTTTGTGATATAGGATGTTTTAGCAGCACTGTGTTAAATTCTTCCTCTCTCCATATTTATAAGTTTTGTAGTTTCTTTTATAACAATAAACAATGGACTTTCTGCTAGAATCACAGTGAATAAGAGCGGTTTAACAGCACAGGTGCAGGTTGTTTTGTCAGCTCATGGGCCCAATTATCTGTTCATGCAGCTGCCCAAGAGCTATCCTGAGGCACTACCACCTCTATAGCCAGGGTATCTAGTTTGTTTAGTGACTTATACGTTATTGTTCCTCGTTTGATTTCACACAAGTGAAATAAGAACCCACTTACATAGTGTGCAGTGAAGAATGACATGGAACTCTTTTCTTTGTCCCTGCCACCAATGTCCCTATGTAGTCTGGCACAAAGTTTACGAGTACCGTTACTAAAGGGAATTTCTTTGTTTTAAATTATTGTCATCTACGAAATGCAAGACCACTTAGAAGTGTTTTTCGTTTGTTTGGTTGGTTTTGTTTTGTTTTGTTTTTTGAGACAGGGTTTCTTTGTGTAGCCTTGGCAGTCCTACAACTCTGTAGATCAAACTGGCCTCAGACTCACAGGGATATGCCTGCCTCTTTTTCCCAAGTGCTTGGATTAAAGGTGTGCACCACCACTGTCTGGCTAGAAATATTTAAGGCATTATTCAACATATAAATATTATTGATTTATTACACTATGAATTTGTCCATTAATTTCCATAGCAATATCTCATGGATCCTAGATGTAGAACACAAAGCAGACCGGCAACTTCAGAGGACGACAGCAACATTGCTGCTATATTAGCTTAGAAACCATTATCAAATAAATATACCATTGAAGTTTCAAATGGAAGAGGCAAAATAGATGAAGGAGAAAAGGCCACTTCAAAACCTAAAGAGATGCAACTAAGGATAAATAACAGGATAATTTTAATTTCCTCCCTTGGTTTCAGAATTAATTTTGCCCTGAAATATGTCTCTGATAACCATAATCAAACTTCCAGACAGATTGCATTCTTTTCTAAAAGCTCTATGAAAGAAACTGTGCTCCTTTGTTTTCTAGCTTTGAGAGTCACTGTCATTACTCAGGTCATGACTTCTTTATCTACAAACCTGGTAATTGTGTACCTCTTTGCCTCTTCCTTCCAATTCAAATATCTTCTATCTTTTCTCTTTTGCTTCACTCACCTACTTAAAGGGACTTGTGTGGTTATAGTGGGAATAGTAAAATAATACAGCATAATCTCTCTATCTTAAGGTCTGCTGTTTTGCAACTCTTATGCCACTTGAAACCTAGATTTGCCTCTACCATGTATCCTAATGGGTGTACATACAGGAATTAGGGCATGGATATTTTTAGACAATAGTATGCCTACCATAAATTTTTACTACAAAACTTTTCTCTGTGATTAATAGAATGTATTTGTCACAACAAAGAAAACTGGTTGACATTTTTATGCCGAGATAAAAGCACACAACTTTACAAAATTTAGTTGATTATACATATCAGAAACAAACATCAAACAAAATGATGTATATGTTTCAAAACAAAAGGACACAAAACTATGTCAGGAAATTTTCATTAAATAAAGGTTTAGATAAGAAGATCAACTTCAGAGAAAGTAGCATTCAAGGTTGAAAGCAACAAAATAAACCCTAATTTCCCAATTCAACATATGTACTACTTGAAGTGATGTGGAAGACATACAATAAAACTATGATGATCTTTGGAGAATACAATTCTATTAAAATTTGAAAAGTACAAAAATGTAACATTGAAAATATTTTCAATATTATAATTATAAAGCTTAAATTAATATTTTTGTTTATCTTTCATATTGTATTTGAGTTACATTTCTCCCTTACCTTTTCTCTCTCCAAAATCTTTGAAATACCCAACACACTCTCCTTCAAATTCATGACTTTTTTTCATTGATTCTATTGCATGCATAAAAAATACATATACACATACAGATATGCATATATATATATATATATATATATATATATATATATTCCAGAACTTAGTCTTTTGCAGATAATGTTTTTTGTTTTTTTGTTGATATCTGTTCAGGACTGATCGTTTGGCACTAGACAGCCAATTTGTGTGTTCTTCCCTGGGGAGCGCCTCCTCTCACACCTGTAGTTTTTGTGTAGAGTTGAAACATCATGGGCTATCTCCTAAGATTTGGCATGATTGTTGGTGTCTGCCTTATTTGGTTCACATTTGGACGGTCATGCTGATGAGATTTTGTGGGTGAATTTTTAATTATTTGTTTTTATTTTTTGAAATTATGATACAGTTACATCATTTCCCCTTTTCCTTTCCTCCCACAAACCCTCTTATATACCTACCTCTTTTTGCTTGCTATCAAATGTATGGTCTCTTTCATAAAACACATAAAATTACACTAGTGCACAATAACGTAATTTCTGTTTCTTAAGTGTGTTAAAATCACACATAAATTTCATTTTTTTCCTTTTGTTGAAAAGCAGATTTTTTTATGCATGATATATCCTTATTATGGTTTTTCCACCCTCTACTTCTTCCTCTTTCTCCTCACTACTCCTCCCATCTGGATTCAGCCTCTTTCTGTCTCTCATTAAAAAGGAAACAGACTTTTAAGGGATAATAGCAAAATAAAATAAGATAGAATAAAAATAATACATTGAAACAAGATAAAACAAATAAACATAAAGGAAAAGAGCTCAAGAAAATGTACAATAGATATAAACTCAGAACTAAACTCAAGAAATCACTAAACTGGAAATTATATATATGCAAAAGACCTATAGGTTAAAATATAGAAGAAATATATAAATAAAGTAGAAATTTAAAATGAGGTAATATGTAAAGGAAAGGAAGAAAATCCTTGACAAAATACTACGAGACAAGGAACTGCCAAATTCGCCATTGTCTTCATTTTTTGTCGACCATATACTGCTGGGCATACAGCCTTTCTTAAGAGTAGTTTATTTACCCAATGAAACTCCCTTGGAAAAAAACCCAAATATTTATTTGCAAGTGGTTATAAATTGCAGAATGGTTCTGGGTTAGTGATGGGGGCATGTGTCTGCTTCCCTTTCAGCCTTGGGACCCTATCTGGTGCAGACCCTTGCATGCCCTGCACATGCTGCTTCAGTCTCTGTGAATTTGTAAAAGCTTGTTCATGTTGATATAGAAAGAGGTCCTTGTTTTCTTGGTGCTGTCCATTCCCTTTGGCTCTTACACTCTTTTGACCTTCTCATCTGTGGGGTTTGCTGAGCTCCTGAGGGAAGGAATTTGATGGAGACATTGCATTTAGGGCTGAGTGTTCCATGTTCTCTCTCTCTCTCTCTCTCTCTCTCTCTCTCTATATATATATATATATATATATATATATATATATATATATATATATATATATATATATAATCTGACTTATGCCTCTGTATTTGTTCCAAGCTGCTTCAGGAGAAAGTTTCTATGATGATGGATAAGAATGTAACTGATTTACTACCCGGGTAGGAGTAGCCTGTGGGCTATTGGAGAATCCATAATTTTGGTTTTTGACTCAGCCATTTTCAAAAGCTGAAAATATGCTTTACCACAATGAAAGTTTAAATAAATACTCATATAAATAACTAACACACAATATTTTCTGACACAATTGCATGCAGCTAGAAGTCAACAAATAGAAGGTGATAAAAGTGGCCAAGCATGGTGGTACACGTCATTGATCTTAGTGCTCAGAAGGTAAAGTCAGACAGAGCTCTGAGAGTTCAAGACCAGCATGATCCATACAGCTAAAAAAATACAAATTTGCTGTGTTGACACTTATTTTGAAGCTTGAAACCCACAACACATTAAGGACAAAAAAAATATGAAACACTTTACAACATTAAAATTGAACATTCATAAAAATTAGTAAGAGAAATGCAAAAAGTTGGGAGACAATATTTGGTTCATAAAAATACTGTTTGAAACACTTTTCATATAAAATATTAAATTGCATTAGGAATAAAATAAACATATAGAAATATGTTACAACAAAAAGAACATAGATGTGTATAAATGAAATGCAAAGAAAAAGAAAAATTTTATTTCTATTTTTTCAGTTCTCTCATATAATACATCCCAACTGCGGCCTCCCCTTCCTCCACTCCTCTCACCCTTAAGCTCCCCTATCCCACAGATCCATTCCTCCTCCTTTTTTGTTCAGAAAAGATCAGGCCTCCCAGGGACGTTTACTGAAAACAGCATAGCAAGATGCAATGAGACTAAGCAAAAACCCTCATATCAGAGCTGGACAAGGCAATCCAGCAGGAAGCAAAGGGTCTAAAGAGCAAAAAAACAAGTCAGAGATACTCCCTCTCCCACTGTTTGAAGTCCCACAAAAACCCAAAGCTAAATAACCACAGCCGATATGCAGAGGCCCTAGCCCACACCTTTGCTTGTATCTATGAGTCCCAATAAACCCTGCTGTGTTGGGTCTTTGGGCTGTGTTCTCCTGGTATCCTTAAACATTCTAATTTGGTAAATAGGGATAAGATGATTGGTAGATGAGAATGTTCATATCTACAGATACCATGAATGAATATGTTAGTTTAAACTAACTCTCTTTCCTTTAAAAGCATATACACTTTGAACCAGAAATCAGACCTTGAGGAATTTATATTACAGAAATAATAACAAGAGAGCAGAAAGATGTATGTGTGTGTTATTAAGCACTGTATTTCTTGAAATAGTAAAAATTTGGAAATAAGCAAAATGTATGAAATTGGTTAATGCTTTATATAATGGAATTCCATACAAATACTGAAAAATATATCTATGTATGCTAACATGAAACAATATTCATAGCAAGATTGACAATAAATACATAACATATATATGTACATATATACAATAGCCACTTATAAAATAGTGTGCTTATTTATGTATTTTATAAATTTTTAAAGTAAAAAGGTAGAAGTATAGTAAGATTTTACTGTAATAAATTGGGAATAAGAAATTTAAATTAATTTATATATTTAGTTGATTTAGACTGAATGACTTTTTAAATTTCAGCTTTTGACCACCACTTGGACAAGCACTGTGGCTAAGACTTCAGTATTAAATTGGAAGCTTCTTTGCAGAACACAAGATAAAATTGTAGTGGAAAAAAGTCACTGGGAACACATTATCCCATAAATTGGCAGTTTTATAGGGCAGTAATCTTCACAAATGGGATTTTATTTAAAGATAGTTCAAATAGAAACTGATATTTGAAAGCACCAGGCTGAACTAGAGATTACAAGGGTAGTTGGAAAATCTGCAGGTTTTCATAGTTCTGAACCATCCTAAGACTGTAGTTATTCTCTGTTCACTAAATTCTGAAATACTCATCTTAATATTTTAGATACAGCACAATCTTCCTTTCTAATTCTATCCTTATTTTTGTCCTTTGTATGAACCCTCTAAACCAGCCAGCCTAGAATATTTACTGAGCAAATCATCTTGCGCTATAGCTACAATCACCCTGTAATCAACGCTCCAGATATGGTATCCTCATTTCTGTTTGTGTACCATGATTGCATCTTTGCTTGAAATGCTTTTTCAAAACACTCCTTTATACACCAAATATTGATCTGTTCTTCAATGTATAAAATACTGTTTTGCAGACTATAAATACAACAACAATATACAATTATATAAGTGGTCCTAATATAATTGTGATTGGTGTTTTGAACAATGGATAACATAATCTTATCTAGAAGATCAAGGAAGTGAACTGAAATGTGAAAGATAAGATTACCCAAATAATTTATAGAAAAGACAAGATGGAGAAGAAGAAATACTGTGCAGAAAAAGTATGGAATGGAAAGGAGGTTGACACATTTGAGAATGTAGAAGAAATAGTCAGAACTGGCTAGTTTTAAGATGTAACTAGAAGATGAAATTATGTGGGGATTGTGAGATGCCTTATTGGATAAAGCTATTACTTCACAATCATGAAGACTAGAGTTATGATTCCTAGCACCCACATAAAATTTAGGAGTGCATGGCAGCTGGCCTGCAATTCCCATACTCATGAAGTTTAGACAAGGAATTCTTGGGAAAAGCTGATTAGTTCGATTAGCCTATGCATTGAGCTCCAGATTCTGCAAGAAACTCATTCCATGAAGAATGGGATGCAGTAAATGAAGACACCAATTGTCAGCCTTTGGCCTCCATAAGACACACACACACACACACATGCATACAGATATGTGCATCACATAAATACGTACACACACCTAACAAAAAGATTGTTCGATGTAAAAAACTGATACCTAAATTGCTAGCCTCTACCAGTCAATGCATGTATGTTAGCTCTATTCACTGAAAGTCAATACCAAAATGAGTATAAGATTTGAAAGAAATAACTATTTTAGCTTATAGTTTGAAAATGAGAACCTTTCAATAGCTAAGTTTAATAGCAAATGAGCACATAAAAACTGAAAATATACTAAGAGGAGTTAGAATTTTCTCCTACACCCATTTAAACTTTTCTAATCTCCATTTCAACCTTTACCTACCACCTTCATTATATGCCACCATGGGGTTATTCCTCTCCCAAACGTTAGTTTTCTGGAGCATGTACCCTACCCTTCATATTAAACATGATTTATTTCTGTAATGAGAAATTATGTTCCCCAAATGTAGAGATTCCTGTTAGATCAAGGTAACTTTTACTACCCCACAGAACTACAAATGTAGTAAGAAATCATCTTTAATATTTTTTTATCTTTTGAGCTTATAATTGCAGCATTTTCCCTACTCTTTTCTCCCTCAAAATTCTCTCATTTATATTCTCTTTCTCTCTTTCAAGTTTATTGACTCTTTCTCTTTGTTGTTACATGTCAGTGTGTCCGTTATCAAGGCTGACCATTTGGTATTAGATAATCAGTTCGTGTACTCTTCCCTGCAGAATGCTATTTCTCTCACTTTCAGAATTCTTTTTTAATTTTTATTGCTTTATAAATAGTATAAAATTTCCTCTTCCTCCCCTCCTCCCATTTCCCTCCCACTGCTCCACTCACCCTCCCCTTTCCCCTTCCAGTCCTAAGAGAGGGAAGGGTACCCTGCCCTGTGAAAATCCCAAGGGCCTTCCCCTTCCATCCAGGCCTAGGAAGGGGTGCCTCCAAACAGACAAGTGTAACATGAGGGCCGGCTTGTTGGGGTTTCTGTCCCTGCCCAGTACCCCACAGCCGGCAAGGTCCCAAAGAAAATCACTTCCTAGAATTGTACTGCTCTCATTGCGCCACCTCTACTTCCTTCCTGTCTGGTTTTCCCGCCTCTACTTCCTGCCTGGCCAATCAGCATTTATTTAAAACATGATTGACAGAATACAGACAATTCTCCCACACAAGACAAGGATCCCAAAAAGCCAGTACATGCAATAGAGACAAATCCCAGTGCCATTATCATTGGCTTCTCAGTCTGCCCCCATTGTCAGCTACATTCAGAGAGTCCAGATTGATCACATGCTCCTTCATGGGATCAAAACTAGTTAGTTTTCTTTTTATACTGCTCTTAAGGATTATTTGAACTTTATGTAGGCTAAGGAAAAAATTGATTTCCAAGATGAATAAAGTTAACCTTCTATTATTTTACCCTTATACCAAAACAAAACTGTTAACAAGACCATTGCTTTAGAAAATGCTGCTCAGATTTGGCATTTAGATAGTGAATAGTTAGCATTTATATAGGACAATATAAGCCTACTTATCTTTTATTTATTGATTATACATCTTAAGTGAACTTGTGATATGCTGATTATTTTTCAGATAAACTGTAGTGTCTCTATTTGTTATGGGATCTGGTTTGAGAAGAAGGGCTCTCCTTTTCACCTCCATCATTTCATCTCTCCTCCCTTCAAGATATTGAATTCTAAACTATTTACCCAAAAATTCTTTCAGGTTTTAAAGTAAATGAGTCATGCAAGGATAAATGCAGCCTGCTGCAAGATTCCCAGTTCCTCCTAATAGAGAATACACAAAAGACATAGATGTGCTTTCATACAGTAAATATTCACTTTTATTTTTTAAAAAAGGCAAATTTCTATGTATGGCCTATTGAATATAATACTTTTTCCCTGAACTTATGAATAAATTCTGAATTAATACTCATATAATAATTTAGAGACCAATATTAAAATGTTTGTGGTTCTAAGAATTAATTTAATCTATTACAATTAGAATATGAGTTCTGTGATAACCTGAATATTTGTGTATTTTTTTTCTTTAGTTTCTGTTGTATTAGAGTTTGGATAAGTATTTTATGATTTAATAGGCTCACAGCCTCAGAATTCTAAGACTACTGTGTAGATTTACAAAAAATTCTTTTTCCCGTTTTAGTGATTAAACCCAGGATCTTGTGTACACTAGACAAATATTTTACTTTTGAGCTATATCCTAATACTAAACTTTTGTGGCTTTTTGTTGTTGTTTTGGTTTGGTTTTGATATTTTCAAATAACTTCTCACTGTGTTATCCAGTCTAACTTCAGTCTCTTGAGTATCTGAGATTTAAGGCACCTGCCACTAGGCCGAGCTCTTGAAAAATAGCTTCACAATTTAGTCATCTTTGTTAGATTTATAATTCTGGAGTACTTGTATACAGGGACAGTAAGCACCATGAACAAACTTTGGAACCAGTGGCAGAGCCAAGCAACTGTTGAAAATGAAAAGTCAGCCAAGCAGGTGTTGTCTGAATATAACATCAAATCACTTCTTGGTTGTTTGTGAATCTTTTTCCCCTAAGGTGTTGATTCAAGAATAAATAGAGTTAACAATTCTGACTTTGTATAGACTCGTGTTCTATCTATTATATACATTCTTAAGCAGTTTTCATAGCCTATTTAACAAGTTCATATTTCCTATATCTGTAAGATGATTATGACATCATATACAAAGTTTGTTCATTTTTAAATCCCCAGAATGTCAATTTGATTGCTTGGGTTAAATTCTTCATATTGTGTTAATAAGACTTTGGGCTCTAAAAGTTTCCTACTCAAATAATAATGTTATTTTTGCTTCTGTATTTGATTTCTATCAATAAGGAGTTTTAGAAGACTAAGTTTGTTAAAATTACCTCTAGAATTAGCACCAAGGTTATCAGATGAGCTAAAAAAAGACATCTTTATTCATCTTCATACTTCTTTGATATATCTAAAATAAATAAAAATGGTTCAAAACATATAATTGAGAAGTTGAGAATATTTTCAAGGCAAAACATTTCTCTGAATTCTGGGATACATATAAAACTCAAAGTAGATCACATATTTCAGCCCAGTCTATTTAGGCTGTGAATATAATGCTACTCTGTAAATGAGACATGCTTGAAATTTGGATATGATTGTCTCCTGTGATGAGGCAATAAGATGCTAAAGTTGTCCCCCAATGCAGAATTCCCAGTGAATAATATTCCTTTCATCATTGTTTCATGTTGTTAAATAATTCCAAAACTCCTCACAGCAGCTGCTTTGTGCTCTGGAGCTAAATGCAGGAGAGGTCAACATTTTTTTTATTTGTCCGCCTGCAGGCACAGATGTTGTTTGTGTTGTCTAGAAGCACAAAATACGCTCTAAAATATCACTTCTGTTTTCAGTGAGTCAAAGTGACAGAATGATAGTGAAGGGAATCCATAAGAATTAGTACAAAGTGGAATAATATTTCAAGGGGAGGCATAAAAATACTTGCAGAACAGCAATGAGCTAATATATGCAGAGATTAAAGGTCCCTTTTCAGTCTATTAGTGATGGAGGAAATGCCCATTGTCTTCTGGTTGCCATATCTTTCAAAGTATTTTGGCGACTGGCTGTGAAAATCCAGATGGAAACAGCAGTGAACTGAATGAAACCTGGGAAGCAAGAAGCAGGAAGTTCTTGCCTCAGCCACATGCACATTGTACAAATAAGAGCTAGGCTGTGAATTTGAATGGGCTACTTATAACTTTATATGCTCTGCGAGGTGATTAGGGCTCAGTATTAAATTGTTCTGAGTTCGTTTTGCTATTCAGCATCCATGCAGCCTCAGACAATTTATTTCCTTTTTCCTAGAACCTCAGTTGCTTTCTTTGAAAAATAGGAATAATAATAACAGCTTTGCTCAGATAGCATACTGTGAGGTTTAAATGAAATAACGTATGCTTCAAGACCTGGTGCAGGAAGATCCTGAGTATATATCTGGATTTATTTTCTTCATATCCTAATATGTGACATTGTGTGTTCTTTTGTAGCTTGACCTCCAATTACATTTAGCCAATGACTATGGAATCTGTACTTAACTGACATATACTACAAGTGGCTAGATGTAAAACCTTGCACTTATTCATTTACTTGTGAATTTCTGGGTAAGCGAGGTGAATCAATTTCTACTTTTCCACAGTTAATAGTGACCTTTCTTTCTAAATACACATTTATGGTATTTATACATACCATACACATATGGTAAATATGGTAAACATATTTCTGTCATGGATAGGATTGAACTGAAGTTGTTAGTCATTGTGGCATCAGTCTAAGACTTCAGCATACAACATGTAAGCTTGTCCTGATCCACTGAAATGAGTGAGAGTAAATGGCCATTTGACGAAATCTGCCATTTCTCTTGTTCAAGGCAGTTTGTGAAACCATATTCATTATCCTGTCCTATAACCTTTGTTACTTTGTTTTGTAGCCCCAGTGTTTTGCTAGAACATGTAAATTAGGTAAGCATAAAATATTTTATCATAATCATGTCTCTTCCAAACCAGTTTGTTGAAGTACAATTATAATGAAAGAAATTATATACATTTAACTGTGAAATTTGGCGAACTTGATATATGTGCATAATCTTGAAAGTATTATGAAGTCACCATAGTGAGCCTAGGTATCCCCCCAAAAGTTTATTCTTGTCTGTTGTCTTTTTACCCTTCACTTTCTATCTGGCCACACGCAAGCAACCACTAATCTGCTTTCTGTCACCATGGATTAGTTTTCATCTTCCAGAATTTTACATTAGCAGAATCATGCAGCATTTAGATGCCTTGTCTGACTTTTATTTCTTTGACTTTCTTTGTTTTGCTCTGTTTTGGATATCATTCCAGTACACAGCTCAGGATGACTTTAAACTTGCCATCCTCCTATGTATTTGTTACCTTCCTTGATGTAGCAACAAAATACCTGACCACACTCTGTGTGATATAAACTACCTTCCTGAGAAGGTATATTCATTGGTACAATAGTGGCATAAATGTTATGAAACTAACCAGCCATTTTTTATTGGATCTAAATTCTACTCCATGAAGTGGAGTCCATACTTGATACTATTAATGGGGACAAGAATCAGTGGCTAGATAGGTCATTGGCCCTGGAGAAACCTATTTTCCTAAGTGCTCATAGCACTAAAAGTACTCCTAATGACTCATTTCAGTACATCTCTCAATTTAGAAACTTCTTTTTTGTTGTTGTTGTTGTTTACTTGTTTATTTTTTATTTTTTTAATTTATTTATTTATTAAGGATTTCTGCCTCCTCCCCGCCACCGCCTCCCATTTCCCTCCCCCTCCCCCGATCAAGTCCCCCTCCCTCATCAGCTCAAAGAGCAATCAGGGTTCCCTGACCTCTGGGAAGTCCAAGGACCGCCCACCTCCATCCAGGTTTAGTAAGGTGAGCATCCAAACTGCCTAGGCTCCCCCAAAGCCAGTACGTGCAGTAGGATCAAAAACCCATTGCCATTGTTCTTGAGTTCTCAGTAGTCCTCATTGTCCGCTATGTTCAGCAAGTCCGGTTTTATCCCATGCTTTTTCAGACCCAGTGAGTTCCCGATAGAACATCCCCATTGTCTCAGTGTGTGGGTGTACCCCTCGCTGTCCTGAGATCCATGTTCGTGCTCCCTCTCCTTCTGCTCCTGATTTGGACCTTGAGATTTCTGTCTGGTGCTCCAATGTGGGTCTCTGTCTCTGTCTCCTTTCATCGCCTGATGAAGGTTAATATTCAGGAGGATGCCTATATGTTTGTCTTTGGATTCACCTTCTTATTTAGCTTCTCTAGGATCGCGAATTATAAGCTCAATGTCCCTTATTTATGGCTAGAAACCAAATATGAGTGAGTACATCCCATGTTCCTCTTTTTGGGTCTGGCTTACCTCACTCAGGATAGTGTTTTCTATTTCCATCCATTTGTATGCAAAGTACAGTAGATGGCATTTAATACAGAGAACCACAATGGTTCAACTTGTAGAGAATAAGATATTACAGCGTGTCCAGTCCTCAATGGTACATATCATGTTCCTCCATCAAAAGCTCAGGAAACTTCACAGAGGAGTAGAACAGAAAGGTTGTTATGAGCCAGAGGTAGTAGGTAATGCCAAAGAAACAGAGTTTTCCAGATACAGGAAAGCAGATGCACACATGAACTCAAAGAAATTGTGGCAGCATGCAGAAGATATACACAAACACCAGAGCCAGACAAAGTTCAAGCATGGAGTAGGAGAGGTGGACACGGATTCTCATCCATAGCTGAAGAGCTATTGGCATTTGATTCTGACTAGGAGACAGAAGGTCAGTTTCTTTCAATGGTGTGACACTCTGTATATTGACCATACTCCATGGCAGGCCCAAGGAGTAGTTGGCCAATACAAAAACAACACTCTTTACATTTATAAAACACACAAACACACATGCAGCTGGGGTGACAGCATGACCTTGGGTTCTTGCGTAGATAGTGATATAGGAGAGGATCTGGGAAAAATTGGAAAAGGGGAATAAATGTGGTCCAAACACATCCTATGAAATTCTCAGAGATGTATAAAAGCATTACGTAAAGAAAAAAATGCCTGACCAAAGAATACTAAGGAAGTGTTTAATTTGTCTAAAATTCAAGGATACACACCAACATGTTAGGAAAGTCTTCAGCTTAAGTATCAGGACATAGCTGGCACATTGTATTCTGATGTAGAATGTTCTTCTGTATGTGTTGCTTTTATTGGTTGATGAATAAAGCTGTTTGGCCAATGGCTTAGCAGAGGAAAGCTAGGCGGGAAATACAAACAGAGATAGAGAGAGTAGGCAGAGTCAAGGAGCTGTCATGTAGCCGCCAAAGAAGAAACATGCCAGAAACTTACCAGTAAGCCACATCCTTGTGGCAATATATAGATTAATATAAATGGGTTAATTTAAGATGTAAGAACTAGCTATGGATACATCTGAGTCCTTGGTCAAACAGTGTTGTAATTAATAAAGTGATTGTTTGGGTCTAGGCAGCCAGGAAATAAAAGCATAGTTTCAGATTACAGTGTTCATAGTCAAGAAGTAGAGGGAGATGAATGCTCCCATTCAGTGAGCTTCTTCTACTTTTATACAGAACAAAACACAAGCCAGGAGATTGGTGCAGCCCTCTATCAGGATAGGTCTTCCCATTTCAATGACCTTCATGTAGGTAGAACCTCACAGGAATGCTCAGATCCTATCCTAATCTAAAGACTTCCTTACATTTGCCTGAAACTGCTTCTTGGGCCATTTAAGTGCCCTACTAAAGTGGTCCTGCTGAGGAACATGGTTGGTGCAGGAGAGGTCGATGAAGACTTAGAAGTTGAAACTAAGGAAGAATGTGAAAAATACGGCAAAGTTGGGAAATGTGTGATATTTGAGATTCCTGGTGCCCCTGATGATGAAGCAGTACGGATATTTTTAGAATTTGAGAGAGTTGAATCAGCAATTAAAGCTGTTGTGGATCTGAATGGGAGGTATTTTGGTGGACGGGTGGTTAAAGCATGTTTCTACAATTTGGATAAATTCAGGGTCTTGGATCTGGCGGAACAAGTTTGATTGTAACCTAAAGTCACCTCTGTGATCCTTACACAAGCTGCAGACTGAGCAATGACACAGGCGTCAGCCTCCATGGCTGTTGGACACTGAGACTCTTGGATGGACTTCTGAGATATATGTTGATGGATCCCTTTTTTATTTTATGAGTTTTTTAATATAGTATAAAATACTTCAAAAAAAGAAAAAAAATTCTGTCCGGCTGACAAACAATGGTAGCTATCACAGATACAGTCTCATTTTGTAGCTTAGGTTGGCATCAAACTTATAATCTTACTGCTTCCTCACATACAGTATGAGAATTGTAGTCATGCACCATGTCAGGCTTTGTTTGGCTTCTTTAACTCAGGATAATTACTTTAACATTTATCCACTATAAATATTTAATATTGTTTGCTGTTGTTATGTGTAAATACGTTTTCTTCCCCTTTTAATGTCTCAGTACTATCTAAGTATTTGGATGTCCGTAATTTGAATTTCTTCTGTTGATGCCTTATTAGCTATTTCCAACTTTCACCTCTCCCAACTAAGCCTGCAATAAGCATTTAAATATGCATTCCTGTATTAGTAAGCGATTTCATTTCTCTCTGGTAAGAACTGATGGATAGGACATTCTATCATATAGCAGGTAAACATTTACGTTTGTAAAACATGAAGTTCTAACTAGTCCTAAAACCAAATTTGCTCTCAAACTACCTTAAAAAAAGGATAGTAACAAGACTGAAATGGAAACAGCTGTTGCTACCCAACCTGGGGTCAACTCTGTGCACCAGGAAGCTATCTATGATTGTTTATTTGTCCTCTATAAGCCAGCTGGAACAGCCACATTCATTAGTAAAAACGCAGACAATGAAATTTAGTTAATATGGCATCGTAGGAAATAGGGACAAAGAGATGTAATGGAATGTTTACATTGGAACAGTCTAAATCAAGGTGCATTCCCATGCACCATTGGCCCACCATTTATCTCTGCAGCAGTGTGAAGCTCTTTCTGGCTGTATTAAGGTCTCAAAGCATGAGGTTTTCTGAGAAATTCCAATTTCTTGTGTCCATTGGTTTAGTACTCTGGTCAATAAAGTGTCTCTTTAAAATACAGTCACTTATTCTAGGCCAGTTGTTGCATAGCCAAGTTATTTAAACAAGTATTGGAACAAACTAAAGCATATACTCTGTCAGTTTTTGCTGGCTGAATGTTGAAGTACTAGACATAATTGAATATTTTACTTTGAAGGGGGTTCAAATGTAAAACTTCCTAATGGGTCTCCAAATAGTTATTTACTCAACTTTTGCCCACTTACATGGTTACATCATCAAAAGCACTCAAGAGCGTACTTTCTTAACTCACTGTTGTGATCACTGCATTGTGTAACTTACAAAACTGACTAATGAGAAAGAAAAACAAAGTTGCTATTAACAAAAGCTTAAATGTATTTTACTAAGAGCTTTTAACTGGTTCCAGTAAATCCCTCCCGTCCAATATTCTAGAGTATAACTCTGAAGAATTTTCCTAAGAAGTGATTTTGTAACTCATTATAATGAATGGTATTCCTCTGGGAGACTATTTCCATCTGAGTATCAAGAAGGCTTACTCTACATTAGACTAATATTGTTGTAAATTGTTTATTTCCCCAAATAAATAGATAGTAGCCTGCTGTCCTTTCTTTCTTGCCAGATTTTCAGAAAGAATCAGTTATTGGAAATTCATAGACGATTTAGTGAAACAACAACATCGGAATTGAATTACTAAGCATTTTTGTTTAGCAAAACCATTTTGTGTCACCATTATATCCGCGATTTTAACCCTTTTAATAGTACTTTCATATTTCTTTTTGATTTAAAAATTTTGACATGTAATAATTCTTTGGCTAGAATTTGTCTAAGATGAAGTGAAGTTATCTCAATCTATTTAGTGTTGCACAGATCACAGCAGTTGATAATTAACCTTTTTCTGTTGGTTTTATATATTTATGTATATATAAGGAGGTGTTGACATCCTTGCCTTGTCATTTATATTCATAGAGAAATAATTGTTACAGGTAAGCAAATTAAAATGTCCATAAGCCTATATTTTTATGAGTAGTATTAATACCTCCATCCCTGGCCATAAAGTCCAGTTCTGGTTCCAAAATTTCACTCTGACTACGAGAAAATGACATAGTACATAAAGAGAAATTTTAAGTTATTTATTTACAGTTAGACTAAAACTACGTAGATAAATTCTTAATCAGTATTTACTTTTCTTATAATAGTATTATAATTTATAGAAAAGATGAAATTAAGTCAGGAAATATGTGTGTGCAGATTTCTCTATGGACCCTAGTTATGGGAGGTAGGAGATAGTCTTTCTTCTAAATTATATGTCTTAATTTTTGACACCTGGACTCTTTCAGGTCACCCCTATTCATACTCAACCTTGCATTTATTGAAATAATCCTAATTCCTAGGGCCTTTGTTACAGTATGCTTGCCTATAGTCTACTTCTTTTGGATGATCCAGGAGCATACAGCTTTTAATATTGAGAGACATCAGAAATGTTGACAATATTATACTGTATAGGAGGTAACCGTCTAACTCAAGAGACAATATATGATATAGATAATGAGAAAAATATGCAGTCGTATATAAAAGTATAAAATAAGGTTCTAAGTATTATTGTGAAAGTTAAAATTACTGGATGGAAGACATTTAGATAAAAGTTTCTGAGGATGCTGGGACAGATTGCATAGGTGCATCAGAGTAGTTAAAGATCAAAGAGAAGAATCTTAGGTGCTGGGCAGGACATGCTCAGTGACACAGAGGCAAACATAAATAGAATGCCTTTGAAACGTGTAAATAAGAACAATAAAGTGGAATGTATTTTATTCAGTAGCTCCTCGTGAGCAATCACTCAGGTATCTTGACATTTTTCTCATTTATCACAAAACAAATGCTATCAGAATTCATATTGTTTGCCTTTTGGGTATATATGTGAAGCTCTCCCAAGTATCTTTAATCGTGTCACTCCTTACATGGAATTGTACAGTAGATTAATGTAGCTTAAAATTTCACACACACACAAGCACAGCACACGGAGTGAACAGCTTCGCATGCTTAGTGAGCATAATGGAAATACACAACCAAACCTGGAAGACCATGCTGGGCAATAAGGAATCAGGCCCCAAAGTGTTATGTACAGCCAGAAAATTGGACCAACACAGGTAAGAAATGAGAAATTTTTAGGGCCATTGAACACCACGTACTTGCAGTGTTCAGTAGCCCTGAAAATTTCTCATTTAAGCCAGGAAGTCCTTGTCTTGTTCAAAATGTTGAAATAAAGCCAGCATGTGCAAGTTCTCATTGATCAACTTTCTGCTGTTGTCCAGGACATCCCACTATGTTTTATGGTCCCTGATGTGCTTTCCAGGCTCTTGTCACAAAGACTGATTGTCACTCTCTCAGTCACTCTTGCATTAGTTTCTAAGCAAGTCCTCTTATCTTATGTGAATCCAGTCAAAAGGAAGAGCTTTCTGAGAAGTGAATTAGTTGAGGAAATAGTTAGCACTTGCTTACTCCCACAGTAAATTTCTTTCCTCTCTTTAGATTGAGGACTGCTTTGGTCTACCTCTAAGTGTGATCAGAATTTGTGTAGATTTCCTCCAGGTTCCTATCTCATCGCTCTTTTTTGACTTTGTACAGTTATTTGTTGGGCTTCTCTGATGAGGGCTATTATTTTACAGATTAGTATTTCATTCTACTTCTGGGAGCACTCTTTTTGGCATCAGACTAGTTTTTTTTTTTTTTAACTATGTCCTGAGATGTTGCCAGGTAAGCAGTTTCTTACAGATGATCAATGTTTATACTTCCGGGTTTAAACCCTGCAGGGATTTGTTGGTGTCCTTTTCGATATACCAAACAGATGGGGAAATCTTGAAAGTGAAATAAGGCATCATCAGCACTTGGAAATGCAAAGAGAAAATAGAGCTCTGGGGACCATGGTTATTTTATTTATGTCCTAGACAACCATAAGCCTCAGTCCTACACATTCAGATCACTCCTTCTCTCCGTCCTATACCCCAGACAGGACTGATGAGCCCCCACTCTGAAACTAAAGGTTGGGTTTGGATGACATGCCTTTATTACTTTGCTATCATTAGGACCTTTAAAAAGACTCTCTGTGGAACTTTGCAAAGGACATAATATAGTCTTGCAAACTTCTTTCTGCTCACTGCCTCGTGCAACAGCAAACGATTGATAAAGGCTTTTCATAAAAAGAAAAGGAAATTAAAAAATTGGACTAATCCTTTAAGAAAAACCCTTGAAGGCTGCTTGTTTTTGTTTTCTTGAGTTGAAATTGACTGAGGTTTCAGGGAAGCTGTGTTGGAGGACCCTCAGATGAACTGATTTGTTTGAAAATGTAATATTTTCCTTTGAAAGCCTCCAA
Organism: Microtus pennsylvanicus; assembly: GCF_037038515.1. Classification (NCBI taxonomy): domain Eukaryota; kingdom Metazoa; phylum Chordata; class Mammalia; order Rodentia; family Cricetidae; genus Microtus; species Microtus pennsylvanicus. Next base: position 49,082,231 of record NC_134601.1, read on the forward strand.
ACTGATCAGCAGAAAATGATTTCCAGTAGTGAAAATTATTTGTCTCATGTCAAGGACTGCTAATTATTTTCTCTGTATTTCTTACTAGAGACTTCAATAAACCATTGCATGTTCCCTAGAACCAGTAATGGATTATTAAGTGGTCAATAATATTTTTCAATTGTGTGAATTCATTATAACAGAGTTCTATTTGTAGGCTGATTGTAAAGTGGTAATTTTATTGTTTACTGAGTAAGCATTTACACAGTTTTTTTACATTTAATATTTTAAATATTCTGTATATTAATCAAAGAGTAATTCCAAGCAATTACCCAAGCTGCACCAGTACTTTAATACACTGAATTTTCTAATAATAACACAAGAACTTATTTAGATTCTATGTGACTTATTCATCACAAAACTTTTTCTATTTAATTGTTGACCACTTACATTTTCCTGAGAGTCTCATATTATAGTTACAGGAGCTCAGAACAACTTGCCCTTTAGAGTTTTATTTTGAGAGGTTGCTATACATTTTATAATAGAAGAATCTGAATTCCCTCAAGTGATTTATTTTAAAAACCACATAGGTACTTAATAACTTTCATTTCTATATAATTCATAAGACTTGTCCTGATGCAAAATTTAAAAAAATAATTTCATTACCATCCATTATTTTGGAAATAGTCTATACTCTTTATATATTAAATGTCCCAAATTTCAATCAGCTAAAATAACTGTGCTCTTTGACCTCACAATATTCGTCTGGATCATGATGCCTTGAAGATTTTTGGAATGTTAATGGGTAGAATTTTAAGGATAATGAATTTTTGAAACTTTCAAAAGCTTAGAAATAGCATTTCAATAAAAATGGTGATGTAGACAATATTACTTTCCTGTTCTAGTTTTGATAAATTACTTTTCCCCACTTGCCACCTAAAAGTCAACCTCTGTATTCAGATGGAAAACTCAGTACCTCATTTTATGCAGCACCTCAATATTTAAGTAATTAATTTCTTTTCATCAATACAAGTATCCAAGGGTGACAAAATGTATCATGATCCCCTACTATTGGAGGCTGATGTAGCTGTGCAAGATTCAGTAGTGATGAATTTCATCCTACTTTCAATCTAAACATGATTTTCATTTGTTGATGTCCCTAGGAAAATACTGAGCCCTAGAAGATCACTAAAATATTGTATACACCCTTTAACTTTAACTGTCCCTTGGTTTAGATATAAGTAATAGAATATTTCAGTTCATGTTCCTTGTACTTTCTTCAGCTGAGGTGAAAGGATCGGGATCTGCTTCCAGATCTGAGACTCTTGGTTCCATCTGTGAAGATGGATTGACTTAAAACCCCTTCTATGTCTTCATGACTTTTGATGTAAAATTCCATCAGAAAAAAATATAGTAAATCTCCTTTGCCAAAAGTACCCTATGGTATATGTGAAGTTGTTATTACAATAAATATAATAGGTAGATATCCTGGTAGTTTTAATTTTCAGCTTAAAACAACCAAAAGTCATCTGAGAAGAGTGAATCTCAATTAAAGGATTGCCCAGATCAGATTGGCCTATGGCCCTGCCTATGGGGAAATGCCTTGATCATTGATTAATGTGAGAGGGCCCAGCTCACTGTGGGAGACACCATCTCTAGTCTGTATAAGGAAGCTATTAGACACAATCATTAGAATTGGTGAGACAGAAAATTGCATCCCTCCCCACACACACACTGAGTTCCTGTATTCAGATTCCTGCTTTAAAATCCTGCCTTGCCTCCCTGAAATGATGGGTTGTGATTGGAACTGTAATTTGAAATAATCCGTTCCATTCTGTAGTAGTTTTGGGTCACATTAACAGAACCATTCACCATACATTCGTTTATATTTTTAAGATATTTAATAAGTAGAAACACAGAATGTCGATGTATTATCTATTGCCTTTTATTCCAGGTGCTTATTTGGATTGTTAATCTTGCTGATGTCCATCAAAAGTCCCATCCTTTATTAGGGGTGACTAATATTTCAATTACATTATTGTTGGTTTATTTGCTTACTTCTTTAGATAGAATTGCATCATTTTTAGTTTGTACCTATTACAATAAACAAATAAATATACCAATAAACAAATGTATGCAAAATGTTTCTCGAAGCTTGCATTTCTCTGTGATTAATGTCCGGGAGCACAACTGCTCTCTTGGTAAATACAAATCGAATTTATAGGAAGCTGCTCGACTGCCTTCCAAAGTGGTATGCCAGTTTGCTTTTGCCATCCGTGGTGACACTTGTATTACTCTCCACCCTTATTAGCACTAGGTAAGTATGGTTGTTTCAGTAAGAATTGGCCTCCATGGGCTCATATATTTGAATGTTTAGTCACCAGAATGTGGAACTGTTTGAAGGAATTAGAAAGATTATGAGGTTTGACATTGTTGGAATAGGTGTGACCTTGTTGGAGGGAAAGTGTCCAGTCTCTCTCTCTGTCTCTGTCTCTTTCTGTCCCCTATCTCCCGGTCTCCCCACCCCCTCTCTCAGCTTCTCTGCTTGTGGATCAGGATATAGCTCTCAGCTATTTCAACACCATGTTTACCCGCCACCACTCTCCCTCCCATAGGGATAATGGACTAAACTTCTAAAACTAAAAGCAAGGCCCCCAGTTAAAAGCTTTCTTTCATTAGAGTGCCTTGGTCATGGTGTCTCTTCACACCAATAGAACAGTGACTAAAACAGTAAGATATTTCTGCTTTTTTGCTTGTGTTTTACCCTAGGCCATATATGCTTACATTAGATTGTAGTTTTAGTTTGTATTTTTCTGATAACTGTGTTAAACATGTTTTTATTCATTTATTAGTCATTCTTGTATCATTTATTTTGAAATGTCTCCTTCAAACCTATTACCCATTTTAAAAATTACAGTTTCACTCTTCTAATCTCTTCTATGTAACTCATGAAATATGGATAAAAACACATTTTTCTTAGAATAAAAATTAGAAATACATGCATGAAACTGCAGATACACTTATTGAACATATCTATCCTATTTTCTTCTTGGAATGTAGTTTCTCGTGTTACCAGTCTAGCCATTTAAACCTTAGATGTTTTAGGAGTATACATTTATTTCTCTTGTGAACAGCTTTTTGGTAAGAATGGGTCTACAATAAACCCAGTTGAACTTTATCTCCTCTAGGGAGTATGCTGCATTTTAGGTAACAAGGTTGTGTGTGCAAGGCTAAAAACAACCACTAAAGGTCCATTGAAGTGCTTGTTAAATAATGCGTCCTATGGGGATTTTAAGCAGAATTCAGACTTTTGTGTATTTAAGAAAATATTTTGCAACGATAACTCTGACTTCAAAAAAAGAAGTAAAGCCGCTAGATGAACATTACTTATGGTGACAAGTTAAATGTTTCTTTCTCTGCAATTTCACACTCAATCTAGCTTTGTCTCCTTTACTGCTTCATAAAAAGAACAACTAATTGCTTGCAAAGATCTTTCCAACTACAGTTTGTTGAAGAAAGAATACATTTGTCTAACTTACTTAATTAGACTATTTGTGACTTAGTCTTTGTTTTCAAAATGTTTTCTAATTCCAATAGAAAAAAAGATTGGTTATCCTGTACAATTTTGATAACATTAAACGAAATTTAGTTTGAAGGGGACAAGTCAATGTTCAAATTTCTTTTTGAGTCAGACAGTAAATCTCGTTAACAAAAATGGAGCCTGCCTACATCTGTCAGTGCTTCCTTGGGGAAAAAATTCTTATCCCAGTGTTTCATCAATCTAGAATGGCAAGTGGTCGTCTATTTGCATTTACTCATCTTTTTCAACAAATACCATGACTCAGATGCTCATATTAAAAATCAGTGCAAAGTCACTTCTCAAGTGCCATCACCTGAGGGAAACTAAATATAAGTCAATGTTTTGGGAAGTGAGTTTCCTAATTAGTTCTCTGAATCTATGAAAAAAAAATAAATGGAGGCATTTCACATTCATTCAGAGCAAATATTTTCTTTCTTTGTTCCCAGAATTCAAGCTGGCATGACAAAATCTTTCGTAACTTCACTACTCCCCTTTTCCCATTAACTTCAGAGAAATCTCTAGGATAGAAGTTTGCAAACTGTATTTCCTATGATGACTATAGGCCTCACATTAAAGTCCTCCTAAATTCAAACCATGTTGCCCACCTGCATACCTGCTGTATCAGACATTAAACCAGAGAGTAGGGTAGAAGTGTGTGTAAGGTACAACAATCTATGTTTTAATAAGTCTTGGAAGCGATTCTCAGGTAAGCAAGTTTGAGAACAGCTAATCCTAGGGGAAGGAAAGGATGTGTGTTTAAAAGGCTATGCTGCATTCTTCTCTTACAGTTATACAGTTGTCAGCAAAGATGGACGGCTCATCGGGCAGTTTAGCTTCAATATTCTGCGTTGTAGGGGAATTCTTCCATGTTTATTGTCTCAGGCAGCAGGCAGGCCCTCCAGTTTCTGTTGAAGCCCAGGATGGTGGCCATCTCCTGGTCACTCAACTGGAAGTCAAAGACCTGAAAGTTCTCATGTATACGTGCTGGTGTGGCAGACTTGGGGATCACTATCACGTTTCTCTGGATGTGGAACCGAATCAGAACCTGGGCTGAGGTTTTCTTGTGCTTGGCAGCAATCTCTTTAATCTTGGGGTCCTCTAGTAGTGACAGTTGTGAGCTGACATGATTGTTAGCAAGTTATTGTAGCAACACCAATATTGTAGTGTTCAATAAAGAATCATGATAAAATTAGCGTGACTATTCCAAAATTCCTAAGATTTACGTTCAGCAAAATGGACTTTGCTTTTTAACCTTATAGCAGAAAAAGCATGATTTAGTAAGGTTTTGTGTTTGATAAGTGAAACCATAACTATCTTTAAAACATTTCTTTGAACTTGACATAAATTCTAGTAGAAAAGTATATGTATTTGTAAAGAAGCTAATCTGTGAAATTTCAAAGTAGCATTCTGAGCAGCGACTTCCAACTGCAAAAGGGTTAATTGTTATTACATTTTCTAATACATTATAGTAGATTTATTTGTCTGTAATATCTGTTTCACAAAGCATAGTACTAGAAGCATAACAGTTATTAAACTGGCATTAAACATTGGTTTCTAAAACCCTTATTTAGGAAGCATTTACATCCCAGAAATAGTTACTATAGCAAAGAAATTCGCATTCTAAATTTTTTCTAGTACATGGTCTAAGAGTAAACATTTTCTGTATTCAAAGAATTGAATTTATGTTAGAGTTTTCATTTTATTGATATGCACTATGGATTAGATGCAGTCAGTTAAGCCTTTTCTGGGCCAATTGATGTACCATCTCCAATGTCAATCTGAGAAAATCCTATATAGTGTACTATATCCCTGGATTACCTTATCTAAGTATTGCATGGACATTTCAGATGATATGTCTTGGCATGTGGTCATTTTCATTAACTTATTAGGGATTGTTAAAGCATCTCCCCCCTTTTGACACCTTGCCGTAATTGAATATAAATTGATTATAAAACAGAATACCAGATATTCAAGCAATAGGTTGATGGGGCTTCACTGGTCTCTCGCAGAAATGATGCTTATGTTGGATATTGTAGAAATAAATAAATAAAAACAGGAATAGGAGTTTTGCTGCTTGGTGTAGGCTAATGGGAAAATCCCATCAGCATACTGGGTTTTATTTTCTCTCTTATTAAATGACATGGTAATTGATTCCAACCACATTAAATTGTAAAATTTGGAAGGAAAGGGGAAAGAATACAAACTGTGAAGTATTGCCATGTCTATTGTGTATGTTTTCTTTGTTGTTGTTGTTTGTTCATTTGTTTAAAGAGCAAAGACATAATTATACCCCACACACACACTCATTTTCTCTCAGAACTGAGCCATCTAGCTTCCGAAGTCTGCCCTATTTGAATTTTCCAAAAGGCGTAACTTTTCTCCTTCGTTCTTTTTCTGTACTGTTTACCCAAACACCTTGGACTTCCTTATTCTTTATCTAAAGTTCTTTTCCCTGTCTTGTGATTGTCCTTGCAGGCTTCCGTCAGTGACATGGTTTTTCCTCTTTTCCACTCTCTTCCTCCAGTTAGCTAGCTGTTTGTTGTTACAGACTGCCCACCCTGGGATTTTTTCCTTTAAGCTCAAATACAGTCTTCTTCCAGCTTTAAAACAAAACAAAAGAATTTGCAAAATGTATCCCTTAAACTCATTTAGAGATAGTGGAAAACAATATTAGTTGCTCATAATTTTAGAGTTTAACATATTTGAGTAGTCTGTTTGAATGTAATATTTTTCTCAGTTTTATATTACTTATTAGATTATATATAATATACATGGCATACTCTGAAAAGCAAATAATTTTGCTATTTTAAGCATAGGTGTGCTGTATAGATCACATATATTCATTTTAAAGAGAAATTGCTTTAGAGGGCATCTCTCTATACTTTATACTTATTGTACTCACTTATTTCATTATATTTTGTGCAACCAAAATATTGTAGCTATAAGCTATTTTGAGGATGCTTTTTTTTTAACCCAAACCTTGTAAGAATCAAAGAGAGCATAATCTTAAGTAACAGAAGTGCAAAATAAGCACAGAATTCTAGCTACCATAAATAAAAGACCAGAATTCTAACTTTGCAAAAACTCGTAATTACTAGCAGTGGGGAAGGGGACATGAGGACAGAAAAGTGAAAGTTAGTGATTTTGTTCATACTTAAATACTCTCTTATTTTGTCTGAACTTTGTTTCTTTTCAGAGATAGAATTCTGTGAAACTCCTCCTGCTTTGTGCTCTGGCTACCAGACAGACATGCATGGCGTTTCTCGGCATGGCTACCAGCTAGACATGGGATCTGATGGAGACACAGAGACAGAAGGTGCTGCATCACCCGACCATGCGCTGAGAATGTGGATAAGAGGCATGAAGTCAGAACATAGTTCCTGTCTGTCAAGCAGGGCCAACTCTGCATTGTCCTTGACTGACACTGACCATGAAAGGAAGTCTGATGGGGAAAATGGTAAGAAAGCTACATCTGAAATTTAAATGAAATTCAGGAAGAATGGCTTTTCCCCCTTTGCTTTGTTATCACTTCCTATATCTGCCCATCTTTCATTTGGCATGCAGAATACAAATACATGTTATCAGGTTCCCAGGAACAAGGAGTATACTTAAGTATCTGGCAAATAGACACATTTATTTATAACGACACAGAATAGTCTTCATTTCTGTGGAACCCCTGGAGAAATTATCTCATGTAGTCAGCAATATTGTGAATGTCTTATTCATTACTCACCTTTTATTTTCATTTTTATTTTCCAGAGCTACCCCAGTGGGATTTATTATAGGAAGTACTCATTTCTTGTATTTGGGCTTTATATCGGTGTGTGAACAATGAGATGAACAATTATATAGCACACATACTCTCTGTAGGGGCTCTCTATTTTGATCCAAATTAACTTGCTGAGTTTATAAACAGATTCACATTAACCACATTAGAATGAAATCATTTCACAAACACAATTATTTTAAAAACATCAGTCATTTGCCAGACAATAACTACTAACGGCAATATCATTATATTGTAATTATATATGATTTCCTTATACAGTTTAGAAAATGAAATGGTTTTGCTTTTTGAGTTTTCAGGAAGGAGTTAACTTATTTAATGTATGCTCTTCTGCCTCTATCAAAAATCATTTCATAATAGACACATTAAACAATTATTAATCAAGTTAATCTAGTCTACCTATCATTTTCTTTGTCACAATATTATATGAGTTCCCTCTTATCCACATTCATGCCATCCAAACTGATTTAAACCATTTTAAAATGACAAATACTATATGTTCCTCTCATCTGAGGTTCCTAGATTTTATACAGTTACAAAATATTATTTATATATTTTTATATGAAAACAGAAATGCATTCTTCTAGGAGAACAAAGGGACAGGGAGATTCGGGGAAAGATGATATTAGACAAATATACTCCATATTCTATATATACCTGTAAGAACAGAATTTAAATGAAAACAAATAATTGCACAGAAAGCATCATGTTCTATGTTTCAGTCTAATCCTCTCAGAACTGTTTGAAATCTCATTCAGGGAGACAAGATTCTCTGCTGGCTGGTGCCCTTTCCTTCTTCCAGCATGAGATTCCTTGAGAAATTCCCATTTCTTTGGGGTCCATGGTTTTAGTAATCTGTTAGTCAACTGAAAGACACACCTGTCTCTTTTCAATATCTTCATCTCTTCCACGCTGGTTATGGCCCCTCACATAAACGATTGCAGTAAGCTCACTCAGTTGAAACAAACGTTGAGAAAGAAGTCCCCCTAGGCTGTACTATTCTATCTGTATATGATCCTCTATGGGAGGTTAATTTTAGGGATGAGGAAAAAATGAAGAACTAAGTAGAGCTAATGTTTCCACAACTCTGAAAACAATAAACACTATTGATTTCTACGCATTAATGGGGAAATCTTATGATACATACATAGATAATTTTTCATTAATGCAGTTATGTTTAAAAATTCTTGATGCAATGTTCATGTTGAAATTTTAGAAATCTTAGATAACTAGGACAATTAATAATTGGTAAAATGTTTATTCTTACAGGTTTTAAGTTCTCTCCTGTTTGTTGTGATATGGAGGCTCCAGCTGGTTCTACTCAAGGCAAGTGTTTTGAAATATTTAACTAAAAGTTACTTTTACCTCAATCAATAATGACACCTACGTAGTCTGAAAAATGAATGTTTACCAAATAACGAGTAACTCATAAGGCTAAACAAATGAAATTATCAGAGATTAGTCTAGTGACCATGCACTGACTTATTTTTCTCCTTTAATTGTGTGTATTTTGCTTATAAAGAGAAGCTGGAAGGCAGGTAGGGATAAGGATAATACATGCTTTCATGAAAAATACTGATTTGTCTTGGGGTTCGTGCCTAAATACAATAGCTACCCTTTTGTTCTTGTTCTTGTTTTGTTATTTTGTTTTGGATTTAGAATAGCTTTAGCTTTACCGTGATATAAATCTGATACTGTCATAACTTTCTCGTGCTGCCTAGCAGATAGCCTTGGTCCTTCTCTCAAGATGCTGCTATCTTGGCCTTACAATTGCATTTTGTTCATGTCATCAATTACAAATACCTCATTAAAAAAGAAAAAAAAAGCAAAAGGCAGGTCATCATTTAATGAAGATTTTTGTTTTTGCAATTCTTCAGAAAGGGGGCATTGATGACTATGTGTGTTTTCATGTTGTACTCATTGAATTTGTTCCTTTGAAGAATGATATGGAGAACAACATTTATAAATGATTTGCATGACTCAGTTTGTACCTTGTGGTAGGTCCTTTCTTCAAACCACATTTATTAAAAATTATGTGGTAGTTAGAATATAAAAACTTAGAATAGGAATTATAACATAGACAGTAGTAATATTTATTATTGTTGTTGGATCAACATTTCTAAATCCCCAAACATATATGATGCTCTCATTTTAGTCTCAGACCTATTACCTCTATTTCATTATTTCTTTTGTAACATAATCTTATCATTTCTCCCTTCCCTTTCCTCCTCCTGCCCTTTTTGCAAGAGGAAGGGTTAAACAACAATTTATAAACCCATTTTATAGTAGAATATCTTCTAATCCTTTTCATCTCTCTTAAATCATATTTTATATGATGTGAAACTGAACAGCTCTACTTAGAGTCCTGTATGTCTTACTCTGACTCCTACTATTTCCAATAAGGAGTATATAACTCGAGATCTCATCTATAACATATAATAAGGTTCAACTAGTGTAGAAACTGCAATTCTTCTCAAACGATAATCATCAGGGCTGGCCTATATTCAGTATTTTCTTAGAGAAATCTTGAGAGTATAAATGCTTTTCTTTTCCTAAATGTATGTTAATTTAAAAGAAAAAATTCAACTCATTTAACTTTGTGTTTGCATGTAAATGGAGCTATTTATTTCCCACTGATATCATCCATTCATGAAAACATGCCTAGCAGAGTATTTACCTCATTAACTCATTAGCTTGAATTTATATATTCTATATTTGAAACATAAAAATCCATAAAATATTTTTGATTTATAGGTTTCAGCCGTTCAGATTCCATGCCATCCTATTTCATGGTTCAGTTAGTCTCAGTGACACTTTGTTTTGTTTCTGACTTCCTATACTTTTTGTTCTTTTTCCAATTATTGATGACACTATAGAAACAATATTATGAAGCACTTAAGGATGATTAAAGTTTCACTACTGTGAATGAGGCATACAAGCTTAGATAAAGGAAATTGTTAATTCAGGTGAGTTAACCAACCCGAAAAGAATGAATCTAAGAAGTGAAATCAAAGATGCTTATGACTCTGTCCATCACATGCATACTGTACGACTTAGTGGTACTTAGTGGTTCTACTTACATTTTCAGAATATTGCCTAAACAGATTGATTTCTTTCATTTAATCAATAGACTAAGTCTTAAAAAAATGTTTTACTCTTTTATCAACCATGTTTTGTTGCTATAAATTTAATTTAAATCTGTAACATGTTATAACCCCTAAAGAATTATACTAAAACTTAACTTGATTGTTGGAATATTTGAACAAGGAGGGAAAATAACAGGTAACAAAAATGGATACATTTTTCTAGGTTTTTATTATTATGTTTTTCAGTCCTGCCCTTTTGTCCCAAGACAATCCTTTAACACCTATCAATACTTAATTTTCTATTAAGAAAAAAGCATATGCATTAGCTAGCTGAACCTTGAGGCCTGGGTACCAGTTTGATATCATACTTCTTTCATTATACCCTTCTCACACTCCCTTTTCAGCTGTTAGGGCCTGAGCCCTAGACTGTCATACCTCACAAAAGGTGTTATCAAGCACTAGACTAGATAGAAATGTGGCCTGCTTTATTCACTGTTAAAGCTTCAATAACTAGCCACAGCATATAGAGCATAATTACAAAGTAGACAAATAAGAATCATGTCATGTTCTGATGTTTGGGGGCTTTAAAGCAAGAGATAATATATTTTTCATGAATTATCTATGATCTCTTTGAAGGATAGAAGTGCTACATCGAATCAGGCCTGTGGTTATCTAACAAGCAACTTTGCCTCTGAAAAATGATCACTTCATCATTTCTTGGAACTATATAACAATACTACTTTATATTAGTCAATATTCTCTGAAGGAACAGCTTATACAATGAATATTCATATATTAAACAGGGGATTTATTAGAGTGGTGAACAGGCGGCTACCTGGTTAGGCCAAATCTATTTCCTGACTGAAGGGCCAAGAATCTTGTAGTTGTTTAATCTTTGATACTGGATGTCTCAGCAGTCTCAACCTGGTGTTAGAATCCTGAAGGATTCCTATAGAGCTGCTCCTCGGTCTATGTTAGAATCCTGAAGAAGTAAGTCCTGATACCAGGGAAGGAATGCCTCAGTAAAAGGATAGCTGAATTTACCAGTGAGAGTGAGGACAAGATGACCAAAATCAAAAGCTTCCTTCTTCTATGTCATTGTATGTGCCCTGTCGCCACAAGATATGGCCCAGATTTAAGGTTTATCTTCGCAACTCAAATGACCCAAGCAAGAAAGTTTTTCACAAGTGTTCCCAGCTGTTTGGGTTATAGTTGAGTCTGGATGTCGTTAAGTTAAAAACTATGATTAGACATCTTAATTCTACCACTTGTCAACTTGAATATAAGCACATCTCCTTATATCATACTTGATTTCCAACAAGTTCACAGTGGTTTCTACTTCCTGCTCACTTGGTCCAAGCAGTATAATGTTATCAGCATTGTGTATCAGTGGGACATTTTACAGGAGAGACAGATGATCAAGATCCTTTCAAACTAAGTTATGACTCAGAGAAAGAGAGTTAATATACCCTTGAGGTAAACTTGTAAAAGGATACTGCTGGCCTTGCCAGCTGAAGGCTAATTGCTTCTTGTGATCCGTATGGACAGGTATCAAGGAACAGGCATTTTCTAGGGCAGTAGCTGCATACCATGTACCAAGAGATGTGTTAATCTGCTCAAATAAGGATATCACATCTGGTACATCAGTTGCAATTGGTGCCACTACTTGATTAATTTTGCAATAGTCAACTGCCGTTCTCCATGATCCATCTGTCTTCTGTGCAATCGAAGTAGGAGTGTTAAAGGGAGATGTGGTACAAACCACCACCTCTGTATCATTCAAGCCCTTGATGGTGGCGCTAGTTTCTGTAATTCTTCCTGGGATGTGGTATTGTCTTTGGTTCATTGTTTTTCCTAATAGAGGCAACTCCAATGAGTTCCTTTGGCTATTCCAATCATAATAGCCCTCACGAAACCAATATGGGAAATCCGTCAACTTCTAAGTACATATACCCCAAGTATACATTCAGGAAGTAGGGAAATAACCACAGGATGTTTGGGGACCCACTGGGATTACTGTGAATATATCACCCAAAACTCCATTAGCTATCTGACTTGCATAAGCCTCTACTTTAACTGAAGGGTCACATTTGCTTTTCCTGTCAGAATCAGTACCAATTATGTATGCTCCTAAAATATCCCATAAACATGGGAAATGTTGATTATTTCCTTTCTCCAGTCTTTATTTGCCCCTGTAAAAGGAATGTGTCACAGTGAATTTATTGGAGAAAGCTAACAGTAAAACTCATAAGTATTTTTATAAAGTCCCTTTCTCACAGGACCCTGGGCATCATTTAATTCAAGACATTCAGGGTTTGCAAATAGGTTTAAGTCTAGAAATTGTTTTAGGGGCCAAGGTTCCATCTTGCCACTATTCAATATAGCCTTTCTTGGATTTGTTCAATAATTTTTCTATTTAAACAGAGTGAATAACAGAGTAGGTTCTTCGATTATTATATAATTAAGAATATTTTATTATATAATAAAACACAAACACAATTCTTTAGTCAAAGTTCCATTTAAGGATCACCACCATAAAATATCACTTTGTCTGTGCTGCCCATTATGGGTCAGGCCATTATTGACATTGCTTCACTTGTCCTTCCCATTGCCATAACAATGCTTACCTTTGTCTTAGATGATTTAGTTTTGCCACCTGGCCCTTTTCCCTCAGGGCTCAATGTTGTGCAAATTCTAATTGGTCTTAATAATAAAAATCCTGAGGCAGATATTAGGGGGTGAAAGCTGAAATATCAGAGAAGCAGAGCAGCCAGTCACTAGTTCTTAGCTCTGCTTAATCCTCAGACCAAAGAGGTGATACTGGTGTAGTTAGCTACACACTCTGATCTTCAGGCAAGCTTATTTGTTCAAGGAGAAACAAAGTATCACCACAGCCCAATTATAACCCATTGAATTTAATTCCTACAGTTGAGACACAGTATCTAGCATCCGAATGCCTAGCACAAGAAAAGTCCAACCATAAAGTTCTTCAAATGCACTGTGGCCTTTCCCATCATTTTGGATGTTACCTTATTAGTGAGTGACACTTTTTCTGAAGGATCAGGCTTTGCACAGCATACCCACTCTAGTCTTGAGGTTTCCCAGAACTTTAAAATTCCTTCATCAACACAGCAAAGAAATGTAAAATATCTCCATCATCTTTTCAATAGACCATCTTATGATAAATTTTGGTTGTGCAAGCTTCCATACTAAACCCAGAGGGCCCATATCAGAAAACTCAGTCTGATCCAGTTTTATGATCCTTCCACCATTATACCAATATTGCATGTCCTTAAAATCTATTCCCATATATATTCCTCAGACTTCTGCTTGCATGAATTAGCAAAATCATTAAGTTCTTTAGTGATATATTGCACATCCTCATGGCCTATCTATACTTATTATCTCCCTAAAAGCAGGTTTAGCTTTGAGTCTGGATATAGTTCTGAAGGCACATAGGTAGGCGCTGAGTGACATCAGTATTGTTTTGTCTGGCATCTCCTTCAGGCAAGATCACTACTAGTCCAGCAGACAGTGATGGATTAATTTCCTCAGGCAAAGGTGGAGAGGGCAAGGCTGCAGTAGATGGGAGTGGAGAAATAACCTCTGCTAAGGGTGAAGGGACTATTTCCTCAGGTGAACTAAGCCCCGCAGAATCTTTGGGTGCAAAGTTCTCAGCCTCAGTGGGTTCCTTGTACACATCTTCATCACCAGTTATAACATTCTTATCAAACAGTGCACTTATTTAACCACTTACACCCTCTTAGGCTGGGATTTGAATTTTCATTGAAATACAAGTAATCTTATACTGATGGTTTGGGTTTGATTTTCCATAACTTGAAATCTATGGCTGCTGGGAAGATTCTCTTCCATGACACACTTATAAACTGTTAGTCTGTTTTGTTTACATCTGGAGCCAGGCACTCAATTGTGTCACTGAGTTCTTTTCTTTCTTTTGTCATATATCCGAAGATATTACAAGTTGGTTAATTTTATCAAGGAGTTCACTCTTATGTTTCATGAATATACCCAGATATACTAGAAGCACCCAGGCAGAATCATTATTTTTCTCATTTTTCCACAAATTGCCAAATGTTTTATGCATTGAATCACTAAATTCCCTTTTCTTTACAATCAGGAAAATCAAATGAATCTATCCTGGTAAGTTCGTTAAGTAGTTCATACCATAGATACTTATTGCTCTCCATGCTACTAAGCGAGGCTTCAGTAATTATAGGTAGTAACAGATTAGAAAGCCAGTTCCCAATGTTTAAAAAAAAAAGAGACAGGTGGATTGTTATAAATTCAAACCCAGCCTGGTATACAGGGTGAGTTCCAGACCAGCTAAGATTATATAACAAACCCTGTCTCAAAGACTAACAAACAAACAAAAAATTCAAACAAACAACAACAAAAAAATCTTTAAAATTTTGTTTCTCTAGAACCCATCCTGCTTTCACAATCTGTATTAGCCAGGGTTCCATACAGGTACAGAACTGATACACCAAATATCCGATATTAAAAGGGAATTTATTAGAATGGCGTACAGGCTGTATTCTATGTAGTTCAACAGTGGTTGTCTCCCATCTGAAAGATGAAGAATCTGGTAGGTGTTCAGTCCACGAGGCTGGATGTCTCAGCCGTCTCAGTCTTGTGGCAGAGTCCCAGAGGATTCCTAGAGAGCCGCTGGTCTTCAGTCTACATTGGAATCCCAAAGAAGTAGGTACTGACACCAGTGAAGGGGTGCTTCAGCAACAGGATAGGTGAACATGCCAGTGACAGTGAGGGAAGGCAGGCAATAAGCAAAAGATTCCTTCCTCCATATCTTTTTGTGTGGGCTGCCACGAGAAGGCATGACCCAAATTTAGAGTGGTCTTAATATCTTTAGTGACCCAGTCAAGGAAGTTTCTCACAGGTGTGCTCAGCTGCTTAGCTTAGCCATCATACTAATTAACTGTCAACCTCAGAAATTAGAATAGCTCACAGTAGTTAACTCTGACTGTACACTGAGTTGAAGGGAGAAACCTTGATCAGCAGCTAATTTGGAATAATCAGTTTTCAAAAATGTGTTTTTCTATGTGTCCTTAATGAAAAAAAAAAGGACTATAAGATTTGAAAACAAAACTGTTTGTTAAAAAGGAAATAGAAATAGGAAGAAAAAGCATTTGTTAATTTTTTAAAAATTTATTAATTTATTAAGGATTTCTGCCTCCTCCCCGCCACCGCCTCCCATTTCCCTCCCCCTCCCCCGATCAAGTCCCTCTCCCTCATCAGCTCAAAGAGCAATCAGGGTTCCCTGACCTGTGGGAAGTCCAAGGACCGCCCACCTCCATCCAGGTCTAGTAAGGTGAGTATCCAAACTGCCTAGGCTCCCCCAAAGCCAGTACGTGCAGTAGGATCAAAAACCCATTGCCATTGTTCTTGAGTTCTCAGTAGTCCTCATTGTCCGCTATGTTCAGCAAGTCCGGTTTTATCCCATGCTTTTTCAGACCCAGGCCAGCTGGCCTTGGTGAGTTCCCGATAGAACATCCCCATTGTCTCAGTGTGTGGGTACACCCCTCGCAGTTCTGAGTTCCTTGCTCGTGCTCTCTCTCCTTCTGCTCCTGATTTGGACCTTGAGATTTCTGTCTGGTGCTCCAATGTGGGTCTCTGTCTCTGTCTCCTTTCATTGCCTGATGAAGGTTAATATTCAGGAGGAGCATTTGTTAATTTTAATAAAGTATGAATTAAAAAGAAATTATATTTATCTATAGGTTTTATGATAATGATAACTCTATTCAAACAATATTTATTGAACACTACATATTCCCAAGCTTTGTATTCAGTACTAGAGATGCATGAAAAATGAATTATATACAATCCCTAACCTCAAGGCATTTATATACTGATGGGAACCATTAATGCCAAATTAATTAAGAGGATTTATTATAAGTGACAAAAACAATTTGAGCAACATTAAACAAAATCTAAATATATTAAATGGTCATGGGAATTCCTCGTGGGATTCAGTGCAAAAAAAGGCTAGACTGCAAAAAGTGACTACATAGAAAGATTTGTTAAGACATTTCCTTTTTCATATGGATCCCTCTTATCTTTAGGAGCTTCACAGACAAGGGTAGATCTGACACAATTCCATCACAGCCAAGAAATCCATGACTGCTCCCTATTGCTTCTGTACTTCCTACCCAGAACCCTGACAACATAGCATATACTACCAAAAAACACCATACTATCATAGCCTTGCGTATGCCATTTTCAGACCCTAAATTGCTTCACAAGAACATCTGGAGTTGTGAGACAAAATGGCCTAGATGAACACCTGGAGGCTTTTGAATGACATGTAGGATGTATGCCAAATGAAGAGTTACCTTTCTGATAATTGACCATGTGGGACCATTCATGCACATTTACTGGAGGGATTTGTTTCTTTTACATTTCTTTCCTGTGCTTTCTATGCTTTCCCCTGATGTTCTAAGTTATACAGGACACTTCTATAGCAGTGAGAACAGTTCCTTAGGAACCATCTAAAAGTCAAAAGAAGTGTGTGAAACAATGCAATGATTTGGTAATAGCTTTGGCACGAACCCTGCCATATAACTGGCACTCTAATGGTTCTGTAGGAACCATTATGCATGTTTGAGGCAGTGCAGTTGACTTTTGTAGCAGCTCTTTTGGAGAGTTACATGGTCAGAGGAAGTATATAAGTCATTTGGGTTGTTTTAAGTGTGTGCCACATGTTTCCGTGATGACTGTGATACTCTTAGAATTGAAAACCAGTTTAATGATATTGAACTTTAAGCTATTGTCAGGGTACATAGAAAAATACATAGTTTTGAGTAGATAAACCTTTATTAATATGTTTTTGTGATAAATTAATGTCTGCTAATAGTTTAAAGTTGATACTGTAAGAACAGCTTTAAGTAAAACCACGAGCCAGTCTGTTCGTCTTCAGCTTTTAGGTGCCACTCTTGAGTGATGCTCATTTCCGTATTATCAGTGAATGGACAGATGGAACTACGTGATACACAAAGTCTAGTAAAGTTTTCTAGTTCAGATATTCGCATATTTCCCTGTTTGTTGCAGAAATCCATCTCGTCCTCACTGAGGCATGAGATCTATTCAGGTAGGTGTCACTTTTATCTTTAGCTGTTCCAAAGATACAAATCAAGGTCTCTGTCAGTTTGTTCTTTAAAAATAGTGCTACTACTGATCTCCTACACACATATCTTCTTTAATACCTATTGGCTACTTTCTTATAAGTGGAAGGGATAGGCTGTGGGAATGGTCATTTAATGTTACCTATCACCAAATTTTCCCCTTAAAAAAGAACCATTAGTTTATCTTTCTGCTAATGCTTTATGAAGACTATATGTTTTCTCATATCACCTTCAAGGCTGGCAGTAATAAAAAAGATTTTAATATATATTCTGCTAAAATATAATAGTGTCCCTATACTATTATTTTTTGTTTATGAGTGAGCTTAGAAATCTTTGTAAATGTTAATGAAGTTTTATCTCTTATTCTCTCGATTTTTATAACATTCTCTGTTTATTTGTCTACTTATAATTACTAAGGAAAAAATTGGCAGTAAAGTAGAAAAATACAGATAAAGATATAGACCACAGTAAAGAAAATAATAATGTTTTCTAAACATCAAAAAATTACCTTCATTCATCAGATAAATTTACATTAAAACACACTGTGAACTCCTGGAGCTCAGCCCAGTGCTTGGCTGTGGGTCAATGCTTCGCTTCCATCAGTTACTGGATGTAGTGAAGAGAGAGAGGAGGAATGATATTAGCAAAAGGGGTCAAGATCATAATGGGGAAAATCACAGAGACCCAAGATAGTGGGAGCTCACTGACTCTAGACTGACAGCTGGGGAATCTACATGGGACTGGACTAGGCTCTCTGAATGTGGGTAACAGTTATATGGCTAGCTTTGTTTGTAGGGCCCCTGGCAGTAGGACCAGGAATAATCCCAGGTGCATAAACTGGCATTTTTGAGCCCATTGCCTATGGTGGGATACCTTGCTCAGCCTTGATGCAGTGGGGGAGGGACCTGACCCTGCCTCAGTTTGGTAAGCCAGACATTGTTGACTTTCCAAGGGAGGCCTTACCCCCTGTGATGAGTAGATTTGGGCTGGAAAGAGGAGGGGATTAAGGGGAGAAGGGGAGGGAGGGGAAACTGGGGTTGGTATGTAAATGAAAAAAGCACTTTTAAATAAAAAAAATAGAACTGATTTTAAAAAACTGGCAATTGAGTAAAGGTGGTAGCATGTGGGTGATCCTCCCCAGGAAAGAGCACACTTTTTACTTGTCCATTGTCAAGTGGGCAGGACTAAAAAATGTGCATACAAGTAACATTATATGGACTCAACATGTTATATTTAGGAATATACAAAAACAAATACATATGTGCATGCATTAACAACTAGTGAAAAAATTGGGTCATGAATTTGGAGGAGAGTGGGAGGAAAATATAGGAAGGTATGGTGGGAAGAAAAGGAAGGGACAAATTTTGCAATTAAACTGTAATCTGAAAAATAAGCAAAAAATGCAGTGAGAAATGATTGCCTAGAGTATTAGCTGTAACACATATTTCATAGCATATACTTTTTGAAAATGAATACCAGATACTATTATAGGTTTATAACCAAACACAGTTTTATGAAAGAAAATTTGACAGTATCCCACAAAAACTGAGCCTACATCTCCATTGACATAGTAAATTCAGTTCGTGAAATTTAGCTTTCAAGTGACCATACAGTGTTATATATTAGGATGATCCAACAACTGAAGCATTGTTGGAAATATTGAAAAAGCAGGCATACTGAACAAGATGTTTAACAAGTAGCCACCTGAATGGTGTATAGACAATGCATGCCCTGAAAAACTCTCCAGCCTTAGAAAGTGTGAGACACAAATAATAAGTGGGTTGTCTCAGAGGGATTTGGACAGAGATGTTCTACTACTTTCAAAATGTGTATCTATTTATAATTATTAAACATTTTAAGCAATCCTATGTGATCCACCAGTGATTATAACATTATTCTTTGTAACCTTTATGTTTATGTGTGTGTGTGTGTGTGTGTGTGTGTGTGTGTGTGTGTGTATCAATAGATCAGGAATATTTTTAACTCATTTGACGGAAGCAAAATGGGATAACTTTATACATTTTAGTGTGGAACAATCTTTAAAATACATCATTAAATCAAACCTCAGTCTTTGAAACACTGTGTGTTTTAATGTATTTTTGCCTGTAACTCCATGTATGGGCTATATTTAATTTAACTTAGTTCACTATAAATTTACAGATAAATTTTAAGAACAAAATTTTTATAAATGTATCTCTCTTTGCTATGCTCAGCACCCTCTGACATATTTTGTTCCCTTCTAGTCCTTTGTACTGTTCATTATGATCTAGTAAATTCATTTCCTCCTTCACAAATAGATCACAATCTCCAATTACAAATCACAATATTCAGTATAGGATATTTTATATGTAATTTTAATGGAAATATACACATATCTTCCTATATGTATAGATTGCTTTGGAACCATTAAGAGTAAATGAACAATAATTATTATTACATTTGTGGAGAGCTACTTACACAGCTAAGAGGTAGATTCTGAAGGCAGCTAGTTTTTTCTATTTACTTTATGCCCTTTGAATTTCTTATCATATGCTGATAATTTTTATTTTACATTATTTTAAATGAATGAATTAATATATCATAAATGAAATAATACAATTTGCCTGTCCTCTGGAGTGATTTAAAACAGTCAATAGTGGCTGCTTATAGAGGATTTTTGAGTGTCTTATGATACAGTATACAAATAAATCATCTGGGTAGGAAATGCCGTAAATATTTCCTTTATAACAGTCTCCAGTTTCAGCTCTTGGTTTCCTTCTTTTGTTTCTTTTCCTTTTTTTTTATAAATTAATGAATTAACTTTTTTTCCAGCCTTATCAGTTTCCCCTTTCTCCTCTCCTCCCAGTCTCTTCCCCAAACTTCTTTCTCCCCTGCCCCACCCCATCCACTCTTCCTCCTTTAGCTTCAGAAAAGGGCAGGCCTCCCATAGATATCAAGCAACTATGGCATATCAAATTGCAGAGAGACTAGGTACCTCCTCTCCTATTAAGGCTGGACAAAACAACCCAGTAGGGGGAAAGGGTAATAGAGTCAGAGACAGTCCTTGCTTTCACTGTTAGGAGTCCCACAGAAAGACCAAGCTACATAACTGCATCATGTGCAGAGGGCCTAGGTCAGTCCCATGCAAGCTCTTTGTTTGGCAGATGAGTCTCTGTGAGCCCCCAATTAGCCCAGATTAATTAATTCTGTGAATATTCTTATGGTGTTTTCATCCCACTGGTTCCTACAAGCCTTGCTCCCCCACTTCCACAGGATTCCCCAAGCTCTGCCTAATGTTTAGTTGTGGGTCTCTGCATCTGTTTCTATCGGTTGCTGAAATAACAACTGGGCTAGGCACAAATCTATGACTATAGTAGAATATCATTAGGAATTATTTCATTGATTTTTTTTTTTGACAGTCATGTTTGGTTCCACCTGTGTCCTGGCCCTTAGGGGTAGTATGGGTCTCAAGCTGAATCGGTCATTGGTTAGCCACTCCCATAAGTTTTGTTACACCCTTACCCAAGCTTATCTTGTAGACAGAACAAATTGTAGGTGAAAGGTTATGTGACTGGGTTTGGGGCCCAATCCCTCCACTGGAAGTCTTCCCTGGTTATAGAAGATGGCCAATTCAGGCTCCATATCCCACAGTGTTAGGAATCTTAGTTAGGGTCACCTTCATTTATTCCTGGAAATTTCCATTGTGCTAGGTTTCTACTCATCCCAGAGATGCCCCCAATTCCAGTTGTCTCTCCCTGTAATCTCTCCCTCCATCCTTCTTCTGGCTGATTCCTCCTGTTCCCATTCTTACTCACCCCCATCCATCCAGACTTCTCCCCTCACCCCATCCTTGTTCACCTGTGATTTCTATTCTATTTCCTCTTCCCTGGGAGATCCATGATCCCCCTCCTTGATCCCTCCTTGTTATCTAGCCTCTCTGTGTCTGTGGATTGTAGCTTGGTTATCCTTTACTTTACAGCTAATATCTACTTATAAGTGAGCACATACCACGTTTGTCTTTCTGAGTCTGGGTTACCTCACTCAGGATGATCTTTTCTAGTTCCATCCATTTGCTGGCAAATTTCATGTTATTGTTCTTAACAGCTGAGTAGTACTCCATTGTGAAAATGTACTACATTTCTTATCTATTCCTCAGTTGAGAAGCATCTAAGTTTTTTCCCCCAGTTTCTGGCTATTACAACTAAAGCTGATATGAATATACTTAAACAAATGTCCTTGTGATATGGTAGAGCATTCTTTGGGAATCTGCCCAGAAGTGGTATAGCTGGGTCTGGAGGTAGATTGATTTTCAATATTCTGAGAAACCACCATATTGATTTCCAAAGTGGCTGTACAAGTTTGCACTCCCACCAGCAATGGAAGAATGTTCCCCTTGTTCTATATCCTTGCCAACAAGAGCTGTCATTTGTGTTTTTGATTTTAGACATTCTGACAGGTATAAGATGGAGCCATTTTGATTTGCATTTCCCTAATGGCTAATGATATTAAACATTTCTTTAAGTGTTTCTCAGTCAGTCACTTGTGATTCCTCTGTTGACAATTCTGTTTAGATCTGCCCCAGACTGCACCCCCTCCCTTGATTTATTTAACTTAGTCTCTGTCTCTGCGAGTGTCTGTCTCTGTCTCTGTATGTGTGTTTGTATACATGTTTTGTGAGTGTGTGTGTTCGAAAATAGTGTGGAAATAAATGTATTAATATCTTTATTGATGTTCTGCTCTTTGCTTTACTGTTAAGTCAACTGTTTATTTTGATTCTGTTTATGAAATCAGAGGCATACTCATTTGTTTACTTGAAAAACCTGTGTCTGCAGATAAGTTTGTACCTCACATAGGAAGCAGGGCATGGAAACATTGTAATCCAATGGACAAGCAATTTTATGTTCCTAAATTGTCTCCTGAAATTAGTAGGACAAAACAAAAAAGATAGTTGTAAATTTCAAACCTTTCATGTAGTATATACCATACCATTTTCCTCTGAGACCAACAACATGTATTTTTCATTTTACAATTTTAGCAATGTACACATAATCATATTTCCATGAACAAACACCTATTATGCTAAGTAGCATATTTTAAGTATAATTCCTGTCATTCACACAGTTGATAACTTCAATTTTTGTGTTCTATTTTATGACCACTATCAAGCAGAAATTTGTGCTTAAATACTTTTCATTTATTTGACTGTTTGTAAATGGAAAACTAGTTTGTCTAAGGCAATTTATCCTTTATTTTTATTGTTTCTGGAAAATGCTATTGCTTGCTGAAATAAATATTTTCTCTCTGTGTTTATGTGGCTTCTGAGGATCAAATTCTGGTCATCTGTCTTGCCTGGCAGACACATTCACCAACTAACCCATCTCACTGGCCTTCACATGAGCAGAACTTATAGTTAACAAATGAAAAATATAATTTAATTGTTTATAAATAAGTACATGCATTATTGAGTGATTTATGAGATTAGTAAGTCCATCAAAATTGTCAAACAATTTGATTAATTTAAGATACTCTCTAAATTGATATGTTGTCTGACTGAACTGCCTGATAATCCCAGTGCAAATTATTAAGCCTTTTGTTTATGACTGTGTACTCATATTTTATCAAAAAGCATGTCAGTTGATTGGTTGTAATAAGATATAGTTAGAATTTATTAATCCAGTAAGTGTTGTCAAGAAATGTTCCTTTTTAAGATAAAAAGCAAGAATAATAAAGACTAAAAATATGTTATCATGATATTTAATGATCCCAAATCATGTCAGAATTTGAGGAAAATTCCATAAAAGTTGAAAAGTGTAGCAAATGAAAGGCCAGCCTTCAATTTACATGAATTGCAAACATAACAAATCATGACATTCTTACCAGTCTTCCCATAGTTATTTGAAGTCCAAACACTGTGATACTGGACTGTCTCAAGAAGCAAACCCATACAAACATGATGGAAGAAAACAGTCACAGAAAAGGAAAAGGCAAAGGAAAGAAAAGTAACAGACAATGCTAGTTCCCTGCATTAAGTAATTACTTTTCTCACCATAAACACATAAATTATTTTGAACATGTCACTGCTTTGATTGCATTTTTGCTCTCTAGGCTACTCTTTATTCCTTTTCATGCTTTATATGAAAAACAGGAAGAATTGGAAAATAATTTTCTGTTTTGATTCAGGTATGGTTGTAGTCCTTAGTTTTGACATTTGTGTAATCAACTGAATGCTATCATCTTTAATCAGCTTCAGCCACAATAAGGTTTATCAAGATGTTTTAGCCGTAAGCCTCATTTCCAAGCAGCTGCCTAGATCACAAGTATTGGACAGGCATGTGAAACACTTTTTATAGTGTTCTCCTAAGAATCATAATTATATATACATATATATTTAAAGACACAAAAGAAAATAAATTAGCCCAACATAAATCTCACCATAAAAGTGGCTTTTCTGATAGCAGTTGGCCTCCAAAGAAGGCACTGGCCTTTACTCACAAGTACTAGAAAGAATAATCTGGACATATTTTTTTTTCTTTGGACCTTATTCCTTTGGACCCATGCGACTTAAAATAAAGAAATATCGTGCTTTCCAGCAAGTTGAGTTTCAGTTGTTCCAGATTGAATTAGTGTAAATAAAATAGAAAGAAGGGCTCTAGCAAATCAATACTGCATTGGTAGTAAACTGGAAAATACTGACAAATTATCCTTTTAGGCCTTAGCGAGGTTTAATCTAAACATCGTTTTCTCCTGACACGGTGAGCGAGAAGAGAGTAATTTATTACACAAGCCTGATATGGATGAGAAAAGGCTGCTGCTTTTTCTTCACTATTCTGTTTTTTTTTCCTTTTTTTATGCCAGTTCAGTTTTTGTCTTACTCCAGAAAGGTATCCTCCAAGAATGTTTGAGTCTAGGATTTTCAATGCCACAGCTTAGCATGCTGCATTTGGCTACTTGCCAGCTTGTTTAAGAAGAACATGCACTGAGAAGTGCACTATTAAGAATCAAGGTTCTCTTATATGCATGGGGAACATTCAGAAGTTCATGCATGCCCGTTCACAGTTTTAGATACTAGGAAACAACACTATATTTTATAAAAATCTGTATATTTAACATGAATAAAAATTACCTTGCCCCAAAATTTGAATGGCAAAAACATGAGTTTTGGTTCATTTAAGGTAGGTTCTAGATCTGATTCCATTCAAACTTGCTACTTATTTGTAGGAAAGGGAGAAAATTTGGAATATAATGTATTCTTCACACTGTCTCTTTCCTAATTTTGTTTCCCCCATTCTGCTCTTATTCATTGTAATAGACATCAAGCACAAATATGTGAAAGATGTAGCAGAAATATTGGGTCAGCTGTTTGTTCATCTTTTATGTTAAATAAAGTAGTTGTGTTAAATGTCATATCTTCCCACATGGGTATGATAAAGTAGCATTTTTTATTAACCCAAGAGGGACATGGACATAAGAAAACCAAGTATGTGCTTCTGGCAGGATCATTTCTCAAAGCATTGCAATATGAACAATATTTAAATTATTAGCTATATTTATCCATCTTATGTTTTAAGATCTAAGGTTTTATGATATTACAATTATATCTCAACAGTTATTTCATAGTATCAAAGATATCAACCTAAACACTTTTGTGTACTTGGGGGATATATGCATATTTAATAGTGAGAAATAGTTCCTATTTACTGTACCCCATGCTACATCGAAGCCTCAGTAGGTTTAGTTGCTCATGCAAACTAAGGAAATATTTACATTCCCAAGAACTAGGAACTAGAAGGAAAAAATTAAGATGGGATTAGTAAATATATTTACAGGAAGAGGATTTTTCACTAAGAAATTCAATTATATACCATTTTATTGTCTCACAGGGAAATGGATTTCTTCTAGAAAACACTTTGGAAAAGCCCAAAATTTATTACAGGCATACAGTTGTTACTATTAAGTATAAACGTTTCCACCTTTTTTTGTTTGTTTGTCTTTCGAGACAGTTTCTCTGTAGCTGTCCTGGCACTAGCTCTTGTAGGCCAGGCTGGCCTTGAACTCACAGAGATCCACCTGCCTCTGCATCCCGAGTGCTGGGATTAAAGGCGTGCACCACTCTACTCGAAGCCATTGTAGCACAGTTTTCCCAAATAAATTAGTGGCAAACTGCAATGTGTCAATGAATTAAGAAAAAAAAAACTTTTGAAGGCTTAAAGACAAATATTTGTTTTCTTTCAAATATCATGTAAAGACCTATTTTTCTTTTGTGAAATCTCTTATGATATTAAACCTTTTAAAACTCTCAAAACCAAGGAAGTTTTATGTGGTAGATATGGGGGAGAAATGAGAGACATAAAAATGAAAACTACACATGTTTACAAGCTACCAGCTTAACAGCTTGATTGTGTAGACTTGATGGTGCTTTAAAAAAATAATGTATGGATATTCCTCAAACAAAATTAAGAAATGAAAATTTTGGTGTCCTTTTCAGTCTGTGTCTGCACAACTAGGTCACTTAGCCAGAATAATATCAATACTTTCCTCCAATTGTCCAGACAGCCAGTTTCTACTGAATCATTGAATGGTCAATCCAGTTCACTAGTTAAGATTGCTAAAATGATCCACACTCGGACAGATACAAATGTAAGTTAGTGGAGCATGCCAGGCAGTGGAAGAGTTCTATCTATAAGAGCAAGCTCATCTAATGATCTCTGAGAGACATTTATTTATTCCAGAAATTGATTCAATGAGTAAAGTCATTTGAAGGGTTTTTAAGATATAAAGTAGAAAGGATACATTTAAAAATTAATGTAAAAATGTTTGTTAGAAATTCTTTCAATCACTGGAATTTATTCAACAAACAAGTCAAGCACTTACCATGGACAAAGGACTGGTGACCTAGAAATGAATTATTAGGCATTTTTTCTTGACAATTTGAAGAATTGTAAAGAAAGTAAACTTTGAGTAAATGAAACTGAAACACCTCTCCCTTTCTCCTTCCCCTACTGCAAAATAGATCATTTCAAAAGAAGCTTCATTCTTAACCATAAAGAATCTAAGTTACTTTGAAACAATGCCTTAGTCTGGCGTCTCCTACATGAATCTGTTATGAAGAACTGATTAAATGAGATCTCTAAACTAAAATATCTATCTTCCTTATTCTGTGTGCATATATATGTGTCATATGTATGTGTCTCTCGTACTGCTACACATATCTCATATCAAAAATCTTTTAAGAGTTTGTTTGTCAGTAACAATGCTTTGGCCTAGTCTCTACATGTAGCTACAAGTAATACACGTCCTGGGAAGAACCACACTCATTAAAAAAAAATGAGTGGTAATTTCAAAAGAAAATTAACGTAAGCTATATGGAAGGAAAGAAACAGGAAATATGAATAACATATGAGCATTCATCAAAGAAATACTGTCCCCAAGCAGAAAATAAAATAGAATAAAACAAGGATGATTAGTTTTCATAGAAATTATAATTAGAGAGCATAATGGTTTAAAATAAATGAATAACAACACATGCAAATATCTTTAAGACAGGATTCTAAACTGATCTCTCTTTTGCCACTTATCCTCTGGGACTCTATCAGTTTATGTGGTAAAATAGGATTTTTTAAATATAGTTGGGACTGCTAATCAGTTAGGTTTAAGCTTTAAAATATGTCCATGTGGCACAAGCAATTTACATGTGCACTTCCAAAGCATAGATGTGATGCTAACAGCAGAAAAAGTCGGAGAGATTTGAAGATTGAGAAGTATTCAATATGGAAAAGGTTCTTTGTTGCTGAGTTGGAAAAGCTCATTGCTACGTAGCACATGCATTTCAAGTGTACATATAATAAAGAAGAGTTTCACAAAATGGAGCTTGTTTACTAAGTAAAATACATTGATAGTCTTTTCTAGTCTAGTCTTGTTGCACTTAACCTGCTCCATTCCCTTCTATTTTATTCTATCCCATGCTGCATTATAGTCTATGCTATTACTTCAAACATGCCTTATTTGACACCATACAATGATTTTAAGATGACATGCATTACGATGTGGAATTAAAAAAATACAAAACTAGATACTCTATATCCCTCTATGTCCTTTATAAATTTTTGAGATGATGAGTAAAGATTGTTTTGTTATTGGCTAATTCTGAGTGTTGGTGAACATTGGAAAGGGTCAACACATCTAGAATCTTTGTTTCTAAACTTCTGACTTTTAGATGCAGAAAACAAATAATAGAACCTACACAGCACATTATGAACAGCTAGAGAAACTGTAGCTCTGTCATCATCCCTTTCTTTTGGAAATTGACTTCCATGTTATAACCCGGAATACTTTATTTTTCTAGAAATCTAATGTGTTGCCACATCAATGTAAGCATGCTATAGCATCCTCTAAAATTCAGAGGTCTCTTACAGGTCTTGTGATTTATAGTGTTAAGAAAGCCTCAGCTAATGAAGTTTTGGGGCATGACAAAAAGGATGTGAAGTAAAAAGTATCTCTTGGGAAGAGGAAGAAAAACCTAAAACACCATTTCCCATATGGCTCTACTTACTAAATTCTGTAAAAATAACTGGCAGTCAAACTTCAGAATGATAGTAAGATGCATCTACATGATATTATATTTAGTGGAATCTGTTAAGAGAAACCAAGAACTCACACTACCTTTTCCAATACCTCTTCATAGTTTCTAAATAGGAAGATAGCCCGTTCTCTTCTTGTGATGACTTCATTGTTGTCTTTGTCCCTTCTCCTTCCCTATATTCCAAACACACAATAGGTAGGAAAACTACTCCAAAACAAAACTCCACTCCTATACACAAATCTTCTTTTTTTTTCTTGACTTCATTCATTCTTACATTTCATCAACTCATGGTCTGTCTTTCATGTTGGCTTGGTAACTGATCCTACTAGTAATACAAAAGGCAAAAATTACAGAATATAGGAATTAGAGGTAAGGACTGAAACTTCAATGTCATTCTGTTCCAGCCCTTTTCATCTATCTCTCCAAACTTTCAAAGTCTTCAGTTGCGGAATAAAAATTAACTTTATAACACAGCCACATGCAATGAAGGACTGAAGAAATCCTAAAATAAATGGAAGGTAATAATAGTTTAATCCTTCAGTCTGTTAAAGTTTCTTAATCTATTTATTAAAACATTAGCATTTTAAGCCTGTATTTCAAACATGGTTTATCAGAACAAACCCATCAAGGCTTTGATTTTGGTCTTTTTGTATAGGGAATTGTTTCCATTGGAAGAAAATTTCACAAAAAAAATTTATTTAATTTATGCCACGTTAGTATCTCAATATATGTATTAATCTCTCCGAATCACAAGCTATTCCAAAACTGTATCATAAAAACCAGCATCTTTGAAAGTTTAGGTTGTTTTTCTATAGTGATGTCTTACTTTGGTTTTAGTTAGAGCATTATGATGTCATAGAAGGAAGGTGAGGACTATAATGGTTATCAAAGACTGGAAAATGGCACAAGGAGAGTAGAATAAGGAGAGTTTAGGGGTAGAGGCAAGAGAGTTGGCTAGGAGAAAAAGTTTTGTTTTTTTTAAAAAAATATGTTCTATAACACAGTAGAATTAGCTATGACTGAAAATTTGGAATTGTATATTATGAAACTGCTAGTTTTGAAGGTTCTAAACATAAAAGGAATGATAAATTGTTGGGGTTATATATACGGTAGTTACCTCAATCTTATCACAATACATTATATATACAAACTGAAATAACAGACTGTATCCCATAAATGTGTGATTATCATGTTATTACTTTTCAAAACTCTTCAGAAGAAAATGTTGAGGTATAATTGAAAAATGCTAAATACAATTATTTGGATTATAGGTTTTAAATTATAATATCAAATCTGTGAAATGGAAAATACATTTATACCTACTTGTGGCTAGTATCAATTTTAATTAATCAAAAACAACTCCAAATAATAATGATGAAAATTATATTAAAACACTATAAAACCATTGAATTAACTAATCTCTTTTATTTATGGATACTGACTAATATTTAGTTTGCAATTTGAAATATCATTTATATGTTCATTTGCCAAAATAATTATTTTAGTCCAAGTCCACCTACCCAGAGCATAAAGTAGTTTAGCTGAAATAGTTTTTTCTTTCCTTGAGTTGGTTTATCCTATTTGTCAAGAGTTAACTTTTTTATTACTTTGTTAATCATTCTTTAAAATTGCATGTTTTTCACTGCTCTTCCTAACAAAATTTAGATCGTTAAGTTAAATTGAATCTTTAGATTTTTAGACTCATTCTCCTCATAATGCTGATAAAATGTATTTTCTGTTGTCTTTCTATAGTCTTTTATAATTTGCATGATATTTTAATATTTTGAGATCAGGAGAATGAGACTTCACATACGTGATTTTCCTTATCACTAATGGCAATGCACTAATAAATCTTCTTTCTTATATGTCCATTATCAACCTGAAACATTTCACCTCCATTTTACTGTAGATAACCCATCTAAGCATCTTACACCGCCGTCAGGGCAACAATGATCACACCTTCTATTCTACTTTCTCACCTAACTTCCACTACTTCTACTCTTTTATTTTTTATTTCTTTTTTGGGTTTTCAAGACAGGGTTTCTTTGTGTAGCTCTGGCTGTCCTGGAACTCACTCTTTAGACCAGGCTACCCTCAAACTCACCTGCCTCTACTCCCAAGTTCTGGGATTAAAGGTGTGTGCCAGCACTGCCTGGCCTCCTTTATTCTTCCTAGTCCACTATTATTTCATCGAAATCTTCATAAGGTCATATATATCATATGTGTTTTAGAGCTAATCAATTGTGGATTAGTGTCACTTGTTGCTCTCTTTTATCTTCTCTCCCATTGCACTGCTCATTGCCCACAAACAAATCACATACTTCCCTGGTGCCCATGCACCATACCCAATTTTATTCAAATCTCAAGACTGTTTGTTTGTTGCCTTTATACCACTCTAGCTTCACTCTTCCTGCTCTGATGGGATTCTGGCAGAAAAACAGAGAGCGCAGACAGTATTGTTTCTTATCTCATACAGAAAACTGTAGGTCTTCAATAATGACGTTTTTCCAATTTCTGCCATCCTACTGTTAACATACTTGTAATTTTGTACTTAAATTTACAATGGATTTTGAAGTCAGAAGCATCATTATCCCTTTTCCATAGCAACTCTTCCACGCTGTTCCCACCTCCCTTGAATCTTAACATTTTCATTGTTCTGGTATTTGCCACGAATTGAATCTTCCATTGTGTTACAGACACTTCCTCCATTATCAGTCCATTCTCATTCTTCATGAACTGCTCCCTTTCACCTCTTTATTTACATGTGACTTAAATATTTAAGGATTCCAATAACCATACTACTGAACATTACAGCCTCATGTGCTCTAGCTACACAGTTACTACTAGCAGCTCTGCTTGGAAGCTTTCATGTTTCAGTTTGGTCCCTTGTCACAGTCTAACTTCACTGGTTTATTTTTCACAGTCATTATTTCCCTTCCCCACTAAAATAAACTTTCCACAGGGCAGGGATTTGCTTATGAATTCTTATTAACTAGAACCATATTTGACATAATCTAAAAGAAATATATTTACTGAAGAAAATTAATGAGTGGACTATAATTTGTGTCTTATTTTCTGTTACTCTAATGCAATTATAAAGAACACGCACATGAGGGCTACATTCTGGTACTGGTTAGTATGATTGGTTGTGGAAAAAGAGTAATTTTTCCGAGCTCTCTAGCTTTTCAGACTCCTTCCTCAGTGTCTCTTTATCAGTCTACATTTTTAAAATGTATTAGTCTTCTCAACGGAACTGACCTTAGGTCATTTTTCTTGCATTTATAAATATTTTCTGAGAAATTGTATCTATATTATATTTCTAAGCACTTCAATGAATTTCTAATGTAGAGTGCAAATGACCACTTTCTCCCAAAGTAGTTTCTAAAGGAGTGTCACTCATCTATTGGAGAATACATCTGCTCTTCAGACATAACACCAATTAAATGCCTTACTTCCTTCTAAATGTCTTGTATTAGTGGCACAGACATCTACTATACTTTTCATAACATAGATATTTTGAACATGTTCTAAGTTTTTTTTCTTCTCTCCTGCCTCCACCTTTATGCTAACTTCCACAAATCTATTTCCAAACTCCATTTCTGATGCACTCATTTTTCCTCCGTTACTCTCATTTTTCACTTACATCTACCCATACTGATTATTCACATAAGGTGGAAAAAGAGTCATCTAAGTGGTTTTCCTGCCTTCGTGTATTATAAAATTCAAATTTTAATATATAATATTGCTGTTCCAGGCTGTTTCTTTGGGGCTCCTAAATTATGACACAGAGACTTTTTATTAGTTTTAAATGCTCGGCCTAGCTTAAACATGTTTCTGGCTCACTATTTTAACTTAAGTTAACCTGTTTCTCTTTATCCACCATTTGCTTTCCTTCTGCCGTATGTTCATTGCTTCTCCTGTCTGTCTGTCTGTCCAATGGCTGCCTGGATTCTTACCCCAGACATGACCCTCATTCTGTCCTCCTTCTTCTCTTATTCTTCTGCTTATCAAGCCTATATTTCTCCTCCTCTTTGTTCTCTCGACCGGCCAACCCTGCCTCTTCTTTCTCTGCCTAGCTAATGGCCATTCAGCTTTTTATTAGACCAATACGTGCCTTAGTCAGGTAAGATGAAATAAATGCAACACATCTATACATAATTAAACAAATACAGCATAAACAAAAGTAACACACATTTACACAGTTAAAGTAACATTCTGCAGCATAATCAAATATAAGACACTTTACCTAATTAAAATAATATTCTTAAACCTATTGTACTATAAAATTAATACAAATTGTTTTCTTGCCAGTTCCTATGACTTGTACACTACTCATCAAGTACTATTCAACATGCCATAGAATCTAGCCTAGACTTGCTTCAACCTCTTAAACTCTACAGGCATACTCATTTACCTATTTTTCTCCCAAGCACACCAAACTGTTTCTCAACATGAAAAATGCATTTAATTTTACCAAAATTATAGCTTCCTTCATCATATTTCTTAGAAAACTTCTAAGAACTTTGCAAGCCAATTCAATACCAGTTATTCCACAGACATTCTTCTGGTCTCACACAGAAAGTCACTATGATCTTTGATCATCAAGCTTCATATATCTCTAGTAAACTATGCCTTAGAAATGTTGTTAGATACCTGTCTTTTTCAACAGATTATGAACTTGCACCTCACAAGTAAGAATTGCCAAGATGAGGAGACAAAGTACATATTTAAAAGAATAAACAGTGCCAGTGGTGGGTATGATAGGCTAGCTATCATGTGATTGAAATGAAGTAAGAATAATAAAAGCAAAATACATTTGCTTATTGAGTATGGATAGTTGAGATTTAAAGAGAATGTGGCTATGAAAGATGAATGTATCTTTGATTAATAAAGTAGCAAAAAGGAGTTATTTTACTTGAGAATTATGTTATGGGCAAATAAATAAAAAACAATTAGACTAGACCATATAGTCATAGTGTGCATTGGAACAGGGAGATTTGGGCTTGATTGTAGGTTTTCTGCTGGTTATGACATTATTACTGTCTTGTATATGTGTGTGCATATATAAACATGCCCCTTAGACAATAGACATTTTGATGAATCAAAATGAGAATGTAACTATTCTCACCCTAAAATTACAATGACTACAGTAAAAATGCTCTGAGAATGTATTTGCTTTAGTGCTGGCCTTACCTTTAATTCCTGCACAGGGAGGCAGAGGTAGGTGGATCTCTGTTTGTTTGAGGCCAGATTGGTCTACAAAGTGAGTTCCAGGACAGTCAGAGCTGTTACACAGAGAAGCCTGTCTCAAACACAAGGAACATAAGAGTTTAAAAGGATGTATCTAGTTTTGCTCTTCTTCTTAATTTGTTTAAAGTATTGCTCCCAGAATATACTTAGTACCTTTAGACCATAAGGTCCAGTTTAGAAGATGTACTGTTTCTGATGGTACACGAGAATGAAGAGTTCATTTATGAAATATGGCACCAAGTTTCGCCGACTAAAGCAAAGAGGAATAAAAACAGTGTGCATTCACTTCTGCAATTTGAGGAGCTAGTCATGGCTGTAGCACTAGAAGTCCTTTTTCTCTGTGGTTGTCCCTTTATTTAGAAGTTTACATTAATTAAACTTGATTCTCCTAGTGTTTGAATAGCAATTCTAAATGCCTGTGGTAAGAAAAATCACAAACTATAAAATCAGCCACAACACACATTCTTAAAGAGTCCACACAGTTGGTAGTGATATTTCCTAATGTTCCTTTGTCCTACTGTTCTCACATTTTCTGTACTGCTTTTGTTCCTAATTGTTATCTGTTGAGATTAGTGGTTTGCCCTTTGCTTTCTGGCATGACACATTGTACAAATGTTTTGTGGTGGGACTTTAATTTGTTCATGATGACACTGTTTCTGCCTTTGCCCATGGGAAAAATAAAATCGAGTCATTCTTCCTCTGGCCTTCTTCAGCTACATACCCTGTCAGTACGATGTTTATCTCAACTTGCCTATTGATGATCACATTGATTGTGGTGTATCCTAGTGTGCATCTCAGTGGTTCTGGCTCTCTCCTTTTGTAGAGTTCAGTTCCTTTAAACGAAAGCCTAGAAGAAATTTTAAACGTCACAGAGAGATACTAAAGGATAAGACTGCCCCTAACATTGGTTAGAACCCCTACTGTATTAGGATGCAATTCAGAAAAAGTTGTGTGAATGACAGATCATAAAACTGTGTGGTAATCAGTCACATGCTAGTCAAGCCTAGATTGCAGTAATGAGATATGTTTGTTTGTGTGTTTTAAATTTTCTGAAAAGTGAGTGCTATAAAATACAATATATTTGCAGAGAAGAAAAGTAACTTTAAAACTACTGCCTTTCATGGATGCTCAGTCTGTCAACTTTTGTCATCTGTGATTTTTAAAGTGTTTTCTGAAACAGAAGTGAGACTTCCAACATAGATTTATTTTTCAGTTTTACACTCTATTAAGCGTAAGCTCTCACTATGAATTTTGACTTATCTGGCTGGCTACCTTTATCATATTTTGTAATCCATTACATATATAGTAAATTTTTATAAGACTAGTGCCCAAGAGTTTAGTAACAGCTATGTGAGATGAAAGGTATTTCCTTGTATATATTTAGTGGTGTTAAAGTATGAAGTCAAAACCAAAAAAAGGGGGAGGGGAAACCAGGCAGTGGTGGTGCACACCTTTAATCCCAGCACTTGGGAGGCAGAGGCAGAGGCAGGTGAATCTCGGTGAGTTCAAATTCAGCCTAGTCTACAAGAGCTAGTTCCAGGAAAGCCAGTGCTGTTACACAGAGAAACCCTGTTTCGAAAAACAAAAACATAAATATTAATTAGAATGAGATACATATATATATGGAATATGAATTTTTATTGCTATATAGCAAATTACTACATATTTAAGAAATTAAAAGCAGCAATTTATTATTGTCCAGTTACTCGGAGTCCAGGATCCGAACACATAAAACTGAGTTCTATGCTTGGAGTCTCAACTAGTATGTAATCATGATAACAACTTGGCCTGGGTTCTATTCTAATGACTCTCTTCAGTGTGTATATGGTTGTTGACAGATTTCAATTCTTTTGATTATAAGACTGAATTTCTATTTTCTTCCTGGCCACTAGGCAAAGGTCACTGTCAGGTACTAGAAGTAGTTCTCTAATCTTTGTTATATTGTGTTCCCTATAGGCTCACTCATAGCATGGCATTTTCAAAGTCATCATCCCTGACACTCAGAGGAACAGAGACAAAAAGATGCAGACATAGAGAGATGAATGTAGACACATATGAAGAGACAGGAAACAGGATGAGAGAGAGAGAGAGAGAGAGAGACAGAGACAGAGACAGAGAGAAAGAATAAGAAAGATGAGGGAGAACAGAGGGGGTTAGAATCAATTACATGCTAATAAAATTAATCATGTAGATGTGTCGAATAATATTCAGGAATAAAGACTTTTGCCATATACTATTAATTATGAGTAAGTCACACATTACCCCGTGCACATAAAATGACAAGATTATATAATGACATAAACATTGGACCATCTGAGGTCCCATGTGTTACACTACTAAAAGAAATAAGACACAATTCACTAGCCTAAAGCCTAAATGAAATAATGAGTATTATCCTTTGATAATTATTTAAGATGCCTAATGTGAGCAAAATATCAATTGTGTCATGTATTATTTCTGAGTGTATACTTTTAGAAATTAATTTTTAGAGATTATAGAGAGAGTCTCTTAACTTGAAAATTATCAGTTGTCCAAGTAATTCATAATCATATGCTTATTACAAAAACAATTATAACCTAGAACTGTGTAAAATAAAACTGTCCTTTCTTCTTCACTCCTACCTTCCATAGCACATTTCTCTATCTAGAGATTTATCAGTGATAACAGTTTGTTATTTAGCTGTCTATAATATTTTGATAATGAAAATGAGATTGTGCTTGATATGTTTCCCTGTAGCTATATTTTTCAAGACAGTGTATTTGGTAGTTATTTCAAATCTCTTTTTTGCAACTTTCTATCAGCTACTTGGAAGTTCTCTGCTTGTATGGACCATTATATGATTCTTTATTTTTACTTTAATGAATTCGATGTACATATATATGTGCATACATAGAGTGGAAAGATTTATTTATTTTATTTATCTTTTATATAGTATAGTACATTTTATATACCTATTAATATATTATATAATATTTATAATATATTATATTGCACATTTGTTATATTGATAGATAAATAAATGAAATGTCCCTGATATTTAGGTACTGTGACAATATCTTCTTAAAAAATAATTTGTATTTAAAAACCCTACTGCCAGTATTGTGAATGAATGCTTTTTCTTTCCACTCCATATTTTCTTCTCTAAAATGCGTTCCTGTTAGAAACCCAGTGGGCAGACACAATAGAAATTAGTAAACATGGGAATGAATGAGAGAGAGATAGAAACAAAGACATAGGAGAGAGATCGAGAGACATTGAGAGAGCGAACACATTGGAAAGTATGGACATAGGCAGAGTCCATTTAGTTAACCACAGAAAATTTAGGTTCATTAAGAGTTTGAAAAAGCTACTCCAAAAAAGAAGCCTTTTCTCATGGTCTATAAAATTAGAGCACTCTTTTTAATTCAACCCACAATTTATACACATACTTACATATAAGTAGAGGATAGGGATAAGTAGGAGAAAGAGAATAGCTTGTTCAGAGAATGAACATTCTGGAACTCTAAAAAAATACCATGGAATGTTAGTAATGCATGTTATTAACTCAATGACTCTGAGAGTCCTTCTTCAAAGCCATTTCTAAATCACCTATCATTATATAATTAGAGGTCTCTTAAAACAAGTAAAATAGATCTATAAACCAGGTTGTCTACTAGAGTGCTAGAAAGCCTGCTGAGAGCTATCACATAAAATGTCACAATTTGTAGCTACCCTCCCCCTCAAAAGAAGTAGAATTGCTTTGATAATATATAATAACATCAAATGATATTTTAGATGGTATTGTTGGAGCTCCATGGAGATTTTTTTAAATTTTCTGATTACAAAATTTACTCAGAATCTCAAGGCTGATATCAAAATATCATGATTTGTTCAGACTTGCATTTCTTCTTCATCCTTTTTAAACTAAATATGAAGGCTACGGAAATACTCAATTTTCTCCAATTTTTGATACATACATTCTTTCTAGTTTTTTTCCCTCTTTTGAATGAGAATATATAGAAAGAAAACAGCAAGCAAATAAACCTAACTCCATGCCTTTCTGTATTGCAAACAAAATTTCAGTTAATTATGTCTACAATTTGAGATTAATCATGTAAAATAGAAATCTTGGCTTAGTTCTATTGGTTTAATCACCTGACTTAAAACTCCAACGCATAAATTACCATCACACTGTTCTTCTAATGCTTAAAGCTGCTGATTACACAACGTTGTCCAACAGTATTTTGAAGGGCTATTTTCTGTGCATAATCAACTTTCAAAGCAATGGTTAAATAAAATGTATAGCATTGCTTAAATTTACAAGTAAATTATTGCTTGAAATATGTTTTTACCTCCCAAGTTATTTTACAGTGACTACATTTTTGACTACATTCTTCAACAATCAAACAAAAACAGAACAATTTATATGTTTAAGAGCTTCATCTTCTTTTTCAAATTTATTTTTTAAAACAATCTTATCTTACGTACCAATCCCAGTTCCCTCTCTCTTCTGTCCTCTCGCTCCTCCCACCTCCTCACCATCCTACCTGCCATCCACTCCTCAGAGAGGGTGAGGCCTCCCATGGGGATCAACAAAGTCTGTCATATCACTTGAGGCAGGAACAACTCACTCCCCATCTAAGCTGAGCAAGGTATCCCTTCTTAGGGAATGGGCACTAGAGAACCAATTCCTGTACTAGGGATAAATACTGGTTCTACTGCTAGTGGTCACACCAACTGCCCATACTACAAAACTATCACCCTCACTCAGAGGTCCTAGTTCAGACTTATGCTGGTTTCTCTTCTCTTAGTCCAGGGTCAGTGAGCTCCTACTAACTCAAGTCAGCTATTTCTGTGGGTATCCCCATCATGGTCTTGACCCCTTTATTCTTAATGTCGCTTCTCCCCCTCTGTGACTGGACTCCAGGAGTTTGGCCCAGTGCTTAGCTGCGGATCTCTGCATCTGCTTCCATCAGTTGCTGGATGAAGGTTCTACGATGACAATTAAAGTAGTTACAGAGCAAGTGCTTTAGTACCCTATCCTCTATTGCTTAGATTCTTAGCTGGGGTCATCCCTGTGGTTTCCTCGAAGTTTCCCTAGTGCTGGTTGCTCCCTAACCCCATAATGACTCCTTCTTTCAAGGTATCTCTTTCCTTGCTCTCCCTCACTGTCCTTTACCCACCTCAATCTTGATTTCTCATGTTATCCTCCATGCTCCCCTTCTGCCCTCAAACTCTCCTCTTCCCCTTCCCACTCCCCTATCACCATCAATCCTCTCCCCATGCTTCCAATTTACTAAGGAGATCTTGTCTACTTCCCATTCCTGGGGGAATACATGTATGTCTCTCCTAGATTTCTCTTTCTTTCCTGTCCTCTCTGTGGTTGTGAACTGTAAGCTGGTTATCCTTTGTTTTCTGTCTAATATCCACTTATGAGTGCTTGTCTTTCTGGGTCTGGGTTGCTTCATCCAGAATTTTTTTTCTAGGTCCATCCATTTGCCTGAAAATTTCAAGATGTTATTGTTTTTTTTCCTCACTGACTAGTACTCCATTGTGTAAATGTACAATATTTCTTTTATCCATTTTTAAGTTGAGGGGCATCTAGGTTGTTTCCTGATCCTGGTTATTACAAATAATGCTGCTATGAACATAGCTGAGCAAATGTCCTTGTGGTATGGGTCTGCATCCTTTGGGTATATGCCCAAGAGTGTTATTGCTGAGTCTTGGGGAATATTGATTCCCAATTTTTTTTGAGAAACTGCCATACTGATTTACAACTGGTTGTACAAGTTTACACTCCCACCAGCAATGGAGGTGTGTTTGCCTTTCTCCACATCTCCTCCAGCATAAGCTGTCATTAGTGTTTTTGATCTTAACCGTTCATACTGGTGTAAGGTGGTATCTCAGAATCGTTTTGATTTGCATTTCTCTGACAACTAAGGATGTTGAGAAGTTCCTTAAGTGCTTTTGAGTCATTAGAGATTGCCCTCTTGAGAATTCTCTATTTAGATCTGTATCCCATTTTTAGTTGGATTTTTTGGTATTTTTATTTGAGACTTAGAAGCTTCTGTTAGGCAAAGGACACAATCAACAAGACAAGACTGCAACCTACAGAATGGGTAAAAAATCTTCACTTACCCCACTTCAGACAGAGGGCTGATCTCTAAAATCTACAAAGAACTCAAGAAAGTAGACATCAAAAATCATTTTCCTTCTTTGTGATTGGTAATATTATTAGCATTTTAAATTAATAATGAGACCTCTATACAAATAGGTTCAACACAAACCTCCCCAAATTTATTCATATACCAAATTATTTTATTTAAAAACACTAACCTTCTCTCATATTAGGAAATGTTGGTTTAGATATGTCATCATTAATAGCAGCGTTATTGAACTGTACAATTTTTATTTCAGCATTTGCCACGGTAATTTCACATCATTACTTTTAATCCATTTCTTGAAATTAATTCCTTCTACAACTTCAATTATGTCTCAAAAAATTTAAGTATATCTATCTGGAAAACTAAGAGCAGATTTACTTATAAAAATACACCATGAAAAATTTAATAATTTAAAGACAGTGGAATTTATTATGCAGTGAGGGGTAATTCTCAATAAGCACATCTCTTTTCAAAGGATTATTTTATTCATGTTTAATAAAAATGCATCTCTCCGAAGATGGCATTTGATAAACCCTCTTCTTTGATTTAATTTATTTTCCTGTTATCATTGTTAACTATGCTTATGAAAGATAATCTAAGGACACCACAGGAATTAGATAACAAAATACTGTGGCGTCACCTTCCTCCAGTTGATGCACTGATAACTGTGACTGAAAATTATAGGAAACTTAAAGAAAAACAAAATAAAAAAGGAAATCACTATCACATAGAGGTATCATTTTAGAAGCTGAACCCTTATAAATTGTATTGATAGGAAACCTGCACCTGAGCCACAGTGAATCACGTCCCTTGAATTATATTTAATGGCAATTGGAAATATCCTTGATCCTTATGCTTTTATTGTATGGCATGTTTTTGTGGCTCAGCTTAGGAAACCAAGTTTATTGGGAAATAAATTTTCAGTGTTTCATATGTTGTCTTTAAAGAAACAGTAGTCACCACCTGCCGCTTGTCACACATTGATGTCATTTTTCTTCCCAATCAAAAAGCAGGTCAGCAATATCCTAGCAGGACAAAAGGACACTTTTCCCTATGCACTGTATCGTGGGTAAGACTTACACCTAGTAGGACACAGGGCATATATTTTCTAATGTTCTAGGCTACTTCCTCCAAGAAAGAAAAAAGAACATATATATTATTTTACAAGGTCTGAAATATGTAGTACCCTTTCCTTTAGCTATGAATATGTTCTGTGAAAGCTATAGACATAGCTAAGTTAAATATTTACAAAAAATTTGGTTACTCATAAGGATTTGTACAGTCATTTTGCTATACCTGGAGTGTTGCACTTTCTCCTTTTTCCTTCGTCCACACACCCATATCCTCCCACCCTGATATACTCTGATGAATCCTTTAGACTTAAATTCCATTCTACATTCTCCAGGATCTTGACCACATCTGCTTCCATACACATCCAAGTCGACTTTGTAAGTAACATACATTACAGAAATGTCATATGGCCCAGGGTGTTTTCCTTGATTAACTCTAAGGTCCCAAATCAATCATGTGATCAATTAGCCAGGTGTTGGTGGTGCACACCTTTAATCCCAGCACTCAGGTGGCATGGACAGGTGGTTCTGTGAGTTCAGGCAGCCTGGTCTACTGAGCAAGTTTCAAGAAGGTTCCAAAGCTACATAGAAACCCTGTCTCGAAAAAGAAAATAAAAAAGATCATTATTCATGTTATTCAAGGCATAGTAAACTACTCTGCTTCTTGTGTCAAATGTCAAACAAAAGATTTTGTGTGATACTCTGAATATAGGACATTCCTACAGCAAAGAAAGTAATGTTACAAAATGTATTTAATGCAAGTTCTTGCAAATGAACACAGTCTAAAAGTCAAGGAAGTTTAGCTGCTGCTTTCTGCTTGTTTCTTAAAGGGTGGTCACAAACGAGTACCCATAACATCTTAGAAATACAAAATCTGACTCTCAAGGTGGTTTGATGGGTGAAACACCTGCTTAATAAGCATCGGGCTCAGAGATCAAATGCCCAGAATTCAAGTAAAGCTGACCTAACACACGTCTGTAATCTCAGAACTTCTTGTGGTAAAATGGGAAGGAGACACACAAGAATGCCTTAAAGCTGGCAAGCCAGCTAGTAAATTGCACACAGAGGAGCTAAGAGATTCTAAACCAAACAAGGAAGAAAATAAAAACGATACCCAGGCTTGTCTTCTGACCCCCACACATGCACAATGGCACATGCATACCCTCACTAACACACATGTGCATGCGCGCGCGCACACACACACACACACGAGTAGGGAGGGATGGAGGAAGAAAGAGACAGACAGACACAGAAATTCAAATTTCACGCCCACCCAAGATACTGAGTTTGAATATGACTTACAATTCCCAGGTGACCTAGGAGCAAGTTAAACTTAAATAAGCTGTTCTCCAGGTGAAAGGCTGGTTGCAATCTATCTCTGTGGAGTAGTTAAAATCATGAAAAATGGGATCCTGTCAAAATTGTTTCCATCCACATTAATGTGTCTATTGATACTGCCATTGTTCCAGTTATTTTGATGCAGCCATTTCTAGAAGAGACTGCTTTGCAGCAGACTTCCTGGTATACTGGCTCTTATACTCTCCCTACCCCCTCTTTTGCAATGTTCCCTGTGCCAGAGATGCAGGATCTGTGATATAGATTCATTTGTTGAGATTCTGCTCCTCACAATCTGTTGATCTCTGCATTGTAGCCAGGGTGGTTTCTCTCTGGTGGTCTCCATTTGCTGTGAAGTGAAGCTTTTATGATGAGGGGTGGTCGTTACATTTATCTGTGGGTATAAGATTTAGAATGTAGTGAGGAGATATGTTGGTCTACCATTCTCTTCCAAGATTCATGACATCACTAACCCTGGAAAACTAATTAGGATTTTAGTAATGACATCGGGGAGAAGAATTAGCCTTTCCCAGGGATGAGGCCACTGGGAGTTTTCCAATACAGAGTGGTCAGCCCTGAAATCATATACACACAAACCACAAAACTTGACTAAGCAGACTGGATTTTTATATTTATATGTAAACCTAAATATATCTATATCTATCCATATGTACATATAGAACATGTTGTGGCTAATCAAGTTTAGGCTAATCAAATTAGGTTTTTGTAATGGAGTATTTGTGCTTATGAGAAGAGGGATATCAGAATTCTCTTTTCTACTACATGTTGAATAAGTTTTTTGTTTGTTCTTTTGTTTCTGTTTTGTTTATTAAGATGGGGAAAAAGCTATCTTCAAGCAAAGAAATCTATCTCCTGAAACCTAGCCTTTGATAGTATCCTGATCTCACATTTTAAACATTGAAAGCTGAGAAATAAATACCTCTTGTTTAAGCTACGCCCTCTATAGGAGTTCACTATTGCAGTTTGAGCTTACACATATAATTGTGATTCAACTGCTAAATTAACTTACTTTGTATAAATCAGGTATCAGCAACATATTCCACTGCCTATGAGGAAAAACTAATTATACTTTCATTTTGATCTCAACTATTTCAAGTCCATGAGTTCATCTGACTTCTCCAGCTACTGTAGAGAGCTCTGAGGACTTGTTTCTAGCCTTCAATGATTTTCATTATTGGTTTTCAACACATGTTGGTTTTACAAATATTGAGCATATAGTTTGGATTAGAAGATATTCTACACAATGGATCATAATATGTAGTTTATCTCCAGTAAATCAAGAGTCAACTAGCTCCAAATGATGAAAAACAAATATCAGGTTTATACTTAGCTGTGGCATAATAGAGAGAAACCTACATCAAAAGTTTGCCCGTGTCCATCCATGAAAGTAGAAGTATGGCATTGAATGCTGCAAACATATTCTCTAGGAATAGTTGAGTAGAAAAAAAATATCTTATTAGATATGTGGTAAAAGAGGACACCAGAAAAGTGATGAGCCAAAGACACTTCATGTAGTTTTGATCTGCCCTCATAGGCTTTTGTTAATCAGTTTTACCATATACTGAGGACAAACCCCTGAAAAATCCAATTAAAATGGCCTTTTCTGGGCCGTTCTGATGCCAAACATTTT
This sequence comes from Microtus pennsylvanicus, assembly GCF_037038515.1. Taxonomy (NCBI): domain Eukaryota; kingdom Metazoa; phylum Chordata; class Mammalia; order Rodentia; family Cricetidae; genus Microtus; species Microtus pennsylvanicus. The sequence continues at coordinate 49,125,827 of NC_134601.1, forward strand.
GTTAAAAGTGAGTGGTGAAGCAAAGTTGTTCACCTCGTGTTGAGACACAGGAAAGAAAGTCAGTCTCCTTTCGCCTTCTTCCTTCTTCCACTTTTCATCACATCTGGAGGCACAGTCTAGTGGATGGCTCAAACCACAATGAGGAGAGGTCTCCCCTGTTTGCTTACTTTTGGTTAGGTAATTATTATGCCAAAATTAATATGCCATTTTAATTTTCAGTTCAGTTTCTCTAGCAGAACAGGAGAGATGTTAAAATATGATTTGCTGTATTTATTTCAAGGTGATTTACACTTTGTTGATCGAAATAGCAACATAGCTACCATGCAAAAGTTGCTACTATACTCAAAATCATCTCTGGTAACACCCCCACAGATGTTCATTAAATGTGCCTTATTAATCTTCTAGCTGTCTGTCAATCCAGTCCAAATTAGGAATCAGAGCAATGCTTACAGATGTTCTAGGAGTTTACATAACATCTAGCAGGTCTCATTATCAAGATAATGTTAGTATCATATTATGACATATTCAGTAAATAGACAACATTTTGGGGGCCTCCATGGTAAATAAAATATATAGTGAATATTGACCAAACTTGACCAAAGGCAAAAGAAACAGTAGAACAGTAAATAGCATGTTGATTTGATTTGATACTATATGCATAGAATTATCCTCTATCACACACACATACAGACAAGGGAGAGAGAGCGAGACACACAGAGAGAGAGAGACAGAGAGAGAGAGAGAGAGAGAGAGAGAGAGAGAGAGAGAGAGAGAGAGAGGAGGAGAGAGAGAGAGAGAGAGAGAGAAGAGAGGAGAGAGGAGAGAGAGAGAGAAATGCAAAAGGCAAGGCAGCTGGATTACTTACCTGCATGGCAAGATAGGTCATAACCTATGCTCTGCATGTATAGCTTTTGAGAGGCCTCAGGTTACCAGGAATAGTGCAAAAAGCAATTGTTCATGATTGGTACTCCTCTGTGTTGAGGTTGTCCACTCTGTCTTAATAACAGGGAACACATGTTGCTTGCTGAGGAAGCCGTTTTACTTTGTAGGAGTCCTAGCTTTCATTTACAGAGTCGAAGTTCCCTCAATATTGTAGCTGAATTTAGCTTTCATTTAAATTCTATTCCTTATTTATTTTTTCCTCTATTTTTGCCTTTCTTTAACCAAAAGAACAAAATATGCTATGCTCATCTAAATGTGTGTGTATGTGTGTGTGTGTGTGTGTTTTCTATCAACAGAAAAACACATGGTGGTGGATACATAATCCACTCAACTGAGGTAATGCTTACAGAAAGTGAACTGTTTCTATTTTCTCATTATTTTTCTTGATGCCATTTTGCTTAAAAAGTATTCTTACATGACAGGGTTTTACTCTTCCGAATCCTCAAGTACAAAAATCTTTGGAGGTAATTTTGAGCATAGAAATATCTTTTCCATGGTAACTATGTTCTTATTTTGATCAACATGAGTGTAAATCACCTTGAAATAAGTACAATAAATCATATTCTAACATCACTCCTCTTCTGCTCTAGAAATTGAAAATGAAATGTAAAAGTAAAGTAAAATGGTCACTTTGCCATAACATATTATTACCTAAGGAAAATAATGTTGTATAACTATGCATTATAAAACTATAAGGATAATTATTTATTAGAGAATTATGTGAATATCTGTACATGTATAAATAAACAGCCAAGCATTGTTGCTTTACTTTATCAAATTGTATTATTATTAAGCCACTAGAGTTTCACTTGGGTCATCAAATAGGCAATATGTTCTGATTACCACTTGTTATGACTTTTAAGAATATAGAGCACTTCAGAAACATTAGATTATGTGTGCTTGCTGAATTAAATAATTTTTCAACCATATGGTATCTCCTGTCTTTTAATCTTGTGCAATTATATACAAATGGGCACTTAAGAGTTTAGTCCTATTAACCATGGCTAATCTTCATTGTCAACATGAATGTGTTTAGAATCTCCATGGAAATACTCATTTGAGGATAATTGTGAGAATGTTTCCAGAAAAACATAACTGAGGACATAAAGACCCATCCTGAATGTGAGTGGCATGTTGCCATGGTCTAAGGTTCTGCACGGATAAAAGAACAAAAAAATGATGAATAACACCATTCCTTCATTCATTCCTTCACCCCTTTTCTCCTCCGGACTGTGGAGGCCAAGGGCCGAACATTCTCACATTCCTGCATCTATGATTTTCCCCATCACCGTAGGCTTTTACAAACAGTGAGCAAAATAAGGCCTCCCTTCCATAAGCTGTCTTGAAAGTATTTTTTGTCAAATACAATTTTTTATTGACAAAATACAAAATTATTTGTCAGAGCAACAAAAAAAAAACCTAATACTCCATCTAAAATAATTTTCACATCTTATTTTGTGGTTTGAGACAAAGTCTTGCCCAGACTAGCTTCTAATTTGTAATCTTCCCTTTTCAGCATCCTGTGTAGCTGGGTTTACATACTATCATGCCGGGCAGAAGCAGATTATTTTAGTATTTTTATAATTTTCTTGTTTGTGGAGCTAAGGATTGAAGTTGGAGCTCTTTGCATGCTGCAGCACCACTGTTCCACTGAGCCTCATACTCCGCCACCCATCATTTCTGGCTGATTGCTTTTTAGAGTTCCTTCCATGTTTATTATTGAGTCTCATTGTGAATTATAATACCTAATTGTATCTCATTGTAGGACTCATGATGGGGGAGTGTCATATATCAATCTGTTGATTTCCTTGGTTAAGCAATAAAGAAACTGCTAGGCCCATTGGATAGGCCCACCCTTAGGTGGGTGGAGTAAACAGAACAGAATGCCGGGAGGAAGAGGAAGTGAGGTCAGACTCGACAGCTCTGCTCTCCGGAGCAGACACAAGAGAGACGCCATGCTACCTGCTCCAGGGAAGACGCACACCATGCCCCAGCTCCGACCCAGGATGGACTTAGGCTAGAATCTTCCCGGTAAGCGCACCTAGGGGCGCTACATAGATTATTAGAAATGGGCCAGAGCAGTGTTTAAAAGAATACAGTGTCCGTGTAATTATTTGGGGCATAAGCTAGCCGAGCCAGGCGGCTGGGGATTTGGGGACGCAACCCCGCCGCCGCCTCATATTACAACAGACTCAAATTTCCAATATTATCAAATCAGTCTTGCATCTTTCCCCAAATCATTTTTTGATGGGAATCCCAAAGGAATGTGCAGGTGGCATCATTATTATATGGGTGTTCTGTAGCACCTTATGTTTAGTTTAGTATATGCCTAGGACCAGAAATACATTTTAAAAGTCAAATTTGGTGGTCGATATTATTACCCTTGTTTGAAAGATGGAAAAAGGAAGGGCCTGAGAAGCCATGTCACTGTCCAACATGTAAGAAGTCATTGAAAAGATTGAATTCTCAAGCCTGCAGTACTGTACTCTGTCCACTCCTGTCACTCAGCTCTCACCAATCAAGAATTTCCTATAATCAGAATAAAAACAGCAGGGCCTCCTTCACTTGTGATGTACCAAAAGGATAAGGTCCAATCACTTGACAGAATGGATCGAGGTTGATTGCATCTGGATGAATGCATAGGCCAGATGTTTTAAAAGACTGTTTATTTTTGCCCATACCTGAAGTGGCCACTGAAGTATTTTGCTTAGAATAAAAGTTGTAAAGATACCTCAGTAATTTCTCTGTTTCAAATATGGCACTTTTAGGTCTAACTGATAAAATTTTTGTTACATGAACAGAGCTAAAAATGACACTGATCCACTTTCCATTATAATTTTGTATATCGAGGTACTCTAATACACACACACACTTCATTTTTTCTGTATGAAATCTTTCAGTCATTGTTCCCAAAGTGTATAAAGTATGACTATAAAGTATGACTTTTTTTTCCTGCAACTAGAATTAAACCTAGGTAACCAGCTTGCCGTGTTTACTTCATATGTCTCTCTCTCTCTCTCTCTCTCTCTCTCTCTTTCTCTCTCTCTCTCTCTCTCTCTCTCTCTCTCTCTCTCTCTCTCTGTGTGTGTGTGTGTGTGTGTGTGTGTGTGTGTGTGTTGCTTTTGAAAGTTTAGGACTGTTCATGTTAGTGCAACAAAATTTTTTAAAAACTGATTTCTGGCCACCCTTAGCATTTTAGCCAAAAAAAAAATTACTTCATGATTACAGGCCCAAAGGTTTCTTTGCTATCATACAAATGTGAAATACATTTCCTTTTCTCTTTAGCTTCAGCACAAAACTTAATTTTATTCATTTTCTTATTTATTTGCACTACCAGGTCCATCTTTCTATCTAATGGTGAAATCATTCTATCTAGCCAGACGACTGCTCTTTTCTCCAGTGTCACAAGTTAAATACTTTTGAGTAGTGCCTGGAGCATCCCTGCTCATGCTTTATCCTGTTTTATTTCGTTGTCTGTAAGTATGAGTTATATATTGTCTGTTTGTGAAGAAGATCATAAAGCATACTTTTCCAATATATATTTATAATATGAAAGTATTTGGCAGTGCAATTTCAGTTTTGATACCTAACTAGATAGCAATTAGTATCTACATTTATAAAGTTGTAAAAATCCTTTAGACCTCTTGTTCCTGTCTAACCTATAATTAAACTGTTATATTTGAAACATTTTTCCATTGTCTATATCCTTAAGACCATAAGGTGAGGTCATCTTTATGACTTCCAGTAATTACCTTAGCCAAACCATGGGCCATCAGATAACGCAGATAATATAGTGGGTGTCATGTCACATTCACTCAAATATGATTACTTAGGATTTATGCATGAATGCCATTCTGATATGTTTAGCGGCAGCATTTACCTGGTTTGAATGTAACCCATTTCATACTTTACTGATTCAGAGAATATTTCTTCATTTGCTCCTTCTGCCCATAAAGCCATATTCACCTTTTACATATAATTGTCTTACCATGAAGCAAGTAGTATGTTGTTAACTCCATTTTATAAAATTCTGGGACACTAAACAAATTGACCTGATAACAACACAGAAAATATAGTGTGTGTGTGTGTGTGTGTGTGTGTGTGTGTGTGTGTGTGTGTGTGTGATATTTGGATGGCAAAACTTAGAGCTCAGTCAAGAATTTAGATTCTAGCAAACTAAAGCCAGTGAAAAGTTCAGGAATGTAATCTAATTAGCCTCACAATTCATAGGACTAGCAAGCTGGAATCAATAGAGGAAGAATTACATTTCACAATAAATGCAAAACAAATAAAGTAAGTACAGAGGAAAAAACTTAGAAATCTAAGTGAAGAAGAAAACAGTGATCAAACAGTAATTAACCAGAAGGCCATGTGATGCTCTCGGTTTTATTAAGGAAGTCATTTCATTTATTGGAGCTTCAATATCATCATCTGTAAGTACAAAGATTTGATTATTAGCAAAAGCTGTTTCAGAGTTCTTGTTAATTTTTTTTCAGATTTTAATTCTCAGTCTAGAATACAAAATAACACAGAGAACTATAAAATACAGATATTAGGGAGGGAGGCCGTCTACTTCTATGACTCTGTAAAACAACAACCAGAAACACACACACACACACACACACACACACACACACACACACACTAACCCTAACAGAATATTTAGGAAATTAGGTAATTAGGCTACATTTTCTTGCTCTTTAGGGGCCCACTGCCCAGCTCCCAAATACACGGACTTATTCTTAAGATGAATACCCAGTCTTAGCCAGGATTCCTTAAATTATCCCATCTACTTTTTGCCTCTGGGCTTTTACCATTCTCTATTCTAGATAGCATTCTTTACTTCTTACTCCATAGCTGGCTGTGTGGGTGGGTGGACGGACCTCGATGTCCTCCTCTCCTTCTCCTTTTCTCACTCCCACCTTTTTCTTCTCTTCCTTCTTCTCTTATTTATTCTTCTCCTTCCTTCTTGTTCAGTGTCTGGCTATGCAGTTAGTGGCTGCCCCTCTGGCATCTCCCTCTCCTCCTTTTCTTGCTCCTCCCTCTTCTCTTTTTCTACTTCTATTTAGCCTTTTTTTCTGGCAGCCCCACCTATCCCTCTCCTGCCTCGCTAAAGACCATTCAGCTCTTTAATAGACCAATCAGCAGGTGTTTTAGACAGGCAAAGTAACACAGCTTCATGGAGTTAAATAAATGCAACATAAAAGATTGTAACACATTTTTGCATCATTAAACAAATATTCCGTGCATAAAAGGATATAACACATCTTTAACTACTATTCCACAACAATAGATTTTAATAAGATTATGTACATTGTTTTAGAAAAATACAAAGAAACTACTTCTCTACTAAGAAAGAACCGAGACTATATTGTGCTTGTTATATAAATGGCAATAACCAAAGTAACGAGTTCTCAAATGAAGAATATGAGGAGTAGGAAAGTAGAAGGAGAAAGAAAGGGAAACTATAAAATTTTGAAACAAAGAGTTTAAGGAACTTTGGAGACAAGTTCAGCAATTAATGGCAATGTGTATTGTGCTAGACTAGGGAATAAGTGTTAGTCAGAACATTATTAAAAGCAATGTAATTATTTTCCAATTGATCACAAATGTATTTTTTAATGTATTTGCTATGGAAAGCATTTATGTGGGTATACATAGTAGCACATTATAGCTTAAGAAAATATATTCTTAATGTAAAATTACTTTGTATATCATCAATATTATACCATAGATTTATTTTTTTAAAGGTCATCTGATTGCCTTTTTTACAACGTCACAAAGTTACCGATAATTCTGATAAGATTGTCCCATGGAAAAAATCACCATAATCATTTACATAGTTCATATCATATATTTTATATTTTAAACCCAACTTTGCCTCCTTCTCAAAAATCCCTATTGTATACCATGCCCTTGAAGCTACTTTTAATGAATGGTTAAATGGGATGATTCTCCCGAGGAAAGATATACCAATGATCATTTCTCACTTGTAGGGCACAGATTTTGCTGTTATTTCTTTAATTTTAATATTTCACATTAACTTTAATCATTTATGAAGGTAACTCTGTGCCAAGTCTCAGTGACCAGACTAACTGGAAACAAATCAGTGACCTCCTAGAAGCTAATGTGGAGAATGTGTCCTGTTGCTCCCAAAAGGATGGAAAAGATTAACACTTAGGCTAAGAGGTTAATAAAAACTAGAGGAGAATATTGTAATGACTTCATTCATAGGGCAGAAATGTATTTGAACATTTTGTAATATATATAAAACATTTATAAATATCAACTAATGTATATTTAATGAGCATGGCAAGGATTATACTACCTAATATATAAACATTATATTTCATAATTATGATCTGCTCACTGAGCAACATTTCACAGATGAAAGGTCAAGGCTGAAAAAACAATTTTTAGAAGCATAATCCTCAAATGTATCTTTTATAGCTTTTTTAGCATACCAAATTACTGCATTTTCTCCTGTACACCTGAATTCTCTAATTTTACAAAAAGAAAATATATTATCATCCTTTATCTTTCCGTAAGAAGACATTTACTATGTAGCACCTACAGACTGAGGAGTCTGACAGGACTGATAGGGTATTTCAGAGAATATTATTTACATAATGAAAAAATCAAAAGTGTAACACTATGGAATTATTGGAGAAACTAAGGCTTGTTCAGTTTAACTAAAGAGAAAGGTGCTTGAGTAGGGGTGGGAATGAGGCTAGAGAAGACAAGGACTTCTTTACAATGGACATTCTGTATCAGATTTTATTCAGAAGTTAGTGGGGATTCACAACTGGAATGATTGTATTTGCATAACAAAAGCTCTGTTTAGCAGCTAAGAAATAATGATTCAGTGAGGTGTGATTACATCTGGAGATAAGGTAGTAATTTTAGCTATTCTAATAATGGTTGGACTAAAACTATGAAAGAAGATGAGTTGAGGACATATGAAATGAAGAGACAGAAGCAGCATGATAGAATAGACATTGGCATTCCCCAGTGTTGAAAGAGGTTTCTGTCCTGCCTGGTCCTATAGCCATTCAGTCCCAAAGAAACACGCAGAGGCATACATTAACTATAAACTGCTGGGCCTATTAGCTCAGGCTTCTTATTAACTAACTCTTACATCTTAAATTGACCCATATTTTTTGTCTGTGTTGGCCACGTGGTTTGGTACCTTTTATCAGTGAGACATTCTCATCTTGTTTCCTCTGCATCTAGGTGACGACTGCAGAATTTCTTCTTCCCAGAACTCTCTTATTCTGGTGTCCCCACCTGTACTTCTTGCCTGACTACTGGCCAATCCATGTTTTATTAAATCAATATAAGTGCCAAATCTTTACAGGGTACAAGACCATTGACTCAAAGTACTTCCCTGTTTTTCTTTTCAAAATAAGAACTCAGAATCTAATCTCCTTTGTTTATCTTTTTTCCTGACAATTATCCATAACAACTTGTAACCAACACTCCAAAAACAGACAAACATAGTTTTCTAGGATACTTCCTGATGACTAGGGACACTGATAATCTTATTGGGACCTAAAGAAAATTTAGGATTATGGTCAAGTCATGAGTGGGATATTCTGTGAGGCTTGATCATCTCAACCAGCAGTATTGAGGCTATTGTGGATGTAAAACTCAAAGGAAACTGCAACAGAGGTGCTCTGAAATGTTGGACAATCTCGGCCATCTATTCTTTTGGAGATTTTTCAGGGGGTCTTCCTTGATAAAATCTGATTTTTCTTAACCTAGAATGAATCAGCAGTCTCCCATTTCCTGTGGAAACAAAAGCCAAACCTCTTCTCCAAAGTAACATATCTTTTGATTTAAATATTGAAGTCAGGCAATTTTGAATATATATATTCCAGCAGCATTTATAATCAAATATCTTTTAGCAGCTGTTGCTCCTTCCTCATCCATCAGACAATTCAAAGAGAACATAATGACATACAGTATCCAGATTCTCTGTGTATTTTACATCTTTATGTGGCTTTATTTTAAACTCTATTTCTTTTATTTTCATTTTTAATTTTGGTTTTTTTTTATTGAGAAAAGGAAAAAAAACAAGTTTCCGCCTCCTCCCAGCCTCCCATTTCCCTCCCCCTCCTCCCACTCTTCTCCCCCTCCCCCCACTCCTCTCCCCCTCCCTCTCCAGTCCAAAAGCAGGCAGGGTTCTCTGCCCTGTGGTAAGTCCTAGGTCCTCCCCCCTCCGTCCATATCTAGGAAGGTGAACATCCAAACTGGCTAGGCTCCCAAAAAGCCAGCACATTAAGTAGGATCAAAACCCCGTGCCATTGTCCTTGGCTTCTCATCAGCCCTCATTGTTCGCCATGTTCAGAGAGTCCGGTTTTATCCCATGCTTTTTCAGTCATAGTCCAGCTGGCCTTGGTGAGCTCCCAATAGATCAGCTCCACTGTCTCAGTGGGTGGGTGCACCCCTCGTGGTCCTGACTTCTTTGCTCATATTCTCCCTCCTTCTGCTCTTCATTGGGACCTTGGGAGCTGAGTTCAGTGCTCCAGTGTGGGTCTCTGTCTCTATCTCCATCCATCACCAGATGAAGGTTCTATGGTCATACGAAAGATATTCATCAGTATTGCTATAGGATAGGGTCATTTTAGGTTCGCTATCCTCAGCTGCCCAAGGAACTAACTGGGGACATCTCCTTGGGCTCCTGGGAGCCACTCTAGGTTCAAGTCTCTTGCCAACCCTAAGGTGGCTCCCTTAACTAAGAATTGTGCTTCCGTGCTCCCCTATCCAACCTTCCTTTATCCCAATAATCCTTTTTCCCCAAGTTCTCCCCATCCTCCCCTTCTCCCTTTTCTCTCCCCATCTCCCCTTACCCCCATCCCACCCCACCCACAAGATCCTAATTTTCTCCCCGGCCATATTGTCAGCAGCACAGATATTAAGGGCAACATTGAATAAATGGGACCTACTAAAACTGAGAAGATTCTGTAAAGCAAAGGACACTCTCACTAAGACAAAAAGGCAACCTACTGACTAGGAGAAGATCTTCACCAACCCCGCAACAGACAAAGGTCTGATCTCCAAAATATATTGAGAACTCAGGAAACTAGACTTTAAAATGCTAATTAACCCAATTAAAAAATGGGGCACTGTTGAAATAGGAGCGGCGGGGCTGCGTCCCGAGCATCCCCGCTGCCTGCACGGCTAGCTTTAGCTTATGCCCCGAAATCATTACACGGAAACTGTATTCTTTTAAACACCGCTTGGCCCATTTTATCTAGCCTTTTCTCGGCTAACTCTCGCACCTGGACTAGCCCATTTCTTACAATCTGTGTAGCCCACGATCTGGCTTACCAGGAATGATCTTAACCTGCATCTGCCTGGAGTGGGAAAATCATGGCAACTCCCTGACTCAGCTTCTTCCTCCCAGCCTTCCGTTCTGTTTACTCCACCCACCTAAGGGTGGGCCTATCAAATGGGCCTAGCAGTTTCTTTATTGCTTAACCAATGAAATCAACAGATTGATATATGACACTCCCACATCACTTCCCCTTTTTCTGTTTAAGCAAAAAAAAAGGAAGGCTTTAACTTTAACATAGCAAAATTAGATATAGCAAAACAGTTATCAAGCAAGAATTACAGTTACAATATTTATATCTATTTTATCATTTATCATAACTAAGGAAAACTATAACTATCTATTCATTCTTCAACTCCATCAAAGACTCCAGAAGGATATAATACTAACTAAGTAAACAAGAAATAAGAAAACTCTAGAAATGACAGAGACATCTTGCTGCCTGGACAGTCACCCAAAGTTCTTTTGTACCATTGGGCCATCCATCTTCAGCCTTCAGGCCCCTAGTATCCAGCAGACATTTCCATGAAGCAGGTAATTTCAAAGACAGTTCAGTCACTCTCTGATATGTCCTGCAGAATGTCTCGCAGACTCTTTCATGAGTCATGAACCCCAAAAGACCGTCTCACCTTTAGGAAAGTTCAGCAGTCCTCTCTCTGCGGGTTCTCTGTGTCCATTTTATGCAACAGTCCAGGCAAGAGCAGTTTCTTGCCCAAATGGCTATCAAACTCCATAAGGATCCTCTTCGATGCCCATCTTCCTCTTGAAGTAGCTGGTGCTGCCAGGAGCAGAGTGTCTCATTGTCATGAAAAGTCTCAAGTTATTAAAATATTTTAAATGCCATATTCTGCAGTCTTTAAAAGATATGAAGAATGTCTATCTAACTGAAATGTATCTCTATATATCTAGAAAATATAACTAACCTGACTACAAGCTTGACTATTACTGATGATTATCCATACATTACTTTTAATGAACTACACAATCACAATACCTTAATCAAGATCAGAAATACATATACATGTAACAAAATTGACCTTAAATCTCTATCAATAAAGCAAAATTTATACTAATGCAAATTATTTATATCTATATCATATCCCCCTTTAAATGTAACAGAACATTTATAAAAATATTTTGGGAACATGGGTGCAGTTTTTTCTCTCCAAACTGCTTCCTGCTGAATGGGGGTGCTGTTAATCAGATCGTTTAGGGTGTAACCTGTGTGTCAGGTTCATCTCAGTTGGCAGTTGAGTGAAGTAATTTTTTGAAGATGTTCACAGCAACTTTTCGGGAGGTCGTGGTCTATCATACCAAATTGGGCTAGAAGAAATCCACAGGGTCTGGTCCTCTGTGAAAACAAAAGAAGACCCTCTCCAAAGCATCATATCCTTAGACCCAAATTCTGAAGTAATACCCATTTTGGTTCCACTTGGCAGCCCATATAATGAAATGTCTCTCTGAACTTAGCTCCTTTACAGTCAAAAATTTTAAAGAAAACACAATAATACAAAGAATCCAGACTCTCTGTGAATTTTCCATTTTTACGTGGCTTATTTTTACTTTATTTCTCTTAATCTATAACTATCTGTAGTCTGTCTCTTTAAAGACTTTACCTTTTTAAAAAACCATTAACTTTATTCTTTATATTATTTTTCTTCTCTCTCTCAAGCCTACATACATTCATCCAACATTGTGATCCATAGAGGTCTTTTATGTCTGAATCTGTTGTATTGTGAATCTGTATTTTTTTTACTATCCAGGAGCATTTCTTAAAATGTTAAGCAGTTCTTAAAAACTTAAGTTGTGCCACATAGGGGTAATACGGTATTGCCTGTTTCCTGCAGAGTCTAAACCTTAACTGCGCTGTTTTTATGGTAATTATGGTAGTTCCTGCCTGAGACCAGCACAGTTCATCATGGCAGAGCCAAGCAGCTCTTGCCTCAGAGCTATTTGGTGTCCCTGAGCCACATGCAGTTCCAGGCATACAGCAGTCCACATTGCCATCAACCAAGCCATAGCACATTACTCCAAATGCTCCATTCAAAAGCTCTGTCTGCCGCAGAAGCCAGACAGAGATCGCAATGGTGGCACAGCCCAGAAAGCCGGCATTTTAAAACAGCCAGTTTTTTTCCTGTTGCTGAGTCAGGACAATTTATTTGCGGCATGCAACCCACAAACAGCAAAAAGCTGTCTTAAATTCTCTCTCTCTCTCTCCCTCTCCTTTTTAAGCCCTCTCAGGTTTTACGTGGAGTTCATTAGCACGTTGGGTGCCACTCTGTTGTAATTAGGTGCAGCGGGGCTGCGTCCCTGGCACCCCGCCACATGCACAGCTAGCTTTACCTGAAATAATTACACGGAAACTGTATTCTTTAAACACCGCTTGGCCCATTTTATCTAGCCTTTTCTCGGCTAACTCTCGCACCTGGACTAGCCCATTTCTTACAATCTGTGTAGCCCACAATCTGGCTTGCCAGGAATGATCTTAACCTGCATCTGCCTGGAGTGGGAAAATCATGGCAACTCCCTGACTCAGCTTCTTCCTCCCAGCCTTCCGTTCTGTTTACTCCACCCACCTAAGGGTGGGCCTATCAAATGGGCCTAGCAGTTTCTTTATTGCTAAACCAATGAAATCAACAGATTGATATATGACACTCCCACATCAGGGCACTGAACTGAACAGAGAATTCTCAACAGAAGAAGTTCAAATGGCCAAAGGACACTTAAGATCATGCTCTACCTCATTAGCAATCAGGGAAATGCAAATCAAAACAACTTTAAGATATCATCTTACACCTGTCAGAATGGCTAAAATAAAAAACTACAATGATAGCCTTTGCTGGATAGGCTGTGGAGGAAGGGGTACCCTCATCCATTGCTGGTGGGAATGCAATCTTGTGCAACCACTTTGGAAATCAGTGTTTCGGTTTCTCAGGAAATTCGGGATCAACCTACCCCTGGACCCAGCAATACCACTCCTGGGAATATACCCTAGAGATGCCCTATCATATGACAAGAGCATTTGTTCAACTATGTTCATAGCAGTATTATTTGTAATAGCCAGAACCTGGAAACAACCTAGATGTTTTTCAATGGAAGAATGAATGAAGAAAGTGTGGAATATATACACATTAGAGTACTACAATGACTTCTCGAATTTTGCATGCAAGTGGATGGAAATAGAAAACACTATACTGAGTGAGGTAACCCAGACCCAAAAAGATGAACATGGGATGTACTCACTCATAATTGGTTTCTAGCCATAAATAAGGGTCACGGAGCCTACAATTGGTGAACCTAAAGAAACTAAATAAGAAGGTGAACCCAAGGAAAAACATATAGTTATCCTCTTGGCTATGGGAAGTAGACAAAATGGCCGGGGAGAAAATTGGGTTTTTTTTTTTTTTGAGACAGGTTTTCTCTATGTATCTTTGGCTGTCCTGGAGCTCACTCCGCAGACCAGGCTGTCCTTGAACTCACAGAGACCCACCTGCCTCTGCCTTCCAAGTGTTGGGATTAAAGGTGTGTGCCACCACACCCAAACATTCTCTTTCTTTTCTTAAAGGACTTTATCCTTTTTCTTTTCTCTCCCAAGCCTACATATATTTTAAATACACTATAAACTGTTTAGAGTTTTTTTTTTCTTCTGGATCTATCTTTATTGTATATCTCTCTTTTTCCGATCACATGAGTATTTAATTTGCTAAGTGACACGGCCAGGATTCAAGCCATGACTTTGACAACTGGATCCACCCATTTGCTTAGCTTTCTGAGAGTCTAGCTTCATGGCTGAGGTACTGTCTGGAGTCATGTCTATTGCCACAACTCTGGAGTTTCAAGGTCCCTGCCAGCACCAAGTAGCATGCTGTCAGCTATTTACAAACACTATTTAAGTGTTGGCTGTTGGTGTCTCTTGAAAGAGCTGCAAGGTTTTTGCAGATAAAGCTGAGTCCGGAAGCCTCTCTTAAATGAGATGTACTTACCTCTAGCAAACAGAATCCCCCTGAGAAAATGCTGCTATCAAGAAGCCATGTTTAACTCTGTTCTTTTGTGTCTAGAACTACTTGCCAAGTTCTCTCTGGTTTTATGTGGATGTCTTTGCCCCACATTAGTGCCATTATTTGACAGAGACTGTTTATTTCCCAACCACCCAGACCTGAATAATAGCACAGAAACTGTATTAATTACAACACTGTTTGGCCAATATCTTAGGCACATTTTTAGCTAACTCTTGCATCTTAAATTAACCCATTTCTATCATAATTATATTAGAGGTTTCCTTAGTTATGATAGAAGATAAAATAGGTATAAATTTTGTAATTGTAATTCTTGCTTGATACCTGTTTTGTTATATGTAATTTTACTATGTTAAAGTTAAAACCTTCCTTTTTATTTAGAAAGAAAAGGGGAGATGATGTGGGATTCCCCTCTGTATGCTTTATTACCATTGTTTATTAAAGAAGCTGTTTCAACCAATGGCTTAGTAGAGTAAAGCCAGGCAGGAAATCTGAACAGAGATATAAAGAGAAGAGTCAAGCTGCAAAAGAAGAAATACATGAGCTGCCTTCCAGAAACTTACGGGTAGGCCGCAACCTCATGTTGATTCACAGATTAACAGAAATGGGTTAATTTGAGATGTAAGAATTAGATAGAAATATGCATTAGTTATTAGCCAAACAGTGTTGTAATTGATAAAGTTTCTGTGAGATTATTCAGGTCTGGGAAGCCAGTAAATGAATGAACAGCCTCTGCTTATACTCCAGAAATCATTTTAATTTTAGCAATATGATTTTCTGGCTGTAGTGCTATCCAGCTTCCTGGGCCTACAGCTATGTGATTCAGTACCTAGTGTGAGTGATTAATGAGATTACACTATTTTACTATGTATATTAATATGTACTCAGATCTATATAGGACATGGTAGTTGGTTATATATGTGTTGAGAGAAAAATATGTTTTAAATTTACTCTTACAAAAGTCCATCAGATAAAATCACCAGTTGCTGTCAAAGCTCCTGAAGATTTGAAGTGGTTTGTCTATGGGAGAATATGAAATCCTATTTGTACATTTATATTTGGGCATATGATCTAAAACAGAAATACTGTAACTATAGGCAGAGAAGTAGAGGAAAAAAATAAATGAGATTCAACAGATAGGATTTGAGGTAGAGTTTACTGCTAGAACACTTAACTAGTCCGCATAAGGTAATAAATTCCATCCCCATTTCCACAGAAGAAATCAAAGGAATCTTCTGAAAGTAAGTAGTTACTCTTCATAGATTTGAACTGAATTATAATAAAAGGTTTTGAATATACAAATGACATCATAAAAATATAAAAAATACTGTGTGATAAATCAAAAGTTTCTACAGCTGAATTGGCCTACAGAGTCTATTGAGTTCATCACCAACACTGTTAACATAAACTAAGCAATGCTGCTCAAAGTTTATTTTATGGTTCATTCAACTCATTATCCTTCTGGGCAGAGACACTTTGAAAAGCATGGTGGTGATTTTCACTGAAACATTTCTCCAGACACTCATAGATCATTTGTGAAATGCTTATATATCAATTAACTAAAAATTGTTGAAAGCACCACTCGAGCTGGTTTGGCCTTTATATTATGTTCAGCATGTAATATTTAAGTGACTTTTAGATGTTGGTCTTACTAATTTCAGTCTGTCCTACAGGACTTATAATTTCCTTTGAACTTGCTTGTGACCCTTATAACATTTTGGCTATGTAATGTACATTTTTAATTTTTGTCAGTTTTAAATACATATATAATGTATTGTGATTGCACTCAGCCATAATGTGCTTTGAATCAAACTCGGTTCAACCATTTTTGTTATATTTAAGCATATAATATTCATTGCAAAAATCTGATAGCCATTGTTTCTCAAGTTTTCCATATGTGAGTATCTATAATCATTAAATGATAAAGGTACTATCATATTCCCATTTTATGGAAAGGAAAAGTAAAACATAAAACCTAAGCAGCATAGCCTGTGAGTGGCAATGTCTGTGTTCCAATACAGGCAGTGGCAGTCAGACCCCAGAGACCTTACCTAAGCACCTCATTATTTTGACTAATCGTTTTTGCAGCTCAGAAACTGTTGCTATATTGAGCATTACATGGCACTGCTCTATTCAGGTGTAATTATGTCTCCCTTAACAATATTTATTTCTCTCATTTTGCCTCTGATAAAATCCTCATCCAGGCAGTTATTTTTGTTTTGACAATTGCCTTAAGATGCATAGGTTTTCATTTGTCCTAATTTTGTTTAAGTTTCTTATTATGAATATACACCCAGGGCAATGGCAAGGATTGCATTATAAAAGGGGGGAGAGTAAATAAGTAAATAAATAAGACTGCACTTCTTGCATCTTGAGGGACTAAGAGATGTGATAAAACAAAACTCTGTTAAAAATTCATACTAGTAACTTGTGTTGTATATTATGCATAGAGACTAAACTTTTTAGTGTCTTGGCAAAGCCCTGGGGCAGCAGAGAGGTACCCGAGAGCAAGGAAAGTGCATTTGAAATGGTAATGAGAAGTGAGCCCCATGACAAAGTGCTAGTCACCGAAATATTTCTCTGAGACAAACATATATTTAGAGAGGGCAGAGAGTCATTGACTGCTGCCAGATGACCTATTTTAAGGCTTCTTTTTTCCCCTGAGTATACTCAGATGACTTCACAGAGGGTACAATTTTAATAATGCAGTAGATGCCCGTCTATTTGGAGTTTGACGCTAGCATGTTCACTTCTTAGTTCTCAGAATACCAACATTATTGAGTGTCATTGTTTTAAAACATCAGTTGGACCTGCATGAAAGCCTTCTCAAAGTTTAGGGTACTTGTTTTCAATCAAATTCCAACAATTTCCTACATCATCTTTTAATAAAGTAGAAATTTGCTTTTCCTCTAGACTGTAGAGTGAACAGCACATAAAATTACTCGTGTGACATATTTCTGTTGTTTCAAAATTTGTTAAAATCTCAGTCTTCTGTTTCCTGGTAAAATAATGCAAAATAATAATGCAAAAGAAGTACTTCCAAATTTTCAAGAGTCATTGACTACCATTTCTCACCACACAAACATTATAAAATTCTTAGATTTTTATCTTCATATGAATGCCTGAAACCTTCTCCCATATGGGAACAAATTTGGACATACACGAACATCAGTCTTTAGCACTGCAGAAAATAAAGAATTCTCCCTACAACCATGTAGGATCCCCAGCTTCTCACAGCCTGATAGTCCCATTTATTTCTTGGCTTTCCAAGTATCTCCCTTGCCCAAAGTCAACCCTTTTATGGTTTTCAGCTTTAAAATTTGTGCTGATGGGATAAAAAAAAGTGAGACTGCTTTATCCCTGCCATTGTCATGATTAACAATACTCTCCTTGAGTGGACTCCTTCCCTCCCCATCAGGCTTCCCAAAGTTATTTTCCAAATTCTCTTCATGCCTCTCAGCCATCATTGTGTTATCAGAAAAACTGGGCTCCATAAAGAAATGGGGGAACTCACTCTGTCTAATTCTGTATCATATTTTATAAGCCAGTTTCTGAAACAGACTACTTACACAAAGTTCCTTCAACTACCACTGCTAGAACTCATAAAGGTAAGGAGTCAGAGCCAGGCAGAGAATTGGTGGGAGGTAAGACCATTCTCAGTTCCACAGTTCTGGCTCTAGACATTACCACTATTATTTTCCTTAAAATGTATAATAAAAAAAATCCTACTTCATATTCAAATGACTAATGCAAATAATCTCCTGTAAGTTAATTCATTTCTTACTCAATTTTAGTTTACACTAAACTAGAACTACCTAGCTGCATAGATATCCTAAGCCTCAGATAGTTCTATAATCAACATTTTGGGGAAAATGCTACAGTCCACAGGTTTTGTATACACTTATAAAATACTTAAGATAGTGTATGATTGGAGGTGTGATGGATGTAGATTCAGTTCGTAATAAATTTTCCCACATATTATAACATAACTAAGTGTCTTTTAAGCCTAAGAACAAGCAATCTGAACTTTGGGTTTACAGAGCCAGAACACTTTCAAGAAACAGTAAGTTCATCCCAACCAAATTCATATTTTGTCCTCTTTTTGAAATCTCTCACCTACTAGTTTTTGCTGACTGACTCTTTTTAAAATAGAGGCTACCAGTCTTGTGTATTATGCCCCTGAGAATGGGAATATGTTGGTTTAAAAAATGTAATATTTAGAGGACACTGAGTATGTCTCATACGTATCTTTCCATCACCCAGCATATGTGTACTCCCAATGCATATTAAGCAATAAGTTCTGACCCTTTTAACCATACAAGGTGATTTCTTGTTTCCAGATGACATGCCCTGTGAATAAACAATGCTTCCTTCATTTTCCGTGACTGTCAAGCTGGTATCTTTCTTCAGCACTAAATTCTCTTTAAGTAGTTGAATGGCTAACAGTTTTAACAGGAAAGTAGTTGAATGGCTAACAGTTTTAACAGGAAATCTTTCAGCACCTCTACCTATTCATTGGTAAGAAAACAACTTTTCTTTCACATATGGCTTGCAGAAAACCATTTCCCAAATAAAAATTTTAAAACATGATATCATATTTAGAGGGAAAGAAATAACCCCAAGAATTATAGCATCAGGTCCATGTTTTCCTTAATGTTGATAACCTTCTTCTGGCTGTTAGCCCAGGGTAGAAAACTATATGGATGCTTTGTTAAATAAATGACAGGGGAGACTTTCTTGAAGTCATTTTCCCCAGAAGATCTGTACATATGTGTGTGGGAAGAGTGTGGGTGTAATCCTCAGGACAAAAATTTCCAACCTACTACTTTCATAATAATTCATGAAAGACTTAAGTTCTATTACTTGTTATTATTTCAATCTCTTGGAATATTTTATAATCCTCAATATTGTTTTCAACAACATATAATATCATTGTGGTTTGAAAACACAAAACAACTTAAAACCATGATGTATTTTGTGGCTCCTTTATTTGTATTTTTTTCTTTTGCAGGCAAAGGTCTATTTTGTCTCCCTAAAGAGAGGTGTGGGTATATACAGAACGAGTTCCTTCCTTACCCTTGGACTCTGTGATAATCATCCTTTACTGTTTTTGTCTATTCAAATATATACAGTTCTAAAAATAACAGCTTCTTTGAAAGGGGTCTAATTGGCATGAGCTGCTGTTGCAGTTCTGCTGAAGTCCTGCTGACAAGGTGAGGTTAGCAAAAAACAAATAAAAGCAACTGATAAATGTCAAAAGTATGTTGTAGTAAAAGCATACTGCTCAGTTAATGTTGATAAGAGGGCAGGTGCAATGTACATCAAAAGCTTTCCTTAGAGAGTTCTTGACTCATAGATTGAAAATCCTCATTGAGAATTAAATTTATGTCTTATTTAGTTGTAGCTAAAATCATATAATATACTGATAGAGTATATCTCAGGCACTTCAATGTTTAACATATTAAAGAATTATTTAAAAATGTGTTTCAGAAGGATAATATTCCAACATGTCTTTCACCACTATACACATTTATGACTGGAGCATTATAGAAAGTAAGACTAGTGTGAGATAGCTCAAGGCTAAAATTAAAACTTCATTGGAAAATATGCATAAATGGTTGTTAATTAAAGCCCATTTTAAAATTGATTTTAATCGATTCACTTTCAAGTTCTGCTTCATTCCTTTCTGATCACTCAACCATGACTCCTATTGTTTTATCTTTAGTTTTAATTTGCTATTTTCTTTCTCTCATTTGCCCATTCTACCAATTGGGACTCTTCATATTTTGAAAGTACCTTTCCATGGAAGTATGTGAATTTAAAAGGTTAGTCAGCAATGTAATTAACAGTTTACTTCTTTTGATCATTGTTTTACGCTATTTTAAATAAATGATTTTTTCTTGAAATGGTAAAATCTGTGAAGAATTAATTCAGAAAAAGGATACTTGAAGTTACATGTTAATTTGTTTTAATATGATAAGGCCATCAACTTCTAAGTTAGCATTGTAAATACGCTCCCCTTGTAATTATAGTCCAAGCTGCTTCCCCAATTGACATTCCTTTCACAACCAGGAAGTATTTTTCATTGACTTTGGCATAAATCCTATAGTCAGGGATATATATATATATATATATATATATATATATATATATATATATATATATATATATATACAATAATGGGAAAGTTGGTTTCTTTGAAGGTCACAGACCTTGGATCTAAGCCAAAGATCTGTTTTATTTAGGTCCCCTGGGCCCAATTTTTATAAAGGATCTCCTCAGATTCACATGTCTTCCAAATGAAGGTATATTCACTCCCTCTCAGGTTCAGTTTAAAAAGCCCCTTTGTTGGGCAATAGTCATAATTCTACAGTGGGAGAACCTGGAAACTTCTCATTGAAAAAGGAAAAATAACCCAGAGGAGTCTGACAAAAATGAATAAATCTACCTATCAATTTTAACAGAGTAACCTTTTCTGACTTCCTTTATTCTTGTAAAAAATCCACACTTCAAAGAGAATGCACAGATTTGTTTTCCTTTGTTCTTAATAGTAATGTATGAGACAACCAAAGGATATGATAGTGAGCAAAATGTATGACTACTATAAATATTGGTTCTATTAATAAAACTTAAGTTATAAAATACCATTACAGGTTAGACTGTTTTGCCTTATTTTTCAGAAAATAATCATTTTGAAAGAATTCAAAAGCACAAATTAGTAAATTTTGAATCTACAGAAGCATATGAATATTAAAGGGGCTAAACTATTATTTTACAATTTAGAAGAAAGGATATTAATGGCTTCACATATTTATTCATGTGCTTTTTAATTTTTCAATAATTTAGATCATATTATTTATGCCCTGCTATATCTTTTCATTTACTTAACACATTAACATATAAGTTATAACAACAGGAAATAATTTTGTTACAATCTTTTTATGTTTCTATCATGGTCTGTAATTTACATAAATGTCCCATACTGATGGATTTGTAAGGATCTTCAATTTTCAGCATTCCATGTAATTCTCAATTAATCATCTCTTAGATAAATCTTTGCCTGTGTCATATGTCCCCAGTAGAGCTTTCAGAAATAAAATAACAGGTCAAACAGAAGGAATGTTCTTAAATATCTGTGATATGGTTTCAAATTCATTTCCAGAAAAACACCTATTTCAGCTTAAGGACCATATTCTATGCTTTGCATTCTGTACAATATAAGGAAACCCCTCCTCCCCTCTTTACAAACAGAATCACTAAACATTGATAATGTGAAGACATATTTTGCCTTTTAATTTTGTACCTTTCTTTCATTGGGTATGCCCTACTTTCTTGCTTCCTCTGTATTTGGCTTGCTGGCCCTGGTGTCTCCTTTTCTTTCTTCCCCAAGCCTCCCTTTCCCCTCCTACTTACTCTCCCTGCCCAGTAGTTCTGCCTATACTTCCTCCCTCACTACTGACCATTCAGCTTTTTATTAAGCCAATCAGATGCCTTCGGTAGGCAAAGTAAAACTGCAACCCATCTTCACATAATAAAACAAATACAACACATCTTTGCATAGTTAAACAAATTTTCTGCAACACTTGGAAATCAAGTACATCAAACATTTTATTGGACTTTCCCCTAATATAGGTATATGAAAGAGGGGTTCCCTATACTTAACTGTTTGAGCCTTTTTTCCATTGAATAGTAACTAGACACAATTAATATTATATTTCCCTTTGTGGCTATCCATGAAATGCATCATAAGGTGTCTGAAGTCAATATAGTATCTATTAGAAAGAAAGATGCTTACAGATATGGAGCACCGTAGGCCCATGACATCCTCATTCTTACCTTTAAGCAAGCAGCTGAGCTAAATGCTCAGAAATTTTCTTCAAATTTCTTTTGGAAAGATTCGACAAAAATCACCACTTTCTCATGAAATATTTTATCAACTAATTGGTAAATGCATTTCTAAACTTTGCACAAGTAGGCATAAATGAAAAAGTAGAGGTATGTAAAGAAATACAGAAGGGAAGGCAATGATGTTGATTTGACTCAATAAATCATGGAATAACTATATACTACAACACAGTTGAGCATTAGAAGATGGATAGGAGAGGAGCTTGGTCCTGCTTCTACTTGATATGCCCAACTTTGTTGACTCCCTATGGGAGACCTTACACTTTCTGAGGAGTAAGTGGGTGGTTCGGTGGGGGAAAGGTGTGGGGAGCAGGAGGAGGGATGGAAGGGTGAACTATGATTGGTATATAAAATGAAAAATGAATTATAAAATGAAAAAAAATCTTTTTAATTGATTTTTATTGAGCTCTATATTTTTCTCTGCTCCCCTCCCTGCAAAAAAAAAAAAAAACTTTTAAAAATAAGAAAGAAAAAAACAAAAGGAAGATACATAGACGACATTTCTATGTTAAGTGGGAAATATGTTACAGTAAAGCAGCATCTATGTGAATATAATTTCTTTTAAAATGTATGTTTTAAATCAACAAGAAGCATGACCACTATACTACCTTCTATGGCTAACTATAATTTTGACTCTTTTAAATTTATTCTATGGATTTATCTGTATAAAGATAGTATTTTGAGATTTTTCTATCCTTTCTACATACACCGGCAAGATCAATGCATCTCTCATCCCTCACTTGATAATTTTCTATTTTCAGGAGATGTTGATTAACACGGAGAACCACAACTTGCCAAAGTTCAGAAAATAAGAGACTCAGAATGCTCAGCCTTAAAAGGAAACTGTACACTGCATCGCCCTCTCCCACAACTCAGGGATCATTGTGGAGGAGGTGATAGAAAAGAGTGTGAGAACCAGAGGAAGTCAGTGATTACAGCAAAACATCTTCTGGACACAATAGCAGCATCACAGATGCACATGTAAACCCACCGTGATTTCAGAACCATACACAAAAGCAGGGCAAGCCCACATTATAGCAAATCCCAGCATGGAGAGGGGAGTTATGCACTGAATCTCACCCCTAGCTGTAGAACTAATGACCATTTTTAGCTGCAAGGAAATGGGGAGACAGCTGTCTCTAAGAATTTAACCCCTGGTAAGGTGACCTCACGTCAGTGGAAGACCATACATCTAAGAATACAGTGGTCAAATTGGCCTTGAATTGTTTTACAAAAGCAAAACAAAATTGAGTTGGTAGGTAACAGAGGAAGAATTCTCTTGGAAGAATTAGAGGAGGGGTAGTTATATATCACCAAAACACTATACGCAAATAAAAACCCTCAAAGCACCAAATTTTTGATATATTTGTGTGGAAAACTCTGATATCAAATATTGATTGCCCACGTGATGGATCCTAGAGTCATAAAATGAATGAATGAATGAAATTTATGCCCTGGCGATATTGAAGCATGCATGGGCAGCCTATATATAGTGATTCTGTTGAACTTGAACTTGTCTACATTGGGTTTCATGGTCTAAGTTGATGGTCTCTTCCTCAAGAGGGTACCAGATCACATTACAGATAGCTGTGAACTGCCATGTGGTTGCTGGGAACTGAACTCAGAACCTTGGAAGAGCAGGCATTTAATCCCAGCATTCAAGAGGCATAGGCAGGTGAATCTCTGTGAGTTTGAGGCCTGGCCTATAGAGTGAATTCCAGGACAGCCTTAGCTGTAACACAGATAAAACCCAATCTTTAAAAACAAAACCAACCAACCAAAAATAAAGCAAAAGAAAACAAACAAACAAACAAAGACACTGAAAAGTTCAACAACCTACCTACCATCAACTAGGAGACAAACCTCCAGGCAAGTCTATTAAGGCAATTTAGCTTTAGATAAGATTAACTGAGATGGAAATAAACCCACCTTAAACATGGGAAGCACATTCCACAATTTGTTGCCCTTAATTGAATAAAAAAGACGAAGTGAACTGAACACCAAGGTTCATCATTCTCTACCTCTTGGTTGTCAATACAATGTGAATAGCTGCTGTGACTTCCACTGTTATGATGTTCTATAATTGAAATGTAAAACAAGAAACCCATTTTTAAAATTGGTTTGGCAGGTATTCTGGCACAGCAATGAAGAAATTTACTAATATGGAATACTACATTACTTTTAGAAATTTAAAATATTTTCAAAAGATGGGGGAAAATTACTTTATAAGAATAAAATATTTGCCTACTTCTTCTTAAGGCTACAGATAAAACAATATCTCTAAGTGTCTAAATTGTTTTCTCTTAAGTTTCTACTTTGATTAGCACCAGTAATTAAGTTGAATTAATGGATGATGATACAAAGACAAAAAACATTTCATAGATCACTGTGCCCCGACCTTTCTATCTTTTATTGATTTATATTGACAGGAAAATTATCTCAGCCAAAGGTCTTATGTGCAAATTTATAAGGAGATCTATTTTAAATAGTATCTTAGAGGTCACCATTATTTGAAACATTTTTTCATGCTGATTGCTCATCTAAGCAATTTCTTTAAAAATTTCAGGCAAATATCCAGGTTTACCAAGTATTAATGCTCTTTATTCTAAAATACAGATTATAGATCTATACCACATTGTAGAATTGTGGTGAGACACAAAGTAAAAGAGAAATATCTTAATGTATCAGTGTGGTTATTGTACTCAAGTGGTGTTTGGATCATTAGTATTTTACTCTATTAAACCTTTATAATAGAACAAAAGCTATTGACATTGAGTGCTTTCTCATAGTCAAGTTATGAATGTAAATTCTTTTAGGTTAACTGCCATCTATTACTTGCTTGCATCTTCTTTTGTGCTATGGCATTTTAGAAATAGAAGGCAGCAAAGAGTGGAAGACAGCAGATTGTAGGTAATGGCTACTGCAAGTTCAATTTGTTACATCAATCTTAAGACCTAGACTTTTCAGTCTCTGTTGACCATGACAAATGTGTACTTGCTCCAGGCTTCTATGGTTACAGCAGCAGATTATGGACAAACAGCATGAAGCTCAAATGTTTCAGTCCTTCATTCAGTCAAAAATACACTTTAGGAGAGAGATCTTACATTGGAACTGTAGAAAGTACACAGGAGAATAAGATATGAACTCACACTCATGAAGTTTGCTCTGGCAAAGACATAAGACATACACAAATAGAACTCTGAAAGGATTGCAAGTCTCATAAGGAAGAGGCAAACAAGGCAAAACCTGATAGATATTGGAAGGCATATCAGAAAGTGTTATATGGGAAATTATATGTCAGTTATAAACTAAAATATGAACATGAATGTATGCCATGAGCACATGTTATGAAAACATCTTTAAACAGTCATAAGTATATACATATTATCTCCATTTATTATGTTGTAAAAAGTCTTGTCAACTGTGAAAACATGATCCAAAAGAGATTATTGCACTATCGCATAATAGTCTGTAGAAGGTGATCAAACACATCCACTGCATACAGTCTGTGACTGTGTCGGGGCATGGATTTATCTCTTTCATATTATTTCATCAACACTTAAGTGATGAGTGTGTTTTCCTATACATAAACCACGAATCAGAAATGTGAAATCTGCAAGAGCAGTCATATTGCTGTAACTCTGTGAATATGGCATAATAGAGGAATACACTTTTCTGGGTAGTTAATAGTCTCTCCCCCAGTTTACATTGCTATTATCATTACACAGTATATTATCACCATGCCATAGGTACATCCTAGTAATCTGAGATGAAAATTCGCCATTTTAAACCATAAACTTTCTATTGCACGAGTGGATTTAAGTCAATGTACTCTTGTTTAAGTTTTTGAGACAGTCTTTTGTTGCCAGGCTATTCTATAACTCACAAAGTAACTGTGACTCACCCTGAATTCTTGATTCTTCACCCTCAACCTTCCAAATACTGAGATTATAAGTATGTGCTATTGTGCCCAATGAAAGAGAGTACTGTTACTATTCTCAAAAATAGCAAAACTATTCCCAAGGCCCACATCAATGAATATCTACGTAAAGTTCCTTAGTTAAGAGAAGCTCACCTATTTGTCCTTAGCTATTCCAGACTGTGAAGAGATAGCTTATAAAAGAATGAGTAGGCAGAGCAGTCAGCTCCTGAACTGACGTCTCCATATCTTTGAAAACAGAATGACAAAGGAAGGCCAGTTGGAATATTTTCATTTCATATTTCAAAGGCCTATGGACAAAAAAAAACCATGAAAACTGCCTATTTCAAAATACCCAGTTTTCAATTGCTCTTCATTTTCCTAAACAATCTGAAGGGTGTGTTTTGATAGGGGGTCTTTCAGGCTGACTCACACTTGCCATACTCTACCTCTGGAACTACAGACCTGTGTACCAGACCCCATCAAATGTCATGACATCAATGCTAAAGATTTGCACCAATTAGAAATTTTCAATATTGTGCAGAAATCTCTATCGTAACAAAATTTTCCTTCTGTATTGTATTGGAATAATGATTTCTTTGTGGCTCACACATGGACAGACAAAGCCTCTCTCCTGTGAATGTTGAATTACATTGCTAATGCAGAACAGGAGTTAGTGATACCGTGAAATAACTGCTATGTACAGTTCTACCTCTTATTTAAACATTTTTCACAATGAGATGTGGTAACAGCCTAACCTATCTATTCTGTACATTCATAAAAATCTCAGATCATTATCATTTTAGATATTTTAGACATTCAGAGAACAACATCCTGAGAGAACTATAAAATGAGTTCTAATCTTATCACATCATAAGTAGTCCTAATACTGATAAAAGATACATGTAGCCTTTGTAGTATGTTCTGAGATAGTGAGTTCTTGAAATGCAGATTTTTTCCTCTCTCTCTCTCTCTTTCTCTCTCTCTCTCTCTCTCTCTCTCTCTCTCTCTCTCTCTCTCTCTCTCTCTCTCTCTCTCATCCCTGCCCCCTTTTACCTCCATTCTTCTCTCTATAATATAGAGTTATGCCTAGACCATAGGCATCTATAACCATGAAAAAAAACATTAAAAAATACGCAATCTTAGGAAGCAGTGTTCTGAGCTCTTTATATATGTTATCACATTTACTCATCCTACGCATCTGTGAGAAAAGCAGGCTAAACAAAGTAATACTTTCATTAATATACATAATAAGAAAAATAGTTATCTCATTAATTGGTTTCTAATTAATAGAAAATTTTATTTAAGTTTCTTTTTATTTTAAACTTTGTTTGTATGGATGGCTTTTAAACCCAGAGCCTTGCCACATGCCAGGTAAGGACTCTACCATTAAGTTACATTGGTGG
The DNA here is from genome assembly GCF_037038515.1 of Microtus pennsylvanicus. Classification (NCBI taxonomy): domain Eukaryota; kingdom Metazoa; phylum Chordata; class Mammalia; order Rodentia; family Cricetidae; genus Microtus; species Microtus pennsylvanicus. The sequence continues at coordinate 49,153,352 of NC_134601.1, forward strand.
CCCTAATTTAACCTTTTCAAACTACATTTTAAAAATTAAATAAAAACATCACAGGCTTCCCTGACCATTAAGAGAACCCATAGGACGTTATTAAGCTTTGTCATACATTAGATAAAATGCACAAATAATTCTGTAACATTCTCTAGAATTTTTTCTTTGTTCTTTCTTCGGGGAATAAATGGAGTTATATTGTTGTAGTCTTAGGGCATGTAATCTTATTTTCCCCTTCCAATTCTTCCATTTGCTTGTAGATAGTCCATAGAGTGACAATAAGGCAATTACAGAGGATAAAAGGACATCAGAGGCTTCTTTCTTTAAATTGCTGTGTGCTTTGGGCAAGTTTCTTCAAATCTTGGAACTTTTGGTTAGTTTTAGCACCTCTTTCCTTAAAAGAGACTAAAAGCAGAATAAGCTTTCTTTTGGCAATTGAATAAGGTAGTTAATGTAAAGTTTCTCTCAAATAGTGCTACAGTTGTAAAAAAATTTTACAATGTACATGGTCTTAGTTATTGTTTATTGCTATAACCAAACATCCTGACCAAAGAAACTTACGGAAAGAATTTAATGGGGGCTTACAGTTTCAGAAGGGGAATCCATGAACATCATGGCAGGGAACATGGCAGCGAGCAAGGAGACAAGTAGGTAGGCATAGCACTGGATAAGCAGCAGAGAGCTTACATGCTGAGACATAACCATGGGTAAGAGAGAGAGAAAGAGGAAACAGGTAATGGGTAAGAGAGAGAGAAAGAGGAAACAGGTAATGGTATGGGCTTTGGAAACTCAAAGCCCACTCTCAGTGACACATCTCCTCCAACAAGGCCACACCCCCAGTCATTCCCTAACAATTCTACCAATTAGGAACCAGCATATATGAGCCCATGAAGGCCATTCTAATTAAAATGCCCACATGTACTCTTAAAGTAACTGAAATATATAACTTGTCTCTGAAATACAGGAAATATAATCCATAGGTGAGAGCAGTTCTTTAAAATTTCTCAGATTTTATAAAAGATGTATAAATATAACTAGAAAGTATTTTGTTCTTATTATAACCAATGATAATGATAAAAACTAATAAAAAGTAACTTAATAGTTTTTAGTTTAAGACCAAATGAGCCATTTTATACATTTTTCTGTAGTTAAATGTCTTCATTCTAAAACAATTGATGAATTGTGATTGTAAATATGGAGCTGAGATTCATCCCCGTGATCTGTAGATTAAAAGCAAATTTAGGTAAGTAAATAATAAGATTTCTTATATATTTTTCAGTTTTCCTTACTGTTATTATACCCTCATCCCTCCCTTTATTCTATATTGACATACGTCCACCTCCCTAGCTGAAGCATCCCCTGTTTTTCCCATTTTCCCCTTCAAATTGCCGTACCCTGCTATTCCTCTCTCTATTACTCATCCCCCTCTCCCACAGTGCCCCCTTCACTTTCCTGATTTCTGTGATTATTTGGGGTTAATACTCACATCTGAAGATTTGGAGTTAGAAGCCATAGATGAAAGAGAACATGCAATGTTTGGATTTCTGAGTCTGGGTCACACCACACTTACAATCTTTTCTATTCTCTTCCATTTGATGAGAATTTCATGATTTCATTGTCATTACCACTACACAGTATATCATAGTGTATATGAACAATAATTTATCCATTTGTCACTTAAAAAAACATTTAAGACATTTCTACATGCTGGATATTGTGAATAGACCTCCAATGGACATGACTGAACAGGTATGTGTGGAATACAATATTGCATCCTGTGCGCATAAACCAAGGCGTGATATAACTGTTTCTTAGAGTAGATTTACTTTGAGATTTTTGTGGGTTCTCCACATTGATTTCCAGAGAAGCCTGATTGGTTTGCAATACCACTAGCATTGAATGAGGGTTCCACTTTCCTCACATTCTCTTCAGCATTCTTTCTAGGTTGTTTTGTTGATTTTTCCTATTCTGGCTGGGATAAAATGAATGAGTAGCTACACCCACAAAGTCTTATCAACATGGCTGCCTAAACAAAACCTGAACACAGATGACACCAATAGTCATGCTAACATGGAAGTGGTAAATCCCATAGGGTCTCAACACTTGACAAAGAACTGCAGGAAACTAAGGAATGCTTAAAGCAGGAGAAATGAATAGTCTTTGGGATAAGAGCCCCACAATTGCTTATCCAATATCAAGTGGTGATCTTTGAAATCATATGTATGCAATTAACATAATACTAATAGACAGTGAAGGTTGTATTTACATATTTAGGAACAGATCAACAATTAAAGGAAATAAAAAACAGAATCAGAGGGAACAAAGGGTATTACATGGAATGGAAAGAGAAAAAGGGAAAGGAGGAGTGATATAACTATATTTTAATTTTAAAATCTTTTTAAAGCAAATTTATACATGAAGATAGTAGAAAGCATAAAATACTCCAGAGAGACCAAACTTTTTGCCTTTATAAGCTTTTGTGAACACCTAAATACAGTTATATGCAAATTAACATTCATTCTTCTATATTCCAAGAGCAAGTGCTTTTAGAGACATTCCATTATTCCATCTGTTGAACGATTGTATATTTGGAAAATGGTGTGCACAGAAATGCAAAACATATCCATACACATGTATATTTTTTAATATGAACTATAACTATATTTCATAGGAAATGATCTGCCTATGAAGACCTTGTATATAGTTTATCTCTATTATTTAGATTTTTGTATATGTGAATATGTCCATGTGAATAAGAGTATGTTCACTAGCATGAGGAAGCCAGAGCTAGATTCCTAGATTGTTCTTCCTGTCCATTTTGTAGCCAAAGTCTCCCATTTAAACTCAAGCTCAGCAGGGCCTGGAGCTACATGTTCACACCACCATGTTCGGCATTCAATTTTTTCTACGTAGGTGCTGAAGATCAAACCGAGGGTTTTATGCTTGAGTGGCAGATCTTCGCTGACTGAGCCATCTTCCCAGCTCTGATCTAGAATTCTTACAATCTGAGGGCAACCTTGTCAGAAGTAGTATTTCTGTGTATTATATCAACATCTATTTGATCATCTCCCCTCTTTACATTATTGCTGACACAAGAACTTCCTACACACAATAACTGATTTTACCTTTATGACAGCTGATTCATGATTGTAATTACTCTTGAAAACATTTACAAATAGAACAACATTAAAATATTTGGTGGGAAACAAAATGTATTGTGGTCTTTCTGAAAACTTTAAATCTAATTCTTCTTCACCAACGTTTTTACAATATGAGAAGATACTTTTCTTCATTTTCAAATGAGCTTAACCTCAAAATAAACTGAGCATTCACAATGCCTTAAATCAGTTTTATTTCCCTGAGTACAGTGTTTATATAAGATTTTCTTTATGCACATAAAGTACTTTTTTAATTAACAAAATTATTTTACTATTGAAAATTATACCTAAAATACTGATGGTGTTTTAAAGAAAAAATCTATTTAGTTTCTGCCCATAACTTTCTTGGCAACTATTTCAAAGGACAATAGTCATTTAAAATTTAATATCTAGAATTTTGGAAAGTCCCAATTAGAACATTATCTTTCGCAGTATAATGAAATCAGTGTTGGAATAAAAGCGCCCAGCTTTCACAGAGCTGTTTAGGTTTCAGGAAAGATTATTCAACTCCTTAGTTCATGATACCAAACAGAATATTTTCATTATGAATTTTGAAGAAGACTTTCACTGTTTTGTTCCATAGTGCATTTGCAGTCAGTCTACAGGATATGATGAGATGGATGACACCGAGCACACTCTTTCTTCTATGCATATTGGCTTCATGAAATGTACAAATAAGCATCTCTAAAACCCTGAGCTCACTCTGACAGACCCAATGTATTGATGTAGTAGCCTGCCAGACATCTACAACCATGCATGGCTTCAAGAAGTCCTCATTAGGAAATAATGAGGGAACAGTCATAAATACATTCAATTGATCATGCATTACTACTGATGCCTGCATTTACTTTCAGTGCTGGTTAGGGCTACTTTAGACATTTAATTAATAGTTTGGAACACTTGCTGATGGAAACATTGAGTATATACCATCAAGACAGAAATAATTTATTTCCTTGCTTGATTTAGTGAAAATGTTAAATTCTTTTAAGGCTTGTTTACCACAGTCCTGGCACTGGAAGTTAGTTTCAGTTTCAGCTCATGCCCGTAGGATTTAGTTAAATAAGGCAGGTCCAAAATTGGAATTATTCCTGACGATCATTGCCAATCAGACCTTTCTTCTTCTTCACCCTTAATCACAGCTCTTTATGCTGCTTTCCTGTGTCATTTGGAGTCTAAACAGAAAAGGTGTAATAGGAATTAAAGCGAAGATGCTTAACATTGGATTATGAAAGGACAGAGCAGCTGAACATGGAAGATGCTAGCCCCCTGGTTAAAGCAAGAGCAGGAAACCACTGCTGTTTCTTCTATGGAGAAGGAAAAGGGCCGAATCCACTGACATGGTAACTTAAGACTGAGGGAAGGACAGGGGAGGATAAATGTGAATGGTGGGTCTAAAGACAAACCCCAAATGGGTGCAGTTGTTGTGGCAGTTTAGAAGGAAAATGAACGGAGAGAGAGAGAGAGAGAGAGAGAGAGAGAGAGAGAGAGAGAGAGAGAGAGAGAGAGAGAGAGCACAAGAACAGAGGAGACACAAAGCCATTGGTAAAATATAGATCAAAGCTTAACCACAAAACAATATGCATAACTGATATTCAGCTCATCTGAAAATGAGAAAATGATGAGAGAGTATTTACTGTCCACATTTCTGTTGGTATCCTGGTCTGAGATCCCACCAGAATTGCCCCCAAATCTCTTGATATAGCATTCTGGGATTCTCTGGTTTGTTTTTCCACTCTTTTCCAAATATCTCCCACAAAATATTTCTAAATGTTTTTGAACTATGTCTTCAGGTAATTACAATAATTATTGGCTCTATTTCTGTTATACCAAGTTTTTGGAATTCCTTTGAAAAATATCTGTGAGGAGCAGTTTAAAGGAAGAAAATCATAGCTTGGATCATGCTTTCTGATGTCTTGTACTGCTGCTCTGGGCCTGTAATGATGCTGAACATCCTGGAACAAGGCATTTGCTGGAACAAAGCGACTCAAGTGTGGAGGAAAGAGAGCAAAGAGATTGAAATTGAACCTCAGAGCCTTTTTCCCCAAAGATTTGCTTCTAGCCAAGCCCTCTCTCTTAACCTGTCTATCACCTCCCAATAATACCATCAATTTCTACAACTATCCTGTGCTAATATCAATGACTTCAGAGCCCCCATGAGCCTATCAGTTCTCTATGGACCCATTTCTGAGCAATGCATAGAGCCCAGAAAAAGTTTTTAACACATAACATTTTTTTTAGGGAAAGTACTCTAGGACCTAAATACAATAAAGTTAAAATTGCTCATGGAGATGGGGCTTTTGAGGCCCCACCCCTTAGCTGAAGAGCTATTAGCAGCTGGAAGAAGAGTCTGTTTTCTTCAGGCCATGGGTAGGATTCCCATGCCCCAGTAGATGAACCTAAACCTGTGCACATATGCAAAGTACTGATTGGACTCAGTGGGGTAAAACTAAATAAATACCAGGTTTCTCCCTAGCCCCTGACCCTGTAGACAGCTGGGTAATCTGCATAGGACCGAACTAGGCCCTCTGAATGTGGGTGACAATTCTGTGGCTTGTGCACTCTGTGGGCCCACAGGCAGTGGCATGACGATTTATCCCCAGTGCGTGAACAAGCTTTTTGGAGCTCATTCCCTTGCTCAGCCTTAATACAAGGTGGGGTCTTTGTTCTGTTTCAACTTGATATGCCAGACTTTGTTGACTTTCCATGGGAAAGTGGGGGGCACCTGGAGGAGGAGTGGGAGGGGGAACAAAGGTTGGTATGTAAAATGAAAAAAAAAACTGTTAATTAAAAAAACTAAGTAAATAGAAAGGTCTTTAAAAAGAATCAGTATTTTGTGTATTTATTTGGTGGAGCATACACGCACACACACATGCACATGCGGATGTCAGAAGACAACTTGTGGGACTCACTTCTCTCCTCTATCATATGTGCCTGTGTGCTGTTACTCAGGTCTCAGACTTGGCAGCAGGCTCCATTACTGGCTGAGCCATCATGCCAGCCTCTAAGCAAAAAGGTCATAAAGGCCATTATGTTCAACTGATGCTGAGTTACCAAATGCTTAAATATATGTTTCTAGTAACCCAGTGCCACTATAGCAGTTAGCAACTATTCACCATAACAAAATATCTGTTAATACACTTATAAAGAAAATAGTTTTAACTGCCATTTCCAGAGGCTCCATCCTCTCATTGATTGGCACTGTTTGCTTTGGACCCTTGACAGGACACAAATAAGGATAGCAATGCCTTGCAGAGAGAAGCTGCTCACTTTGTAGTTGATTCAGTTTCTTAATATCCCCTTCATGGGCATAACCCAGTGAACCAAAGCCCCCCCCAAAAGACCCCATTACTTAAATGTTTCGCCACCTCCTAATAAAGTCCTTCTGCAACTTTACAAGGTTTACACATGGACTTTACACATGGTTTCAGGAGGTGGTGGGCATTTAAGATTCAAACACTTGTAGCTTCTTGATGAACACTACTGTAAGTCTAATTCATTTAGCATTTTTAAAAGCATGGAGGTTTTTATGTGTACCCCACTATTCAATTTAAGTGTTAGAAGTAAAATTTATTCTAAAGTAGTTGTACATTTTTAATTTTGATAAATCTTGACAGGGGCTGACAAACAATGCCAGATTAACTTCCTCAAAAGCTGGGCCGATTCTGTTTATCACTATAAATGTGTGAGAGAGTTCTCTTGCCTCAAAAATGTGCAAATACAGTATATTTGTGAGCATGATGTTATTGAGTTCATATGTAGATGCTCTGCCTAGGGATGGAGATACCTATCCCTTTAAGAGATGGTATTCTGGCTCCGTTATGGGAGTTGTCATTTCCTCACCATATGTCCCTGACCCCATTCTTTGCTTCCCTCCTTTTACTCTATCCGTCTCTGAAAAGCTAATACGTCCATTTTGCCTGGTAACTTGTTTAACTTAAATTTCTGCCCTTTTTATCCCTTTCAAAAAATATCCCCTGATTGGAAATATCACCTGTCACTTTCTTTATGTTCATTTGATGCTACTTGGAACGTCTTCTAAACATATTCAATACTGCAGTAATATCAGCACAGGACACTTTAACGGAAGTCTTCTCATTGGTTATATCATTCTCTCGTTATCTTTTTTCCATTCTTTATACTATTATTTATTTATTTATTAAAAATTTCCACCTTCTCCCCTCTTCCCATTTCCCTCCCCTTATTCCCTCCCCCTCCCTCTCCAGTCCTAAGAGCAGTCAGGGTTCCCTGCCCTGTGGGAAGTCCAAGGTCCTCCCCCCTCCATCCAGGTCTAGGAAGGTGAGCATCCAAACAGACTAGGCTCCCACAAAGCTAGTACATGGCAGTAGAATCAAAACCCAGTGCCATTGTCCTTGACTTCTCAGTCAGCCCTCATTGTCAGCCATATTCAGAGAGTCTGGTTTGATCACATGCTCCATCAGTCCCAGTCCAGCTGGCCCTGGTGAGCTCCCATTAGATCAGTCCCACCATCTCAGTGGGTGGACGCACCCCTCACAGTCCTGACTTCCTTGCTCATGTTCTCCCTCCTTATGCTCTTCATTTGGACCTTGGGAACTCAGTCCAGTGCTCCAATGTGGGTCTCTGTCTCTATCTCCATCCATCGCTGGATGAAGGTTCTATGGTGATATGCAAGATATTCATCAGTGCGGCTATGGGATAAGGCCAGTTCAGGCACCCTCTCCTCTGCTTCCCAAGGAACAATCTGGAGACATCTCCTTGGACACCTGGGAACCCCTCTAAAGTCAAGTCGCTTGCCAACCCTAAGATGGTGCCCTTAATTAAGATATCTACTTCCCTGCTCCCATATCCACCCTTCCTCCATCTCAACCATCCCACTCTTCTAAGCTTTCCCCAATCCTCCCCTTCTCCCTTCTCTCTCCCCATCTCCTTTTACCCTACCCCACCCCCACCCCCATGCACCCAACTTTTGCTCTCCCTCCTTCAGGTTAGAATGTAGCTGATATAGAGAATCACATGTTGGCATATCAATGGTCTATGTCTATGTGGCTTCGAATAAGTTAAATGAGATAAACTAGGTATCATGTTTCCTGGCACATAGTGGTTGCCAGCCTTCTTTTCTCTCATCTTCCCTTTACAGGGTTTTCTATAGATTTTCCTGACCATAAGCTCTCTCCTCTCTTTTGAATTAATCCCTCCTTTGATATCTCTGAATGCAGTTATTAGCCTTTTGCCTCCTTACTTTGACTATAAACATTTTTATGTGAAGAGTGATCCTTGATCACCCTTTGTCTACCTCAGAAAAGTGTTTGCTATTTAATGCTAAGAAGACTGGGAAATATTATATTTATAATGGTTGATTTGTGTGTGTTTTTAAATAAAATAGCAATATCAAATTCCTTATATCAACTGGTAAAATATAATTCTATGAACAAGTATAATTCAAGACTTGTTCTTTCTTTTTTCACCTTCCATTAATAACAGCTATTAGGTGGGAGATAATGATATGCCAAAATCTTTCAAGAATCATTTTGTGACTCAAAAAAATCTTTGTTATTGGAAATCACTTTTCAATACCTCTTAATTGGTTTTGGGTTTGTAGGGGGAAATCCAATCAAAACTATACTGATTCAAAATATCATAGGATAGAGGAAGCAGAAAATTACCATATTTAATTATAGATTTTGAATGACTTCAAAGGAAACTCTGATTTTTCAAGGGATTAAGGCAGGAACTGGTCTCTTATTACAAGAGACTACTTGGGCTTCTATTTAGCTGGGTTCTGGCACATTCATTGACAGGAATAATTTAATGATTGCGAATAATCACCGAGTGTAGGAAATAAGGTCCTCTTTGAGTCATAAAGCTTTTAAACATGAATAATATTATGCATTTGTTTGAGAATGGTGCAACGTGTGAACTAATTTCACATTGTCCTACCAATTATGAATGTGTTATTTCTGGCAAGCAGGTCTCTTTAAAATTGCATATGCTTAGTTGCTTGCCAGGGAGGTGAGAGAAAAACATTGTCAGGCTCTTTATACCCAGCTGGGGCCAGGTGTTGATCATTAACATGTAAATAGTGCAATTACTGCCAATTAAGTTTTTTTAAAAAACATTAAAATTTGTGGGAACATGGTAATATCATCTATAAAATTTAAAAAATATCTATATCTTAGTGCTTTAGTTTCCTATACAGCATGCGGTGTAACTTGTGCTCTTAATTACACATGGTTTCAAGTTGCTTTTCTTTACAGAATGCCACATGTATGGTTTGAATGGAAAATGAAAGTATGTTGCTAGAATTATGTTCACAGACAAATTGTATTACAACTACTATTACCTGTCAAATTGTAGTTATTTTTCTTCCATAAAGGCTTATTGAATTTGTTATATGTGAAGAACCATGTTCAGGTTAAGTTATAAATTATGTTAAGGTCTTTTCTAACCCCATGGAGCCTAGGAAGTCTGAATCCCACCATTAAATACACAACAAGCATAGAAATAAGTACAGAAACTGATCGACAGTGTTATAGGAATTCTTATATGAAATGACTTAAAAACCAGAGTGATGAGGGTGGATACAATTTGCTTTGGGAGATCTTGAGTGTTCTCTATGAATAAGCAGTGAAACCTAAGGGAAGAACTGATGATATTCAGGTGAAGAAACGGGCAAGACCAGGAAGAGACGACAGCTGGAAACAAGAAAAAGTGAAATGTCATTAAGAAATAGAAAAATAGAAATACTTACCTATCACCAAGATCTTAGTCTGGCCTCTCCTTAACTCCCAGTCCTTGTGATCTCTATCTAAAGAATTTTTTTAAAAAGCCACACACATACACACAGAGAGACACACACAGACATACACACATACACACACAGACACAGACACACACACAGACACACATACATACACACACACACATACACACACACAGACACAGACACACACACACACACACACACACACACACACACAGAGAGAGAGAGAGAGAGTTCCGTGTTTGTTCCAGTGTAAAGCAGGAACACTCTCAAAGAATGAGAGTGAACAATGACTAAAGATACTGCTATAGAAGGCACATACTCAAGGGGAAAGAACGGACAATGGGCTCAGAGACCAATGTGCAGACTTCCATTGAAAATTGGCTTTATACTATTTTTAAAGTTGTCTGAAAGAGACAACTTCCCTGGGGGACATTTTGATGTCCAGATGGCTGACAAACCTTACTTGTATGGACTCTTACAGAAAGGTGTAAAGAAAGGCATGTCCTTGTTCTTTATCAGAAAGTCTCTTGTTAGATAATGATCTTGTGTGGTTCTGGACTCCTGGACCCAGGTTTAGATAGTTATCAATTAATAACCTTCCAGGCAGTTTAGGATACCATATCTCCTCCCAGGACCAGAGATGTGCCTTAGATCCCATTCTTCTGACCAGGCTTTTGTTTTACAAACTGTTTACTCTGATGGAGGGGTTTTACCTTAAAGCCTTCTGATCTTGCTAATACTTAACAAGCAGTTTCACATATGTACTTCAAGGTAGTGGTTTCCTGTAAGGGATAAGAACAGCAACAACAACAGAAAAATGAACCCTGTTATCTATCAGTATAAATTCATTTTATTCACAACAATTTGTCCATTCACAAAGAACTTGTGCTGACAATCCCTCTTTATTTTCACCCACACTGGGGATACAATACTTTGTTTGTAGGGTAATTGGACCACTTAGACTCATAATTTTGTATCTCACTTTATTGGATACTCATATTCCTTTATTAAAAACAACGAAATCATTCTATACTGCATCAAACACTAGCTAGTTCTGTTGGGATGTTTTATGAACACTTAGCTTTTCAGGGTAAAGTTGGTCACATCACTCTCTTGTAAATTACAGTTTAGGAACTCCAGGGATTTACATAGGAATTTCTCGACTTCCTCTCCTTAAGCCCTCCTACCTTATCAAGGTAATATATCTGAATTAGCAACTTTTAGAAATAGCCAGCGAATAAAAAGTCAAAGGTTAAAGGAACCCAGAAATGGTCATTGGCAGGTTCAAGGAACCTTCATAATATGAGAATACACTAGAATAAATCAGTCCTTATCCACAAATGGAGCTGGTGAGAGAAATCCAGATCTACAGAACCAATTCAGTCACATTAACCTTAATGTCAGTTCAATAAGTATTTGATTGAGTACCATATGTAGTACACCATGAGCTACAAAACGTAGCTGAAACTTGTTTGTTGAAAGAGTTTAATGTCCCCTTTGGACAATAAAACAAATACAGGTCTTACACATTTCTGAGTGAATCTAACAATGAAAATCAATTCAGAAGCCAGTATGTAGACAATAGGAAATGACTGTTTCAATTCAGAGATGAATTGAGTCAAATTAGGCAAATGTTGTTTATTCATATGACAATCTCACAGAACAGTAATGAGCAGAAATAGAAGTAGTCATTGAAATCAACTGTTTTAAATGTCATTATGAAATTCAATTATTATGCCTATATCACTCATAAGTCATGAAAATGTTTCTTTCATGGAAAAGTCCATTTTTAATCATAAATACCAAAGTTTCTTATATGTAAACTTTACAGTTGAGATTTAAATAATTAATGTTTATTTGACACTCCAGGAAATAAAGATTGATAAGCTTTGTCGACATTATCACCATTCTGTAGACCATACTATTTATATTAGTGAGGAAAATTAGGTTTTTCTCAGAGACTACAATATTCTTAAAATCTAATGCCTGTTTCTGGTCTCATGGTTGGTGTGCTTGCTTTGAGTCTTTTCTTCTTTTTAAAGGAAACAGAGCAATTGTCCTGGATTTTAAAACTGAGATGTCCAGGCTTTATAAATTGACCTGGAGAGAGAAGTGCATCAGGCAAAGGGCAGTAGGGTCAATTAGCCATTCCAAAATAGTGACCCCTGGTGGAAAAATCAATATAGTGCATATCATCCTGTGCTGCCAACTAAAAAAACGTGTGCTACCACAATTTGTGACCGGGACCTGCAGCACTAAATAAGCACAGACATACTTCAAATTAATATTTAATCTGAGATGAAAAGCACTTAAAGGAGTTAGGGACATGAGTTACCCAGAAGAAATTACTTTCTTCTCACACCAAGCAATTACAGCATTGCAAAGATAACAAAAGTAAGATTGTCATAGTCTCCTTGGACTTCAATGGGAAGTCTGGAGGTGAAGTGCCTCTTTTTTTTTCTTGTAAGAAGATAAATAATTCTCTTGGACTATGACTAGCTAAGTCCTTGAAGGTGGATGAGAGTGACTTTTAGTTGGCATCATTAGGGTGTTATTAGGATGAAATAGAACCAAGAAACCATTATTAATCTTTACAAAGAAAATGCCTACATTATAATTTTTGAATTCTTCCTGTGAGGTCATCTTTAGAATCACATTTCAAGAGCAAACTTGAGTCTAGATCTATTGTATTCAGGCCTTCCATTTTAACCTTGGTCATATGGCCTGAGAGAAATTTTAACATCATATTACCGAATTAGTACACAGAAACTACCACCTCAAATGAGAAAACAAAAGAAAAATACAGTACCACCTATTTAAACTCTGAGAGCATTTTTTTTCTCATTATCTATAAAGGAAATGACTAAACCATCTAAAATGGGAGAAGACTTAAAGTAAAGGCATTTTATGATAATGGTAGGTATTGTGTAGGCTGATGTACCATAAAAATGTCACACAAAAATTGTTTTACTGTAGCTATTTTTAAAGGATGGGTTAGTCATATATGTTGTGGCAATTAGAAGTTTCTCCAGCTTTTAGGTTGATGAGATAAAAGGTATCCTTTGACAAATAAAATTCATAAGCTAATGAAACTAATCTTTGTTCATGCATCCATATATATTTAGTGAGTACCTACTTTATGCCAAACACTAGTGGTAATACTGAAGGGAAGTCAAGCCAAGAGGAATTCAAAGCAACTGGTGAGACATCTGTGAACAGGAAACAGGAATGAATGCATGAATGCTACCCACTTCCCTTTATCCCTCAATATACTTTAAGATCCTTACTCAGAAAAGTGTTATTACTCACAGTGAGTAAGTCTTCCCACCCCAATTAATCAAATCCCATAAACATGCCAAAGGCTCATCTCTTGGGTCATCTTAGACTCTTTCTGGTTTATAATACTAACTGATAAAATGTTGTGGAGGCACGATGTTTAAATTTTTACCTATGCCTGGAATGAGCTTGAATTATTTTTTCAAAACTGAGAAATGAACCCTCACATTGTGTGTGCTAGGCAAGCATTTTAGCACTTGACTACATACTGACACTTTCTGTTGTTGTGTTAGTCCATTTTTACTCTTTGTTTTGAGACAGAATCTTATTAAATTACCAAGGCTTATCTTGATTGAAATTTTTAAACTCCTTCCTAACCTTACCAGTTCCAAATTACTGGAATTCAATGATTATACCACCCAGTGTACGTTTTTTGAAATTTAACTTTCGGATTTTCACACAGTAGTTGTGGAGATTTATGAGATAATTTGTACTATTTACTTTTATGTTCAAAATATATACTAATCAAATGAGGCATTCTCCTTGCTATTTCTAGTTTTTTTATTTTTGTTTTGTTTTTAAAATCACACATTTTACTTATCCACTCATATACACTCCTAGCACATATGTTGATCTCTCTTGATAAATACTGCAACTAACCTTGAAAATGAAGAGTGTATCATTGGTTTACTAATTTCATCTCATTGGCCATGTATTCAAAAGTGTGATTTGTGAAACAATTAATCTCATTTATCTGTTGTTGTTGCTGCTGCTGCTTTGGGGGCTCTTATAAACATCATTGCCTATATTTATATCTTGAAGCATTTTCTTTATGTTTCTTTATGCTTATTCTAGCCACTTCATGGTTTGAAGTCTAACATTTACATCATCCATCCATTTTTATATATGTGAATATAGAGCATTACTTATTAAACTGTTCCTTCTCTGATGTATGTTTTTCTGTTTCTTTCTTGAGAATTAGTTAACTGTAAATATGTTTTCATTTCTAGTGTCTCTTGTGCTCCATGGGTCAATGTCAGTTTTAATAGCACTCCCATGCTGCCTTGCATACTATAGTGCCCTAATTTGTCTTGATATCAGATGTTGGGATATTTCCAACTTTGTGCTGACTTTAATCTTAATATTTTGGTGGTTTTTAGTGTATTTTGTAATTGCTTTGGTAATTATATGAAGAATGTCATTGCTACTTTAATGGGGACTAACTCATATCCATAAATTGCTTTAGGCATTAGTATATATATATATATATATTGAATTATTTAATTAGTTAATGTATATAGGATAGGTATTTTGACTGCATGTATGTCTGTGTACCATGTGTATAACTAGTGCCCATGGAGGCCAGAAAAGAGTACCAGATCCTATGGAACTAGCGTTATAGATGATGGTGGGCCACCATGTTGCTCTTGGGAAATAACCCTGAGTTCTCTACAAGAGCAGCCAGTACACTTAACCACAGAGCAATCTCTCCAGCCTTCAATAGATAGTTTAATTTTAATAATATTAATTATTATAGTTCATGAATATTGGAATTTTTCAATAAGTCTGAGTTGTATTTGTTTCATCAGAATTGTATAAGTTTTATTGTAAAGGTCATTTATTCCCTGGCTTTCCACTTCTTTTATGGGCTTGATTTCATGGCTTTCTGCTGAACAAGTATATTACTAATATATAAAAATGATGAAAGTTTTTTAATGTTTTTTAATCTTTCATATTTTCTGAATTTGTTTAACACTTCTAATAGTCTTTTTTTGATGTAGTATTTAACTTTTTCTATACATAAAAAATGGGAATAATTTGACTTCTTCCTTTTCTATTTTCATGCCTTACATCACTCTCTGTGGCCTAATTACTGCATAAGAATGCCAAACACTGTGTTGAGAGTGCATGATGAGAATGGATGGCCTTGCCTTCTTCCAGATTTTAGATGAAAAACATTCAGGTTTACCCCATTCCATACATGATGTCAAACATGGGTTGTCATAAATTGTCTTTAACATGTTGTACTTAATTTGTACAGAGATTTGATTATTAAAGGGTGTTTATGAAATTTTGAAGAATTCTTTTGTACACCTACTGAGATTATCATGTATTTTTTTACATTATCCTTTCATACTCGAATGCAGTTTCCCCTCCCTCCACTCTTTCCAGTCCCTGTCCTCACCTTTCCTCTTCTCCAGATCTACCCCTCTTCCATTTCCCTTCAGAAAAGAATAGGCTTTCCAGAGATATGATATGATTTTGACCCTTTAGTCTATTTATGTGATTTATTGATTTTAGTATGCTCACGTATCTTTTTTGACCTGAAATAAATCTTATGTGAACATGTTAAAGAATGTCCTGAATATTCTATTTTTGTTCCTTTGTGAGACAGGGTTTCCTGTAGCCCAGGCTAGCCTTAAACTATGTAGCTAAAATGACCTTATATTTCTGATCCTCTTGCCTCCATCTCTCAAGTTTTGGAATTATAAGTATGGGCCTCTATCCCTAGCTCTGAATGATTTTTTGGATGTACTACTAAGTTTGATATTAAGGTTTTGCTGAAAATATTCACATCTTCCTCCCTCATTCTCCACACTCTCTCATTTGAATCCAGTGCTTGCTATTATGGGTGGTCTGAGTAACCAGCTCCAGGAATTATTGGTTCACCACTGTACCCAATGGTAATTTACCTGGTATTCAGAGATCTGAACCCTGATACTTATATTTTCTAATTGTGTCCTTTTCTGATTTGGGTATTCAGTAATACTGACCTCACAGACTGTGTTAAAAATGTATTCTTCATCTTAATTTTTTGTAGTTTGAGAACTGATGTTAGTTCTCCTATGATAGCTTGGTAAAATTTAGCAGTGAAGTCTTCTAGTCTTAGGGTTTTATGATCAGGAGTCACTTTATTTATAACTGATCCAGTCTCCTTACCCATTTTTGTTCTGTTGAAATTTTCTAGACCTTCATGGCTCTCATTTGTTAGATTATGTGTGCTCTGACCAGTACTTTTCTTATAGACTTTCTCAAATTTGATTTATAGTTTCACAACTATCATTTCATTCTCTGAATTGTAATGCCTCCCTTTTCATCTTAGATTTCCTGCATTGAGGTCTTCAATCTTTTTGTGGTTAAACTTGAAAATGTTTGTTTTTAACTTGCTTTAAGAATATCCACGGTTCATTTCTTTGGTTTTTAGTTTCTATTTCATTTACTTCTGTTTCCATGTATATTATTTCTTTCACTAATTTTGGATTTTATTTGTTATTACTTTTGTAGTTTTTGAGCTACAATTATTTGAGTCAGATTATTTATTTGAAAGCATTTTGTGATTGCTTATTGCTATAAACTTCTCTCAGTACTTCTGTGCTTACGTTAATAATGCTGTATATCTATTTTCAAATGTTTTGAGAAGATTTTAACTTTATTTTTTAGGGTTTTTTTGTTACTATTTGTTCAAGAACATTTTGTTAGTTTCAAAAAGCTTCTGCAATTTCAAAAGATACTTTTTTTGTATAATTTCTAGTGTTTTTCCTTGTGGTCATCTCATGCATTTTATATATATATAAAATTTGTTCTTGAATTAGTATATGATTCATCCTAGAGACCATATATTGCACAGTCTTGCTCATGCTTCATGTTCTAAGGAGATGAAGGTATATTCTGAAGGTTTTGGTAAAATATTCTGATAAAATATTATATGTATGATGAGAATAATCTTTGTTCCATAGTGCTCAAGAGCAAAGGTATTTAAGACTAGAACAATGGATAGTCAATACAATATGCTTCTTCTTCCTTCCAATCATTTGTAGTCCCTTGATACATAATTTTTCAATTTCATTTGTACTATATTCTAGGATGCTAATCTGAATAAACTTACTGAACAGTAGCCATTTGGGTTTTTGGTTTTGATCTTTTTGTGTGTGTAGGGGTAGACCAAACCTTGTGATATCTATGGTCTTCAATTTTGACAGAAAATAATTTTTGAAACCTTCTTATGCTGCTTTTTATTATATAGGAAAAAAGATTAAAAGGCTAATATTGGAATTAAGCAGTACAGGAAACAAGCTATTGCAGTTATATGTGTAAGTCATGAAAGGGGAAAGAGAGAGAATTGGATAGAGACAAGATATATTTCAGGAGACATTCAATAGAATTTGATGATGGATCTAATGTAGGTAATGAAGAAAAGGAAAAACTCCATATTTCTACTGAGCCAATTGAATACCTCATTGCACCCCCCCATTGTGTTTACAAGAGGAAAATAATGCATGGTGAAAATAGTGGAATTAAGAGTTATGCTTTATGACCCACTGAGTTTACCTAGGAAAATTTGTGTGACCATGGATGGCTTTGGAACTAACCATTGAAGTTTAGTGGACTCACAAGTGGATATATACTCCCACTTTCTAATAATCTTTCAGTAGCCTGTAACTCAGCAAGGAAAAACGTTTCCATGAACTCTCCCCATCTATAAAAGACATGCCAGTCTTGTGCAGGCTCTATGCAGGTAGCTGCAACTGATAGGAGTTCAAGATTGCAGTGACTTCACCATGTCCAGAGGTATTTGAAGAGTGAGGGTGTAGTTTATCATGGTTAAAAGGCAAAAGGAATTACAATGCCTTTTATACAGGTATGAAAAATGTCAGAGTACAAATATAATTAATAAAAACCTGTGTTTTATGCTGAATGTTTGTCATCTACTACTTTGACTACTGTATATTGAATTCCAGCTGGATAGGTGAACCTATGCACAAGTGATAATCTTCAAGAAACTGAAAAGAACCAGCAAACAACAGCATGTAGGGTAATCATGGATCTTGACATTCCCAAGAAAATTATTTCTTTGGTTTCAGGCATTGATGGTTCTTTTCAAAATGTCTATCTCTATGATGTTCCATCATTATCAGATGCTGTCTCCTGAGAGTCTGCTGAAAGAATGTGCCAGAGAATAAGTCATCATTGCCGGGATAAAGTGGGACTTGCAAAGCATGTGTGGATTATACATGTCTAATTAAGAAAGCAGAATTAGGAATAGAGATTGCTTAATGGTTAAGAGCAACAACTGCTCTTGTAAAGGACCCAAGTTAGGTTTCCAGCACCCACGTGGCAGCTCACAACCATCCATAACTCCAATCCAAGTGAATCTGATACTCTTCTCTGACCTGTATCAATCCTGTATGTGGAATGCATACACACATGGAAGAAAAACACTCACATACATAAAATAAATTTTCTTGCAAAAGAAGAAGAAAGGAGACGCAAAATCTAAAGGGACCACTTGGGAGAAAAAACTAATGACAAGGAAACAAAACAAATAGGGAGAAATGTAGTATGAAAGAAAATAAGTCAGTTGGAAATTTTGCAGAGAACCAGGCCTATTAGTGTATTTACCTATAGATTTTTTCAGAGCATACTTTCATTAATAATAATTGCTTAACAATCATCTATATGAATGAATCAGAACTTTAAATATATAAAATAAACTAAGTCATTTGATTGTTTGCAGAAAGCTATGAAATGTTTGTTGTAAGTCAATTTCTGTTGGTGTAGAAACAGGCACACAGAAGTTCAGCAATTCATAAATTAGTCAAGTTATTATATGGTGTATTTTGATTTTGGCTTGAGCAATCATTTTCCAGTATCTTTCTTAGTTCAGTCCTACAATCTTGTCTTAAACATTCTCTACATATATTAATGGGATGTAATGTAACATGTGATTGTAAGTCCATTATTATATTCTAACAAGTAGGGTTTTGCCACTGGTACTATAGTAATGTTACTACTCATTGTTTTTGTTTTTTTTTCTATAAGCTCCATATGTTTTGTGGTTTGTAGAATAATTACAGGGGTAGATCTATAATATTAACACAACTGCTTCCACTCAATATATTCTTTTATTTTCTTCCATTTAATTTTATTTTTTGTATTGTTTCTATGACTTTGTCCTTTGAAAATTGTTTCAGGAACACTATTTACCAATCATTACAGAAACCGCTACCCTCTTCTAAGCCTGTGATATTGACCATAACTTATTGATGAGATTTTCCATTTCAAAGCCTTCATCTATATTTTCTCCCATGAGGAAAATGCTATAAAATTATTTTCTTGTGCCGGGCGGTGGTGGCGCACGCCTTTAATCCCAGCACTCGGGAGGCAGAGGCAGGCGGATCTCTGGGAGTTCGAGGCCAGCCTGGTCTGCAAGAGCTAGTTCCAGGAAAGGCACCAAAGCTATAGAGAAACCCTGTCTTGAAAAACAAAGAAAAATTATTTTCTTGCATGGCATATTAAGTGTCAGAAACTTGTATCTAACTGCCACAATACAATTCCAACAGGTGTTCTATGTTCAGAGCCAATCTACACCACAGAGAAAAATTAAGTATGTTAGTTAATTGAGTAAACCATATACTTTATTTCTTAGTGATATGGTTTTGAATTAGATTAGCCATACATTAAAAACAATGTTTAGGAACTAGCCTATTTTCTTACAAGCCAGAAGTGTGTTGCTATGACGGAATTAAGGATATCTTTAATTGTCTGGAATTGGTGAAACAAAGCAAAATTATCTCTTATGAATAATGACTGGTTATTTTGTAACCACAAAATACTTAAAATCTTTTAAAATTTTACACTAAGAAATTCTTTTTAAATGACTAATTTGAAAGCCTGTTTGAAATGACTTTCTTTTTAAGATATCAAGAGAAGTATTTTTATTTTCATGACTTGGTCCCATCTGTCATTGTGCATATGGGCTTGCCCTTTTCCTTTCGCAAATGGTCTATTTCCCTCCCTCTTAGCAAATATGTTCAAAATCTTCATAGCAAATAAGGAAAAATATTTTCTCTTATTATTTGGCTGAGAAGTGGCCTAAACTTATGACTCTAAAGATTCCAATACTGGAAATGCCTGTCTTTTCAGGACTTATAAGAATATACTTGCAAAATAAAACCAAAACATTTTCTTTACTTCCATTATGAACAATATTTCAATTTAAGTTGGTATTAAGAGTATTAATTCCTATTTCGCTGGTATATTTTCTAATGTTCTACTCAAATAAAAGACAAAAATTTAGGTTCCAGGAATTGAATATGGAATTCCTCACATATAATTTACACTCAACATTTGACATAAAAACAGAATGCAAATTATGCCACAGGGAAATGCTTCAGGGAAGATTTTTGAAAAAGGAATGTAGAGAAGACAGGGATAATGATGGAAATGTGGTTACTTGAGTTATTGAAATAATTCAGATTGGTAAGTTTCTAGTGTACTCCTAGGTTCCAGCTGATATAATTCAGTCCCCCTCAAAGATAGGTCGGGTGTTCCCCAGACAGAGGAAATATTGGGCTATCAGAAAGAAATAAAACCCTTTCCTTGATACATCCTTCATATTGAGCTTCATATCTCCCTGAAGGTTTTCTATCAGCTCCGAAACCGAAATCATGAGACAACTACTCCCGTATATGCAAACCATTAAAATAAGATCAAAATAATAACTCTTCTTATCATCAGCTTCAAACAAAAATGTGTCAGTCACGTCATTCTCTTAACGGAGAAAATTAATATATCCCTCCAGACCACATGATATGAAATGCTGTGAAGTGACCGCATGCGGGAAAGGCGGGAAATCCACTTTGATCTACATTTTTGATGTTTGATAATTGTGCTTATTATCAGATCCTCTCTGCTCTTTTACTATGACAAGAGATCCATTATCAGCGACAGCATGAGTGTGAGTATGGGGCCTGATTTGAAAAACTGCTTAAGATGAGATAATGGAAAGAAGGTTTTTTTTTTTTGCCTGTTAATATTAATAGAGTAGAAGAAAATTAAATTTCATCATACAGTGCCTCGCTGGAATTATTTCTCTTTCATATATAGTCTTGTCTAATACCTTGTGTATTTCTTTTTTTAAAAAATTGAACCATAGTGAAATATTTTGTGCATCAAGGCTTTTGCTTTGAGGCTTTCAGTACATGATCAAGCATCGAGTGAAGAGATAAACAAATAATGGCCACAAAGAATAAGGCAGGTCATGTTGTATCCTTTCGCACCTTCAGAAATGATTATAATTAGAATGCATAGTCATATGTTGATAAACTAAGGTGAGAATCAGAATGCTAACTCACATTTAATGCGAGGAAACATACACAAGTCCACACATATATGAAATCTTTGGCAAATTCATTAACTGGGATTTTTCGGTATTTAGAATAAAACAGGTTACCTAGAAGCAAGCCATTATGGCAAGTAATATGTGCTAATGTAGCTGAACTTTTCTGCTTGCCTAAATTTTACAACAATGACCGATGCTAATTGAGAATTTTAATGTAGTTCTGCATACATTAACAAATTAATATCCTTACAGTGGACACCTAAATAATATGGCTGATTAACTTATTCACTTATGCTTTATTTCTGTTATGGGCATTGCTTGTGGTTTGGTTAAACACACACACATATACAAATAATCAATTCATGAAAAGCTTTTAGCTCAAATTAAATCTTTTCTTATGTTTGTTTATGCATTTCAGTTATTTACTGAGGGACATAGAAAAATAAATTTACCTGGACTCAACCAAGTTCCTTGTGTTCCATTCAATTCAAAAGCAATAATGTTTGACTCTCCTCTTTCCCACTGACTTTTCTTTTTTCTCAAATAAGTGCTCACTGCAAGGTTGCTGGAGAACTGATATTCTTCAAAGCTTTAGAGAATATGGTAGGGTATTTAGGATTGGTTTATGAAGTAGCTTTGTTTTAAAGCTGTTTAACTATTTTACAATCTACATTGAGTTTGGAGACCTTTGACTGACACAGAGACTTCTCTCATTTTCTCCTTCTCCCACTGGTATCTTTCTTTTCCACACAAGCCTATTCCAATCTCTCTCTTTTTTTTTTTTACCCACTGGTTTACTTAAAATCACTCATAAGCATGAGCGGCAGGTTATTTATAAGAATGTAGGCAACATATCAATTGTCACATCACTGAGAAAACTTCCAGGTAGTCTCTAAGTACTCTTTAACTGCCCAGACCCTCAGTGAGAATTGGGGTTTAATCAGCCCCTCCCTCCGTGTTTGATAAAATGATGAAAGCCCAAGTCTTGTGGAGATAGCCACAAGCAGTCTTGGAAGAAAAAGAAAGGACTCTGAAATAGCTTGTCTTGTCTAAAAACACCCACTGATTTTAATGCAAAATTAGTAACTTGTTAAACTACAGCAATTAGCCACTGCAGCACCAAGCCTCCATTGATCTATTGATCTTGTCAGACTTTCAATTCTGCTTAATAATATCTTAACATTCCTATTAATTCCTCTTAATCTTTCATATCAAGAATTTTGTTTTTCAGAAATGTTCAATTTGTGCATAGTACTAGCTTAAGAATTTTACAAATGTTTGAGAAAATAATAATTTAAACGCTGAATTATGTGTAACTCATTCAGGTTTACTTTTAGTTTTTGCTATTCTATAAACATATGTTGGTATGGGTATGTATTTGGAGGCATAGTATAGAAAAAATAGACTGTCTTGTAAAACAGCTTACTGTAATTTCTGTTTGTGTATGTGTGTATGTGGTTTTTTTTTTTAGCTAAAATACAATGTGACAAAACATGTAGTTAATTACACTAGCTAGAGCACATGTCTAATGACACTGTGGCAGAAGTAAATTCTCATCCACCCATTTGAATTCCTTTGCAAATATCAACTCATTATCAGGACCAAACAGGGTTAAGGTAGAGCACATAGAAGACAGTTTTCTTCTTGTCTCAAAATAAATGCATAGTTAAGCATTATGCTTTAAATTGAAAATTATTGTACTGTCTATTCTTCTTCGTCCTTTAGAAGTGTTCAAGTATATTTATGCATGTGTATTTTGTAACTTTGGCCTGTTATATCCTTAAGAAAATGCAAGACTTGTATATAGTTGATAGCTAAAACAAATATATTAACCTGAAATAGGTATTATAAGATATTCCAAATATTCATTGACCATTCAAATCGAGTAAGTACTGTTGAGCAAGTTTTGTTATTTACCTTTAGTCTGAAATACTGCCATCTGAAATACTTAGCACAAAGAACAACAAAACAGACTCACTGTCTAAAAGTCTGGTTGGGAACTCTGTCTCTGGAAAGAGACTATTCTGTGTTTTACTAAAGTATTATCCTGTCTTATCTGATACTTTATTATGTTTTATTAGACCATAAAGGGTTCATTGATTGCAAAGGGTCTCCCTTATCTTGAACGCATCAATTTATAATATGAAATTCAGTTTCTCTGTAAGCAACATAACCTTAAACTTTGAAATTCTAATTATGCTTAGATATTTTTTTATTTTTTTATTGAAAAAAATTTCCGCCTCCTCCCAGCCTCCCATTTCCCTCCCCCTCCCCCACTCCTTTTCCCCACCCTCCACTCCTCTCCCCCTCCCTCTCCAGTCCAAAGAGCTGTCAGGGTAACCTGCCCAGTATGAAGTCCAGGTCCTCCCCCCTCCATCCAGGTCTAGTAAGGTGAGCATCCAGACTGGTTAGGCTCCCACAAAGCCAGTACATGCAGTAGGATCAAAACCCAGTGCCATTATCCTTGGCTTCTCATCAGCCCTCATTGTCCACCATATTCAGAGAGTCCGGTTTTATCCCATGCTTTTTCAGACCCAGTCCAGCTGGCCTTGGTGAGCTCTCAATAGATCAGCCCCACTGTCGCAGTGGGTGGGTGCACCCCTCGCGGTTTTTGAGACTTAAAATAACTTGTAAAAACTTATAGGTGAACCACATATGTTAGAAATTGTGACAAAAAGAAAATGTTATGTATTCCATTAACACATAAAATATGGATAAATATTCTATTTTGTCATATACTACCATAAAATGTACACAAATGTAGAAAGCTAAAATTTTCTAACGTTGACAAAGGTTCTCACATACTACATTTTCAATCACTTAAAGTCAATGGAAAAGTAAACAAATGTAAAGATGTTTTAAAGTATAAATATAAAATTGTCCATAATATACGGCTTACTGCTGTAATAATTCCATAGCTGCTTACCATTGCTTTGCTTTGTGCAAAAGTATTGTAATTACCCATTTAAAATAAAGTATCAATCTTCCCCCCATGTGAGCTGTTTGTATCACCAATAAATGTTTTATCCTAGTGTAAAGTGATCTCTTGGGTTTCCCATCTACTTTAACTATATATAGTACCTATAACATACAAAATCTGCCTTGACTGTCTGCTTATGTTATTGGGAAGCTACATGGGAAATCAAAAGATAAATGGCAGTCTCCTTTCCAAGGATTGATATGAGTACAAAGGTGCTAGTTAGGAGATTGAATTCTGGTAACCTGATACGAGGTATGCTTGGCCCTATGTCAGATACATTAGTACTTTAGTCAAGGGAATCCCTTTAACTAGACAAACTGAGAAACCACAATAATGGTAACGGTGTTTTTTTTTTCTGGCTCCTCTTTTCTGTGAACAATATTTTTATGATAGAGCATTCTTTCTTAAAACGTTCAGAACTATTAGAAAACCAATTTAATCATGTCCGGCTGATTTTTTCCCTAAAATATTTCATTAAAAATATTATGTAGACTAGGTCCCTAATACAGACATTTATTGTTTTTTTCCTTATTTTATTCTGAATCAATAACCTTTACTTTTAAAATATTGTTTGAGAATTTGACCTGTAAGTACTGTATTTACATCATTTCAGCCCCTCCATTTCCTGTCCTCCAACTCCTCCCATGACCTTTACTTTGTGTCTGAAAGAGTGTTTATTTTCAGTTTCATATTGCTTCTAAAACTTAGCTTTCAAACTATTACCCTATCCCAAACCTTCAAAATAGGCCAAAGACTATAAATATAGATTGAGACATAAACAAGACTCTCCTGATGGTAAGTTACGGAAAACATAGGGAACCAAATATATTCTAAAGGTCTAGCAGGAGGCTGGAGAGATGTTTCGACAGTGAAAATACTGTACTGCACTTACAAAGACAGGTTCATTTCCCAGCACACATAAGACAGCTCAAAATCTGCCTCTAGGGGATCTAGCACCTTCTGCTGCTCTCTGAGTTTACTGCACTCATATGCCAAAACATGCACAGAACTAAAAAAAAAAAAAGAACTGGAAAGAACTCAGTAATTCCCACAGTCTCAATTATTTTATGTATTTCGTTGTATATGTTTGTATATTTACCCTACAGATAAGCTGTTTGATTCTCACTTTGTGTGACCAGAAAGAGACACACTTCTGATTTTCCATGGGTATGCCATTTCATTTTAAAACATGACTCAGTCTGACTATGCTTTGATCCTGATTCTCAAATCCAAAGATAGACCGTTTTATTAGTAATGTTTGCGTCAAGAAGATAATGTCATGATATTTGAGTCTCCAAATAGGAAAAGAATAATCACAGAAGCTTTACCTTTGTGAATGGCAGGGAATGGTCAGGAAAAGAAGAAAGGAGACTTAGTTATACTTCCCGATGTGGGATACCCTTGATTTGAATCTCATTGATTTGCTTTTTATTAATTTTTATTGAGCTCTACATTTTTCTCTGCTCCCCTCCCTTCCTCCCCTCCCCTTCAACTCTCTCCCAAGGTCCCCATGCTCCCAATTTACTCTTGTCTTTTTCTACTTCCCCTGTAGATTAGATCCATGTATGTCTCTCTTAGGGTCCAAAGTGTTGTCTAGCTTCTCTGGGGTTGTGAATTATAGGATGGTTATCTTTGCTTTGTGTCTAAAAGCCACTTATGAGTGAGTACATATGATATTTGTCTTTCTGGGTCTGGGTTACCTTACTCAATATGATGTTTTCTAGAGCCATCCATTTGTCTGCAAATTTCAAGATGCCATTATTCTTTTTCTGCTGTGTAGTACTCCATTGTGTGAATGGACCACATTTTCCTTATCCATTCTTCAGTTGAGGGGCATTTAGGTTGTTTCCAGGTTCTGGCTATGACAAATAATGCTGCCATGAACATAGTTGAGCACATGTCCTTGTGGTACAATTTAACATCTGTTTAAAAACAAATATATGGACAGCTAAACTATGTTTAATTCCATGATGTTACAATATGTCTGACAGAATAAGCTCTCCATAGGAGAATTAGCAAAATTGTGGTAGGAATGATATCAATTTCTTCATGAATGCTGAAAAGAATATAAAACAAAGAAAACTTGATTCTAGGATGACAATACAAGCATGAACATTGACATGAATATTTTGTCTTTTTGCTAATATCAACTAGTACATTGAGATTGATGCATAAGACATTGCTAATACCTATGTAAAAGATTGAATGAGGCTAAAACGAGTCACGTTTAGCTTGTACATAGTCTTATGTATGCCACTTTAAGGAAATTGCTTAGAATATGATAGTCAGTGGGCAAAGAATTTCAACTGTAGCATCAGCATGATGGGTTAGTTACAACTCTACATTCTCTTACCGAATAACCTAAAATAGAGGCTCAAAATAGTAGTTTATCTTTCATTCATCTAAATACCACTTAAAAGTTTTTGATTAGAGAGCAGTTCTCTGGGGATTCATGCAGGGCCCACACTTCTTTCCCTCCTTCCCTCTTCACTGCCTTCAATATGAGGCATGAGATGTTAACATGTTTGCATCAAAACAGGTGAAGGGAAAGAAGCAAAGGAAACCATGAATGGATGTTTTATTAGGCCCAGAAGTAGTACTAAATTCTTCTACTTTTTGGCATCAGACATATACCTTCATCTTTCCATGTAAAAGAATAGTGGGCCCTGGATGTGTCTCATAGAATACAAGGAAAACAGACAGATTAGGGAAGAGCTGTGTAGTCTCTGCCATGGCTTGTCAGATTTAGTTGCTAGAAAGTACATTCTAGTTATAGTGTCAACAATAAAGTAGACAGGATGATGCTAAAAGTAGAATAAATTATTGATAAAATTTTAACAGTTTCACTGAGCAATAATGAAGTCTTGATGTATAAGGTCTTTGGGTGATAATGCAAAGATAGTAATAATTATTATTATTATAAATAATAATAAATATTAAGTAATAGAATATGGTGACTGCGTTTAGAGATGGAAAGGTGTCCAAAATGGACAATATATTGATAATTTGCCTATAGTGGTTTGCCTAGTCTATAGGCTAATAATGCTCCAGTGTTTAAAAATTACAGGTCTTTATTGGAAACTACAGAGCTGAGAATGTACCTCATTACACTGAATTGCTTGCCTAGCAAGGAAAACACCCTGAATTTGCTCTCTTTCACACAAAAAAAAGGAGGGGTAAGAAGAAAGTGAAAAGAAGAGAGACAAAGAGGGTGGCAAAGGGCAGAAGCAAAGTAAAGAGGGAGGGAGAAAGAAGAGGGAATATGGCATAAATAATATATTTACCTTCAAAATTTTTGTTGTAAGAGAAAATACATATATAGGAGAGCTTTAGTGCACAGGATTCACGTGTGTGCACTTGCGAGTGTGTGTGTGTGTGTGTGTGTGTGTGTGTGTGTGTGTGTGTGTGAGAGAGAGAGAGAGAGAGAGAGAGAGAGAGAGAGAGAGAGAATACAAATTAAAAGGAAACAAATAAAAATATGAGAGAATTTCTAAATTAAAAAGAGCAGGGATGTACCAGCACTAATATACTTGAACCACAAAGCACATAATTCCTCTGCTTCTTCCTGTTTTCTATTGTTTTGAAATGTCAGGATGAGTTAGGCTAGGTATTAAATTCAATAGAAAAAAAACACATTTTAAAATAAGAGAAGCAAAGAATGATGGAAATAAATAAAAGAAAGGCAAGAAAAAAACTTACTTTTAAAGTTCAACAGTTACTAAACAATTCATTTTTAATGTGCTATTAATTTTCTGCTTTTCCAATGAGTTGGAATAATGAAAATATAAAATAAAGCATTTTATATGTGAAAATTGGTTTAAATAATAAAACATATCTATGAAGAAAAATACAAATATAAGGCAACACACACTGAATCCTGAATGATAAACAGATTTAGGAGAGAGACAGTTATCAGGACTATGCAGAGACTGTTGGAGCCTAAGCTGGAGTTTGTGTTTTATTCCTTCATTTGACAAAGATATATCAATATTATAGACTATGGTAAATAACTAATACCTGGCCCACAAAAATGTTCAACTACAATTTTAAAATTTAGTTTTATTTATTTCATGAGGGAAATAAAATACCCATTACTTTTGAGACTTATTGGGAATAAGTTAAATAGTCAAGTAGGCTCTCATAAAGGGAAACGAATAATGAGATGTTATAATAGAGTGGTCTGGTAAAGTGGGGACAGAGCAAAAGATGTTCTGAAGTCACAAAGCAAGGGATATTGACAACAGGGAGACCTATCAGATTGGCATGGCATAAGAATACAAGTGCCCACATATCTAAATGTGAAAGGTGATACCTTAAAAGTTCTTCCCAAAGGAGAGGCAAAGAGTAAGAGATGGTAAGAGGGAAGAGAAGAGCTAAAGTCATGCTAGTACTTGGACTTACTGTATAATAGTACTTTTCCGTTTAAAGCTCTTTAAAGATGCTCCAAAAATATCCATTCCTTGTACGCCTAGTCACAGTTCTTGGTACTGTGACTAGTTTACTTGTCTCCAGCTTCAGACATCTACCTAATTAACAGAGGTGGTAAAAATAATGATTTTTCCATCACTGTTTGAAGGCTCTGCTTGTCCATGCTGATGACCTCACTTTGCAATGCCCCAAGGCAACAGAGTCATTTGCAGATGGGTGTGGTTGCTTTAAGCCACAGTTGCAAAACACCCCTGTTATAAGCCATCTGAATTGTGTTCAAAGTGAGATGCTTAACTGAAATAATAGTATCCGCAAATGCCATCTTGAATTCAAAATCAAGGGAGGCAACAAATAAAGTAGTATGTGCTGAGAATCCCCAACTGTTTGAATTTTTCTTACTGTAGCAGAACTATATTTCTTAGATGCTAACAACCATATTTTCTTAGGAAAATTTACTGTTTGATGTATATAAGTACACATTGGTCCTTGGAGGCTAGTAATTTTAACCTGAAACATTTCAGAACGAGATAATAAGTTAACAAATGAGGGCTTGGGCAAGGAGTGTGAAAATACAATTTTATTGGCACAATTTTACCTCACCTCCTCTGTATATTTATGTACGAAGTAAGTATCTATTATAACGCAGACCTTGTTGGAGAATTTTCCATGAGCTCAATTCTGCATCCACACTAGTCAGGATAACACTCTTTAAAAATGAAAGATAATCTAGAACTTCTTTTGACCCTTCTTGCTAATAATTATCTTACATCGAAATAAAAGCTGGGCAGGATGGCTATTTGAGGTCAGCCAAAGTTAGGTTCATTTTGCAAGTTTGCTACTTCCTAGCCCTTTCGTCAGGTGGCTCCATTGCACAATGAACTTCAAATAGTGTAGCCTTAAACCAGCCACTGAACTCTGTGCCTCGATATTTTCCTCTATAAAGTAGGAGTGGTATCAGCTACCCCTCTGCAGTATATCTGTGAGAATCAAAAGTTATATTGTGAATGTTATCAAGTGTGAGAAATTTAAAGATGTGGAACTCATATTACCAATAGGGTTTGCGTCTCCCAAGTTTAGTAAGTTACTTCCAGTTGGAACAGTGTTTTATATATATATTCCTGCTCACATTCCTCAGAAGTTACATTCATTCCAGGACCCTTACTGGAGGCATGAAGCCTTAGATTTTAGTAAACCCTAAATAGATATATGGTGGGTTCTCAGATACACATTCATCTGTAATTAATCTATTAATTAGGCACCATAAATCCAGTATCCTTTTACTTTCTGATCGACATTATTTTGTCAAGGAAGGGTTACTTGAATACAAACACTCTGATACTAAGACAGCTAATCTGAAGACAGAAATGGCTACTATTAGTGGGAAGTGTGAATATGTAGTGCAGCTATGTTAGACAAAGGTGTGATTTACATGCCAGACATGATAGCATGAGATTCTTCTCATGTTACTCAGAATGGTGCACAATTTAAAATTGTACAAATTCTTTATTTCAAGAAGTTGCTCTTTAGTATTTTCAAACCTCTGCTGATCATCAGGCTGAAAACATGTAAAATAGAAACAAACATAAGGGAGGTAAGTGTTTCAAAATTTCCAGTATTTTCACCATACTAGTATGTTGGACTTCAAGGCACGTAAGAGAGTAAAACTTACAATTATATACCTACGCCTCTGGCCCCATTATATTCCCTAAAACCTAAACATAAAAGGTAATTTGAGAACCATTCCCTCAATGACACCCATTTTGAAGTATTAGGAAAGCTGCGACTATGATTAAATTAGGGACGCCTTACATAGTTTCTTCTATATCCTTAAATGACTCAAATGTGTATTCTATAATAAGTGCCATTTTAATAAAAGCACAACAGAGGTAGGGCGTGCAGCTCAGAGATAGAACATCTGCCTAGTATGTTCAGCACTCTAGTTACAATCCTTAATACTGCCAAACAAAAGCTTTTCAGTAGAGACACATGAAAAAAAAATGTGTGTAATGAGTACTGACCTACAATTTACAAAAGAAACATGAAAAATGGATTTTCTTTGAGCAATATAAACTTTTTATGGTTTCTTCAATTTCCAGCAGTTTTCCTAAGGAAATGAGCTACAACCTGTGCTTACAATTGTTGAATGATAAGTTGTTCTCAAAATACTTCATGGCAATCCATCAGAAAATTACTATAAAATACTGGTGGTTAGAATAAGACCACGTGCAGTCATTTTCCAGAAATTTATTTTAATCTGTCAGCTTTCAGCCTCTGATATGTACGGGACACTTACATACAGGTTGCAAACTCCATCCATTACATCAGAACCCTGCAACTGTTCACAGTTTTAAATGGAGATGACTTGCCTGGGTAATTATAATTGGCAGCTATTTAAATATATAATTGTTTCTTAAAAGGTCGTACGCATACACAGGAACATGCGTTTTAAGAAAAGCGGTAAATCAATTAGAGATTCAAGAATTTCAGGGGTTTTATTTCTATAGAGATAGATAAGGTAGCAGAAATTCAGCTCTCAATAAAATTAAAATCAGTTTAGATGCTATTTATTAATTTAAATGCAAAATTTATAAATGATCTTCCTCAAGCTGAATTGACTTACTCTTCTTGGCACATGGAACTTCTCCTACCATTTTTCTGACCTAGAATTTATTGGAAATATAATGCATCTCCCTGATTCCTAAGCTGAAGCAATTTAGAATGCTAAAAATAAAGCAATATAATGTTCATTTATTTCAGTCTTCAAAAGCAAATTTTGTTTTCAAAGTTCTACTTAAATAAACATTTAGTAAAATAATCCTGGTAGTAAGCTGTGTGTTATGAAATTTCCTGGATCATGAAAATCGGTCAATTCCAGATAAATGAATGAAATGTTGGCTATACGACCCACACAAAATAAAGATTTCATTATCCACATGAAAATTGTGCTAGCCCATGTTACTCAAATTATTCTTACATGGAAAATTAAGCATTATATAGTTTGTGTGAACGACTTTCATGAATATAGAGAATGCAACTTCATGTTTCATTCTTAATATTCTTGTATAGAAAGATATTGGGAAGTAAATAGAGTATTTCCCCTATGCTGTGTTCATACTTCAAGGAAATATAATAAAGAAAACTTGGATAAATACTGAATTTAAATTAAATGAAACAAAATAAGGGACCCTTTTATCAGAGATGTTAAAAGTTGCGTAGTGATTTTTGCAAAATTCTTCAGTCAAAAAGCCAGTGATATGGTGAGCATCAACATTTTTACTAAGATAACTTTCCCAAAAATCATTTTAGGATTGTAAGTACCAGTGATTGCCAGAGAAAGGAGTCCCAACCTTGAAACTGAGAATATGTAATGACTTTAAATAGAACCAGAAGTTACAGAAAGAACCAATAAGTGAAATTTTTTAAAAGGGAAAAGAACAGCAGGGAATGAGGACATAAGAGGGAAACTTTAGTAAGGAATAAATTTTATATGAAAATAAAAACAAACGAACCAAATAAACAAAACCCCAACTAACCCTGATGGGAATAAAGGGAGCTATTGTGATAGAAATTGAAGCAAGTGAGAAAGTTTTGGTTTGCTAAAGCTCGTTGTCCATGAGACTGAAAGAAAAAGGATTAAGAGGAGTGATTTATTCACACTGGTTAAAAAAAAAACCACTGTTTTTCATCTTTGCACAGGCTATTGAATAGCTTTTATAAATAATGACATCTTGAAATTTGCAGGCAAATGGATGGAGCTAGAAAACATTATTTTGAGTGAGGTAACCTAGACACAGAAAGGCAATTATCACATGTACTCACTCATAGGTGGTTTTTAAACATAAAGCAAAGAAAATCAGCCTACAAATCACAATCCCAGAGAACCTAGACAACAATGAGGACACTAAGAGAGACTTAAATAGATCTACTCTACATGGAAATAGAAAAAGACAAGATCTCCTGAGTAAAATGGGACCATGGGCACCTTGGGGGAGGGTTAAAGGGGGAAGGGGAGAGGCAGGGAGAGGAACAGAGAAAAATGTAAACTCAATAAAAACCAATAAAAAAATAAATAAAAAGAAAATGTATTGTCATTGTAGTTACAGCCCCATTGTAAGTAGTTGGTCTGTACTACCCTGTTGTTTTATGGTTTTTATATTCACTTTTGGTCTGTGTCATTTCACATCATGACCATCAAAAAAAAAAAAGATCGAAGGTAAGATAAAATGATAAATATTGGAAGGGGTCGTCATAGAAGGATAATGGAGAGGAGAAGAAAGCAAGAACCTTCAGAACACAGTGTAAAATTTGTTACATGTGGAAAAGGAGAAAGACTGAGTAAAACCAATCCAAACTGCAAAAAAGGTCAGTAGAGAGTGCTACAATAAAACTATCTGTATTAATACCCTAACCATGGTCAGTCATTGGATTGAAATAACGTCTACGAAGTGAGAATTCAACATGGGAATAATTGCTGGCTTCAGAAAGTTAAGAACCAAGCTCCTGTCTATGATGCCATTGGAACTGAATGGTATCTTTTTCTACTGATCTTAGCCTTGCTGATAGATGTAAGATGAAATCTTAAAATAATTTTGATTTCTGTTTCTTTGATGGCTCAGGGTGTTAAACATTTCTTAAAGTGTTCCTCACATTTGAGATTCCTTTATTGTTAATTCTCTGTTTAGATCTGTACCCCCATTTTAAATTGGATTATTTTGGTTTTTGATATTTAATTTCCTGAGTTATTTATATATTCTGAAGATCAGCCTTCTGTCGGATGTGGGGTTGGGAAAGATATTTTTCCCATTATGTAGGCTGCTGCTTTTTCCTATTGATGGTGTCCTTTGCGTTATAGAAGTTTTCAGTTTCATGAGATCTCATTTTTAACCTGTTGATCTTAGTGCCTTCTCTTTATGTGTTCTGCTCAGAATGTTGTCCCTGTGTCAATGTGTTCAAGACTGTCCCCTACTTTCTCTTCTATCAGGTTTAGTGTATCTTTTTCTCCTTTTTTGATTAATTTATTTTAAAAAAATCTTTTCTCATTTTACATGCCAAATTTAGTTCCCACTTCCTCCCTCCCCTGCTTCCCACCCGACATCCACTTCTCAGAGAAGGCAAGGCTTCCCAAGAGGAGTCAACAAAGTCTAGCATTTTGCTTTGAGGCAGGACCAAGGCCCTATAACTAGGCTGAGCAAGGTATCCCTTCAAAGAAAATGGGTTCCCAAAAGGCAAAACAAGCAGTAGGGGAAAATCTTCATCTTATCTCC
This sequence comes from Microtus pennsylvanicus, assembly GCF_037038515.1. NCBI lineage: Eukaryota > Metazoa > Chordata > Mammalia > Rodentia > Cricetidae > Microtus > Microtus pennsylvanicus. The sequence continues at coordinate 49,187,313 of NC_134601.1, forward strand.
AGTGGTGCACAGTCTGCCCCAGCCATACAACTGCCAGCCACACTCAGAAAGCCTATGTTGGTTCCCTCGTGGTCAGGCTGGAGTTGGGTATCCCAATAATGTGTCTTTTATGTTGAGGTGTTCGAATCACATGGACTTGAATTTTGTGCAGGGTGTAAGATATGGATCTATTTTCATTCTTCTACATGAGACGTCCAGTTTGACCAGCACCTTGCGGAAGATACTTTCTTTTATCCAGTTTGTATTTCTGACTACATCATCAAAAATCAGGTGTCCATTGGTGTGTAGATTTTATGTCTGGATCCTCAATTCTAGTCCATTAATCAACATGTCTGTCTTTATATTAATACCATATAGTTTTCATTAATATACCTCTGTAGTATAACTTGAAATTAGGGATGCTAAGACCCCCAGCAGTTCTTCTATTGTAGAGAATTGTTTACACTGTACGGGTTTTTTTTCTTTTGTCCATATGAAGTTGAGAATTGTCCTTTCAAGAGCTGTAAAGAATCTTGTTAAAATTTTGATGGGGATTGATTTAACTCTGTAAATTCCTTTTGGTAGGATGGTCATTTTTACTATGTTAATCTTATTGATACTTGATAACAGGAGATATTTCTATCTTCTGATATTGTCTTGTCTTCAGTTTCGTTCTTCAAAGACTTGAAGTTTTATCATACAAATCTTTCAGTAACTTGATTAGAATTACCCCAAGATGTTTTATATATTATTTGAGGCTATTGTAAAGGGTTTTGTTGCTCTTATTTCTTTCTCAGTATATTTAAAGGAGGGCTTCTGAATTTTTTAATTAATTTTGTGTCCAGAATCGAAGAGCACATCAAGAAAGTCATTCACCATGATCAAATAGGCTTTCTCCCAGAGATGCAGGTATCATTCAACATACAAAAATCAATAAATGTAGTCAACCACATCAATAAACTGAAAGTAAACAAGGCAGTGACAAAAAAGATTGTTTGCTATGAACTTGGCTTTGTCTGAAAATAATTAAAAATATTCCTGAGTATTTATAACCATGGATATGTTAAGGACAGATGTAGGACTGAATTTGTCCTATGCGTATATTTTAACTACTGTCAATATGAGAGATTAATATGAAAGTAGCAGGACATCCTGGCTGAGACAAATGCAAGTGAGATCACCATCCACAGTTGAAAATTAGATGAGAAAATCCACTTCAAATAAAAGATGAAAATGTTCATCTCACTAAATGCCAAAAGCCTTCAACAAAACCCAACACTTTCATGATAAACGTCCTGGAGAGATTAGGGATACAAAAGACATTCCTAGACATAATAAAGACAATGTGCATCAAGCCTACAGCCAGCATCAAATTAAATGAAGAAAAACTCAAAATAATTCCTCTAAAAATAGAAACATGACAAGGCTGCCCACTTTTTCCATATCTATTTAATATAGTACATGAAGTTTAAGATAGAGCACTAAGATAACTGATGGAAAAGTACAAACATATATATATATATATATATATATATATATATATATATGACCCTAAAAATTCTACTAGAAAACTCCATTGCATTTTATATGATACTATATTATTTTTAGAATTCTATTAATTATTTTAATATAGTGTTATGTTCTTATGTTTTCCATTATTTCTCTTATTTTAAATATATTTAGTTTATAAATTCCAAACAAATACATTATCTGAAATTCTGGGAATTTATTTTGTAGCTCTTTTCATCTTTTATTTGAAGTGGATTTTCTCATCTAATTTTCAACTGTGGATGGTGATCTCACTTGCATTTGTGTCAGCCAGGATGTCCTGCTACTTTCATATTAATCTCTCATATTGACAGTAGTTAAAATATACACATAGGACAAATTCAGTCCTACATCTGCCCTCAATATATCCATGGTTATAAATACTCAGGAATATTTTTAATTATTTTCAGACAAAGCCAAGTTCACAGCAAAAAATCTTTTTTGTCACTGCCTTGTGCAAAAGAGAATAGCTTCTTCTAGAGTACCCTTTTGAGTGTAGCATAATAAGGGTGCATATACCTGGACTTCTTATACCCCCACTGCAATTGCCAGCCTTTTAAAGACTAGATATTTATTCTCATGACTCTTAAAACTCAACCAGAGAGTTATAGTTTAGACCAAAGATTATACAACTCTAGTTTACAATTCCTACCATTGTGGGTTTGGCTATTTAGCCTATTGGGTTTTGGTTTTGTCTTTTCATTTCTTATGCCACTATTCTCCACTTCAAATAAAAGATGAAAAGAGCTAGAAAATGAATCCCTTTGTTATTAACCCAGCTTTTTTAGGTGTTTTGGAGTATGGTATTAAAGTTTGATATTGTGGAGTTCTTTCTATTGTTGTGCTTTGTTTGGGTTTTTCGCTTTCTGGTATTACATTATTGACAGAACTGAAATGCCTAATTACTTTATACAACTTCTATGTAGCTTGATTTTAAAAAAAACAAACTTTACCTTTATAACATAAGAAATCATGATGTTAGCATAAATCCCGATGCATCTAACTTCAGAGAAAATTACATTGCTTTCAGAGCAACCAGAAGAGGTCACAGACATTCTAGGTAGGGATACTAGAAAATGATTGAGCAAGCTTACTATGATTTCACTGGAAGAGGAGCAAAGATCATGTTTGAGAGAGCACTAGAAAGGCATATTTCTCTAGTTTTAGTGTGGGTCATTGCTTGTTTCAAGGAAATTGCTCTAAATGCTACCTGTTTTCTATCATCTACTAAAAACAGCAAGGACATAATCCCATGGTGACCCGCTTGGATAGTGGTGTATGTTGTAAAGTTTTATTTCATCAATAAAGACTTACTTTTCTTAAGAAGGTTTGAGTTCCTGAGTCCTGTAAAAACTGGATATAAGAAGCCAACTGTGAGCTTATTACCACAGGTATAAGGTCCCATCTTTTGACAAATACCATGAAAACCTGGGTCAAAATCATTCATGACAGATTTTAAAGCTCATTTTAATAGAAATAATAAAGAATTGCATATCTCATTTTATAATAAGCCCCTTTATAATCAGTTTTATTATGAAAATTTCCTTGTAATATTCCTTTTTTTTTTGTGGATTTTTCGAGACAGGGTTTCTCCGTAGCTTTTTTGGTTCCTGTCCTGGAACTAGCCCTTGTAGACCAGGCTGGTCTCGAACTCACAGAGATTCGCCTGCCTCGGCCTCCCGAGTGCTGGGATTAAAGGCGTGCGCCACCACCGCCCGGCTCTTGTAATATTCCTTTAGCCTTCCTATTAAGCTAATTTTGAAGTATTACCTACCGATTATACATTCAAAATTGGAGATTGGGTTTGTAAATCTTTACCACATTTTAGAGGGCACATATGTGATAGATTTTTAGGTAATTTAACATAACGAAGTCTCACATTTTAAAACATATCATCAGTTTAGTGGGGGTAAAATGAAAAGTGCTCTGAATTATCACCTGAAAATGGTGCTATGAAGAATGTAAGGAGTTCAGTTTACCTTTTTTTTAGAAGAATCAACTATTACCAGAAATCAATAATGATGCGATTTTTGTAATTATTGTGTATCTTTAAATCAGTGAGCTAAACGCCTCTGTAGAACATTAGTATAGTACTGCCATTCATGAATTACACTTGAAAGTAACTGTAAAATATATACTAAAGATTATTTGCAGTCAGTAATTAATAAGATTTGCTCCTTCCAAATTAACCTGAAATCAATAGGATCTTAAAATATTTTTATTGATTTTGTGAAGCATAAATTCTTTCTGCGTTGATGGAAAGCACAATTTCCTTTCCTTAAGCTATTTTTTTGCGAAATGGTTACATTTTTCTGATTTGCATATTAGTATTTCTTCTTTAGTTACACTTGCAATTCAAACGGTTCATGTCTTTTCCCCATTAAAGCAATTCCACCCCCTGCTCATTGTGACTGTGTGGTCAGAGACAAGAGAGGAGTAGATAATATCCAATCTGAACAACATTCCCACACATAATTGAAGGTACTCGCTGCATTCTAAACTGACATTTAAGGATTGCTCTGGACTAATTTATCCTTCCTTCTTCAGCCTGCATATTTCTTCTGTGCATAATTCCTTCTTGAAGTTAATGGGAATTTGGTATGTGACATGAGTACATGTTTCATGAAATGGGAATCTGGGATCCATCATTTAATATAGAATCTGCTTTTCCCCTTAATTGGTCTGTCTTTCTAATGTCTTTCATTATACTGTAGCAGCGTAGGCAGGCTTTCCATTCTAATGTGAAATGGAACTGTTTTAAAATGCAGGTTATATATGGGTTACCATGAACAGAAAGCAGGTGCATGATCTATTGGACTGAAGATGGATTTTGAAATCTTATACTTTCGAATAGAAAATAAAAGTAAAAAATTCTACGGGCCTGCTGCACTGTAAACATTCTAAGAATAACATACAATATCACTTGCCTATACTAGTGAACTCTGGGAAACACCTTACTTAAGCAATTGAGATCTGAATGAAAGTGGTTTCGCTTTGTTTTTTCTTATTGTTCCTGAGTGCTATGCATACTTTGCATAGCTTTCAGCTTGTTGTCATTAATATCAATATTTCTATTTTGCAAATAAGAATGTCCATTATATGTAGGGTGAAATTATATTTGTATCTAAACCATTTTCAAGGAGTTGTTGATAATGTCACAACACATTGAATAAATAAGCTATAGTGTCATTGCAAGACACTGCTATGCAGATTAAAAGAATAAAATGACAATAAAGATGTCTGTGTACTTATTTAGAAGGATCTCAAGATACACAAATTAAGAAAATTGAGGCTGCAAAATGTATATGTGATTATATATATAATATACTATATATATTATATATAATTGTTGATTATATATATTCAAAATTTTTTAAAAGAGCACATGAATTTAAGAGAGAAGATTAGAAATACATGGAAAAATTTAGAGGGAGGAATGTGGAAGGGAAATGATATAATTATAATCTCAAAAATTAGGGAAACGCTTTAACAAAAAAATAATCTTATGTTGGCAGTTGCATGAAAATTGACTGGAATTATTAGTAGTAGGAAAAGAGTGAATAGAGTTAATTCCCTAGAAGGGAAGGAATTGAATGGATAGAAAGAAAAAACAAAAATTAAGCTCAGCTGTATGTGCCTTTCTACCTACAATTGTGTTTGAAACTCATTGATTTAATACACAGGGATTATTTACTTACTGAGATTTCCTAATCTAGATTTTTTTCACACTTTCATTAGTTAGGTATATGAGACCTTGTATAAGGCACCATACCTGTCTGGACTTTAATAGTTGTAACTTAAGAAAATTAGAATAAGTGGTTTCAAAAGCACTTCTTTATTCTTGCACGTTGTGAGTTAGAAAATATGTTAGAGTATAGTATGTTATATATAGAATAGTAAATATAGAAAAATGCTTTAAGGAATAAGATTATGGGTGATTGACAATAATAATTTTGCTCCATATAGGATTTATATGTTTTTTATTTTATTCCCTGAAATTAGAGTTAAAATAAGTTTTCTCAACCAGGCCGACAGATAGATATTAGGCATGCCTTGGATATAATTTGCCTTTTGAAAACCCAATCTTACCACCATGTTAAAAAGAATTCCTATCTTTTAACCTTGGGCTAAAACTTTCAACAATTATGTGCTGGAATATTCTAAGTATAGTAACAGCAGATGAACTCAAAGCATTGACTTTTAACTGCTAATCAGCATTTTGATAAGCTTCTGAGTCTTTATTAAATATGTGTTGGTGTTTGATATCTATTCTGTTTAGGCTTCAATTATTTAATTACAGGTCTTGATATGAAACTAATCATGCACATATCCACACGAAGCTTGCATACTGACAGGATAAAATCATTAAACAGTCGTTACTGTAAACTGACATTGGCCTCAAATTTTTGCAGTTAACGGGGGAGTTGATGCTTGATGAACAATCCAATTAAAATTGGCAACAAAAGACCTAAAATGTCAGCCAAATTGCTTTTTAATAGTCAATGCAGCCGTCACAAAACATAAACATTAAAGTCCCCATAGAAGCATAAAGCTTCATGGTGCAACAATTCTAGAAAATGAATAATAATTACAGCATCTTGAGGATTCTTTTAATAGATGTTCACTCATTAAAATTATTTTGTTGGTTAGAATCATATGACAAAGTTTGTTTCTCTAAATATTTCCTTATATTTGTTACAATGATGGTTTAGTTTAGAGAGGTGTGGTTTCTATTATTAACCAAAGAAGTAATTTTCAAAGGGTTATAAATCCTTCAAATAAAGTTTTGACAAAAGGGAATACAAAAACTATACATCATGATATGCTACACCTTAAAATAACAATAATAAATCACCTACTGCACTGACTTTTCCCCTTTTATTGAAATTTTTCCTCATAAAATATATACTGATTATAGTTTCCCAACCCTCTACAACCTCCCTGTTCCTTCCCACATCCCCTCCCACCAAACAGGCTTCCAAAAACTAATAATAACATAAAATATAACAAAATAAAACACATTGAAAAACAATAAATGGAAGGAAAAGTTCCTAGAAAAGGCACAAGAATCAGATATAGATGCAGAGACCCACTCATTCATACACTAAAGACTCCTCTACAAACAGGAAACCCGAAGTCATTATATATACGCAAAGGACCTATAGGTTTAAAAGTAAATAAATAAAAATAAATGTAAAAATACAAAAGATATTTTTTTTTTTAAAAAAAAGAAGAAAACGAAAGTCCCTGACACAATATTATGAGACAAGGAACCTCCCAAGATACCACTGAGAATTTTTTATTGACCATCTGTTGCTGGGCCTGTATTCTGCCCTGAAGAGTAGTTTGTTTTCCCAGTGAGACTTCCATAGAGAAAACGAAATTTTCATTTACAAGGGCTTGTCAACTGGGGATAACTTCTCGGTTAGGTCCATGTGTCCATTTCTTTCAGCTCAAGGACCCTGTGTGGTGCAGATCCATGTGTACTCTGTGCATTCTGCCTTGGACTATGTGAGTTCATATCTGTACTGATCACATTGATTTAGTAGGCCTTGTTTTCCCAGTGTCCTCCATCCCCTCTGGCTCTTATACTCTTTCTGTCTCCTCTTCTGTAGGGTTCCCTGAGCCTTGAGTGGAGGAATTTGATGGAGACACCCCATTTTAGGGCTGAGAGTTCTAGCGTCTCTCACACTCTGCATATTGTCTGACTGTGGAACTCTGAATTTGTACTGACTTAAAACAACTTTATTAGATATATCATAGACATGTATCATTTAATTATAAGATATATAAAACTGAAAAAATAAAAGACCAGTTATGATTGTGGTCAGCAGTCTCTAAGTAGTGATTAACAGTCAGACTTTTTGGTCTCTTGGTGAGCAATTTCAAATAATAAGAGAATTCATCAAATAGATATCTACTACTATGTAGCAGTTTTCTTTTTTGTTGATGATGCAAATTTAAATATTCTAGTATATTTTTTCACCTTTGGTTCAGATATTTTGCACATGAAGATCAAAATATTAGATTTTTAGGAAAGGCTTTTTTATGCTCTGTGAATAATCCAACTTCTCCATCATTACTGGCATGTAGTTCAACAGGTAGAGAAAGAAATTGCGGGTTTTTTATTTCTGTAACTTGGCCAAAGCAAAGAACACATCAAACAGTTACTAAAGAAAATGTCTTTAAAATCAGGATTTAAAAATATATGCATTTATCTTCTCAATAAATTATTGATAAATATATATAATATACCAATAGACTATTGACCAGTCTGATAATAAAAAAGTAATTTTCGTATGTGATTCCTTACTTTTTTAAAGATTTATTTATTATATATACAGAGTTCTGCTTGTACACATAACTGCAGGCCAGAAGAAGGCACGAGATCACATTACAGATGGTTATGAGCCACCATGTGGTTGCTGGGAATTGAACTCAGTATCTTTGGAAAAACAGGCAGTGTTCTTAACCGCTGAGCCATCTCTCCAGCCCTCCAAACTTACATTTACTTTAAGTTTACCTAAGAAAGGTAGGTCACAAGAGCATCAAAGCAAAAGCAATATAGATAGTACAATGGAGATGTGTAAGTGCAAGTCTTTGGTGTAATGGAAGCTGTCGGGGACTATATGCTCTACCAATGATTTTGAACTGTTTCTCATAGAAAATGAACTTCTATATTATTCATCATAGTTAATAAAATGATAATCAATTAATTAATTTTGATTATTGGAAACAAAGATAATAAATAAGCTTCTGATGAATTTTAGAAATAGCACTTTTTTATTTTGATCAGAATCTAATAGGTCAATCCAAGTATATTTTATGTACAAACAATGTTTTTAACATTGTCCTTAATATATTTAATTAATAAAATATTTTATAGCATGTTTTCTTTATAAAGTACAACTAGCACATTTTCATGTAGAAATAGCTAAACACTATCACAACCATTTTTAAATCTTCATTTTTAAGATAAAATATTCAGATACAACTCCTAAAAGTATTCAAGCACCTCTCATCAAGGAAACTTCTATTTACAACAGGCAAAGCCACTACAGAAAATGAAATCTATGATGATATGCAAGATATTCATCAGTATTGCTCTAGGATAGGGTCATTTCAGGTTCCCTATCCTCAGCTGCCCAAGGAACTAACTGGGGACCTCAGCTTGGGCACCTGGGGCCCCTCTAGGGTCAGGTCTCTTGCCAACCCTAAAGTGGCTCCCTTAACTAAGAATTGTGGTTCCGTTCTCCCCTGTCCAACCTTCCTTTATCCCAATCCTCCTGTTTCCCCAAGGCTCCACCTCCTTCCCTTCTAACTTTTCTCTCCCCATCTCCCCTTACCCCCATCTCACCCCACCCCCAAGATCTCAATTTCCTCCCCGGCAACTTTGTCTACTTCCCATAGCCAAGAGGATAACTATATGTTTTTCCTTTGGTTCACCTTCTTACTTAGCTTCTTTATGGTCACCAATTGTAGGCTCCGTGTCCCTTATTTATGGCTAGAAACCAATTATGAGTGAGTACATCCCATATTCATCTTTTTGGGTCTGGGTTACCTCACTCAGGATAGTGTTTTCTATTTCCATCCATTTGCATGCAAAATTCGAGAAGTCATTGTTTTTTACCGCAGCATAGTACTCTAATGTGTAGATATTCCACACTTTCTTCATCCATTCTTCCATTGAAGGGCATCTAGGTTGTTTCCAGGTTCTGGCTATTACAAATAATACTGCTATGAACATAGTTGAACAAATGCTTTTGTCATATGATAGGGCATCTCTTGGGTATATTCCCAAGAGTGGTATTGCTGGGTCCAGGGGTAGGTTGATCCCGAATTTCCTGAGAAACCGAAACATTGACTTCCATAGTGGTTGCACAAGGACCTTCATCTGGTGATGGATGGAGATAGAGACAGAGACCAACACTGGAGCACTGGACGGAGCCCCCAAGGTTCCAATGAGGAGCAGAAGGAGGGAGAACATGAGCAAAGAAGTCGGGACCACGAGGGGTGCACCCACCCACTGAGACAGTGGAGCTGATCTATTGGGAGCTCACCAAGGCCAGCTGGACTGTGACTGCAAAAGCATGGGATAAAACCGGACTCTCTGAACATGGCGAACAATGAGGGCTGATGAGAAGCCAAGGACAATAGCATGGGGTTTTGATCCTACGTAATGTGCTGGCTTTGTGGGAGCCTAGCCAGTTTGGATGTTCACCTTCCTAGATATGGACGGAGGGGGGAGGACCTAGGATTTACCACAGGGCAGAAAACCCTGACTGCTCTTTGGACTGGAGAGGGAGGGGGAAAGGATGGGGGGAGGGGGAGAAGGGTGGAGGAGGGGGAGGGAAATGGGAGGCTGGGAGGAGGTGTAAACTTGTTTTTTTTTCTTCTTTTCTCAATAAAAATAAAATGAAATCTAATGAAATTACAGTTGGTGAGTCCAATACCAATTTATGTATCTACAATAAAACATCCTCAGTGAAGGCTCAGGGAACACTGAAGAAGAGGTGATGGAAAGACTATAAGAAGATCAGAGAGTTTGGTATGAGACTGTGTCTCCTAGTAGTTTCGAAAGCTACACTCATAAAGTCTTAGCAATTAATCACCCAAACATGAACTGAACAAGAATAACTACTCCAATGTACATACCAAAATGCAAAGAAAAAAATTCCATGAGTTTTTACCTTACACAAAAAACTATAGGAACCTAAGTAATGCTGGGAGTGGGAGAAATAGTCTTCTCCAGGAAAGAACATAGCAATTAGGTATGCAATACCAAATGTTTACTTTCCAATATACCAATATGTGTATTATTCAATACTAGTATGTATATTTTCAGAACTGAAAATATTTCAGTACAAGTAACATTATTCAGACTTACCAGGTTATCTTCATGTCACAACCATTAAAAAAAGGCCATGAAATTGAAAGGTGGCAAGTAGAGATACTTGGGAGGAAAGATAAAGGAAAATGATGTAATTATAATTTCAAAAAAATAGGAAAAATAAAAAATATTCAAAGAAAATCTCAACATAATTAATAAATTAATGCTTAACTAAGGATAAGCAAAGCATACCATATTCATTATCCATAATTACTTTCAAGTTAAAACCAATAGCATAGGGATTTTACCATGATACACAACTTTTGAATAAATTAGTTATATGAATAGGTTGTATATCAATGTTTTTCCATTAATTTGTCTCACTGTATTCCACATTTAAAAACAGATTTTTTTTGAGGTCAGTCTGGTCTACAAAGGGAGTTCTAGGACAGGCTCCAAAGCTACAGAGAAACCCTGTCTCGAAAAAAACCAAAAAAAAATACAACCAAAAAACAGATTTTAATTCATACTCTATAAAACTGAAATCACAGTTTCATGGAACAATTAATTTCTTTACTGACTGTGATTAAATATATTCTATTCTTTTTATTTTTTAAAAAATATTGGTTTCATAGCTCATCAATTGATCATAACTGAACTCCTGGAAACAACATTAAAAATAAAAAGGCTGGGGGCAAAGAGTAGATTCAAAATCAAAAGAATACTGGTTTAGAAGCTGAGCAACTAGGGTGTTGCGTGGTGGCACAGATCTTTAATATCCATACTTGGGAGGCAGAGGCAGGCATATCTCTGTGAGTTCAAGGCCAGTTTGGTCTACAAAATGAATTCTAAGACAGCAAAGGCTATGTAAAGAGACTCTGTCTCAAAATCCTCAGTGGGGAAAGAAAGAATTTGGACCTTTTTCTGCTTTCTTTTTGCTATTTATCTCTGTGACCTTGGTAAAGTCAGTTAACTTCTTGGGTTTTTATATATAAAATGGAATGGTGCCCTCCATGTCTATCTCACAGACTCCTGTCATAGGGAACAAAGGAGATAATATATTTTAAAGTGCTTTGCAAACCATAAAACACTATGTAAGTGTAAGGAGGTGATAGTCATAAAATGAGACTATACTTCATAGTTATGTATTTTGTGTGACTTTGGTGAACCTTTTAATCCTTCAAATTCATTCATGAAAAATAATTTCCTTGAGGGTATCTAGTCACACCAGATATATATGAAAATAAGTTTGACAAAGTGCTTCCCATTCTGAATAAAAGACATCAGTGACATCAATTAAAGTACAGTTTACATTTTCAGCCTCCTAGAAAAGTCTGATACAGATCACCACACTTTAAAACGACACTTGCTAATATAATGGGAAGAATGCGCACGGCTTTAGATTATATAATTTGCTTATATGACACATCCTTTTTGATACATGGCACTGCTGCTAAAGTTAGCCTTTGGCAAAAATATGTCATAAACACGTTTGCAAAGCTCTAATAGAAAGAAATCTATAACAGTGAAGAGGAAGGCTGGCAAGCTATTTATTTGAAAAAGCAATGTTTAGTAAAACATCGTTATGGAGCACCTGTGTTCAGCTCTAGCCTTGTTAAATAATTGAGCTTAACTTCCATGACTTGGGGAAAAAGTTGTCCAGTTTTCTCCATGGGAAGTTTGTTGAGTACTGACTGTGTGCCTTCCCCAAAGCTTTATCCTCCTTTAGCAAAATTAAAACAGGCAAAAATAAAAACATAGCCAAAGAGCTTGAGGGATGGCTGAGCAGGTAAAGATGCAGACTGCCAAACCATGTGACCTGAGTTCAAGTTCTGTAATTAACATTGTAGAAGAAGACCTCTGAACTGCCTCCCACAAGTTGTTTTCTGACCTCCATACACATGCAGTAGTACCCACATGTATGCACAAACATGCTACATAAAAAAAAGGTTTAATAAAAGAAGCTACATTAGAATTCACAGGCACATAGTCTTACTCAAACTTTCTCAAGTGATGAGAATTTAATATAAGTGTGTGTGTGTGTTCAAAAAGTGAAATTGAATCTTATCATAGAAACTTGAGTAGCAAGATTGTATTTCCTGGTATCTGTATGGTACAGGGTCTGGGTTTGGATCTGCTATTTATTTTCTGTATCTCTTCTCTCCCTGGTACCACATGGTTTCAGTAGCTACATCTAAAATACCGTGTTCTTGGAGATCAGAATAAGAAATAGCTGCTTATTTTTAATTTCTTTTTAAAATTAGGATATAGAATATTAGCTATCATGATGTCATTTTTGAACAAATGCATTTAAGTAGATTCTTCTTCCTCTTCACCTACTTTTCCTTTAGATTTCAAGAACTTTGTTACTGTTTGTTTTTTTGTTTTTTGAGACAAGTTTCTCTGTGTAGCCCTGGCTGTCCTTGAACTCACTATGTAGACCAGGCTGTCCTCAAACTCACAGAGTTCCACCTGCCTCTGCCTCCCTGAGTGCTTGGATAAAAGGCATGTGCCAAGATTTCAAAAACTTTTTACTGAAAAAGACAGGATTGATCTTCGGACATGAGGAATACATATAAGGTGAAGGTGTAGAGATAGAAATAACCAATGGTCTATTGAATGGTAAGCAATGGAGTTTGCCAGGAAAAGAAGTGCAGAGGCTTAGAATAGAATTATGAATAAAATTCTATCTTTTTAATTTTTAAAGCTTTATTCAATGTAATTATTCTGATTGCACTTTAAAATAAATTTGACATTTTCTAATAAAAACCATTTATTTTCAGCAAAGCATTCTTCAAAAATGTATTCTATTGACCTTTGCTTCAATTTAGTTGAAGAAACTAGAGCCCAGCTTTCACCCAGCCATCAAGCTTATCTAGTGAGGCATGGCATTAGGTCATACATGGATTAATAGCATAAGACGCTCCCTACCCTTAAGATTTGCTACTTATTTGGAGGACAAAAATAGGCACATGTATAAAAGGTTCAGAAATAAGCACTTGGAAACAATTGTCACCAGGTACTGTCTTGCATAACACCAAAGCGCTGTACACCATTACTTCAACACAGTAACCCCCATTAGATTTCGTTGATTCTTATTTTTTCCATGTTTTTGTGTTCCTTATACTGCACAGCTGCAAAGACACCTAATTGGTTATGAAATTGAAATGTCAAGACGAAGATTTACGTCTCTCTATCAATTGTACAACCCATCCCTATCCTTGCCCATGTTCATTTCCCATGTTCCTCTTTCCAGGAGCACAGAAAAGTTTCCCATGAAAATATATTGTCTATAAAGAATACTTATGCCTTTATAGAAGTCAGGAATGTGAACATAAAAATATTGGATTACCTTTGATAAAGTCACATTAATTACTAAATAATTGCTGGGCCAAAACTTAGTCACGCCTTGCAAATAATAGTTATATGTTGTCATACATACCGGCAAAAACTTACTAGTTTGTACAAATTATCCTGGAAATGGAGGTTCCTAAGGTGACAGTTACAATGGTATTCAACAAGATCTCAATCTGCTTTGGGGTACAAAATAGTATCACCTTAATACTTTTGAATATCCTCCAGAAAGAGACAGATGCACATCTAAGAAGACTATCTCAATTTAATCGCAGACCAGGGATACATTGCCAAATGAATTGAGTACTGGATTGGATGACTCATTTACTAGAATAGCACTGATCATACATATAAATGGGTCTAAAAATGAGGAACTACCTTCACATGAAACCTATATTAATATTTATAAAATGAGTATTTACAAATTAATTATATGACAGTAGGGGTAACAACACAAAGGCTTCTGGAAAGACAAAAGCCTTTATATCTCATGCCTTCACATCGACGTCAAGCTTTTGTACAGATGTGCTTTCATTTGTGCATGTTTATAATAGAATTTAGTATTTGATGTAACCTAATAGCCCAGTTATCTCACTGTAGTCATTCATTACCTCTGGCTCTTTTGTTTTCTTTCGTTTTTTTCCGAGACAGTATTTGTCTGTAGCTTGGGAGCCTGTCCTGGAACTAGCTCTTGTAGACCAAGCTGGGCTCAAACCCTCAGATATAGCTGCCTCTCCCAACCGAGTGCTGGGATTAAAGGCATGAGCCACCACCGCCCGGCCTTACCTCTGGCTTTCATTCTTTCTTCCCCTTCTTCCATGGTTTTCCCTGAGCCTTGGGGAAAGGAGTGATATAGATGTCACATTTAGGGCTGAAATCCCCCAGTCCCATATTCTCTGCACTAGTTGAGTGTCTCTGTATTAATAACTACCTAAAGCAAAAAGAAGCTTCTGGACATGAGAGAACTGTCATACAAATGAATCACAGTAGCTGGGTCTCTATGCACGAAATCTATGTAATAACAAGCCAGCCAAAATCTCAGCATGGAAGGGGGTGGAGTTCACTCTAAAATCCTATTCCTAGCTGGGACACCATTGGCAGTTGATGGGTGCTGGGAGAGAAAGTCAGTTCTTCAGAAATGTGGCCACTGTTATGCTGCATGTGCCCCAGTAGACAGCCCCACACTCAGGCACACATTGGCAGTATGTAGGGGGAGACAGTTGATTAAAGAAAATATCTCATGCAGTTGGGAAGGAATGGTTGTGGGGAGACATACGCTAGAGTATGAGGGTAAATTTAATAATGTTCTTTTTCAAAACATAATTAAATTCTAAATGGTTCAAAAGTAAAAATGAGCATATAATTTTCTGTTAAACATTTTTTTCCAGGAACCTTGGGTTAAGAATGCTTACAGTGAAGGCAAACAATATGCTTTTAGTTCAAAACAATGCATTATAGTACATTCACAGCAGGAAACATTTCACAACAGCAGACAATAATTTGAAGGTAATGAAATTGGCAACTGAAAAATAGTGCTGAAACTAAGGTCATGTTGAATGCTCAGTTGTTTATATGACTTCTCTTAGGGCTGTTTGAGAGATGTGACATTCACTTTTAACATTATGACTTGAGTATATAATAAACCCAACAATAGCCAGTTTAAAAGTTCGTGTTTGGATAATTAAATAGCCAGTTTGGAGTCAGAAAATTATTAAATCATCTGTCATGTTTGTTCTCTGTCTTTATCCCTTTACTTCTGGTTCTCTTTTTTAATATCCGCATGTCATTCATTCCTCAAGCCACCAAGTTACTTTGTTCCTTTACAAGAGGTCCATTTCCCTTCTCTGTATATCATTAAACTTTTCGGTAAAACCTTGTGGGCTTTCTTTTGGAACTCTGACACTGTTTGCTAGGCCATGCTCTTTCAGTCGCCCGTGTTCTCATATTTACGCTTACCTTTTTTTCGTGATACTTGTCTGACCTCCTTTTTGATGACCACTCACTGTTCCTTGTGATGATTGCTCAGATAGAAACAGCTATTAGGTAAAATGGAAGAATATACTTAATAACAGATGTATTTGTATAATTTTAGTATAAAATTAATAAAGAAAGCATAAATGCATCTTGCTCTTCTAGCTCCAACATTTGCTGTATTCTCTGAAAGACATGCTGATAACTACGTTTTATAATGGTAGAAAGCCATTAAAGTTGGAGTAAAGGAAGGCATGCTCCTCTCAAATGCCTCTATTAGTTAACCACGTGAACTTGGAAGAATAATATAAATTTCCCATGCCTCATTTTTCCTCATCTTGTATTTAAATGTATTTATTTATTACACCCACAACTTTATAATACCAATAACTTACCATGTCTTATAATGAGAATGATGATGGGATGATAAATAAATGGAATGATATTTGCACCTCTCTCTGTCGGAGAACTGAAAGTAATTAAATGCTGTAGAAACCATTTACTAAGAATGTCTGAGATCCGATCTGTTCTAGATTAATTATATCCGAATTTAGATATCTTAATTTCAAGTGTACATAACAATTTTTAAAGCCATGTTAGCTCATAAATTATCCTACATAGTGTGGGATGCAAAGTACAGTAAGAAGCAAGTTTTAAAAAATTTCCTGTGCCCAACTATTATGCATAATGTAAAATTAAGTTATTCATAAAATAAACACATTTTAAAAATCTGTCATGAAAGTATACATCTTATGTTAGTATACTGTCCTGATTAGTTGCTGCTATACACTCAGCTATGCTCCCCCCACCCAAATTGTTATGTTGAAGTCCTAGCTAGAAAGAAAACATGATCCTGCTACTCTAAATACCAATATGACTGTATTTGGAGATAGGGTTTAGGGGAATAATTAGGTCTAGATAATGCCAATATATTTCACCCTCATGGGAGAATAATGCACTTATGAGAAGAGACTCACTCTTCCTTCAACATAGGAGGACATGACAAGAGGCCTGCCATCTGCAAGCTAAGAATAAACCCCTCCCGAAAAACCAATGATGTCCGCATGTTGAAGTTTAAACTTCAGTCTCCAAACTGTGAGAATATAATGTTCTATTATTCAAGCCATGCAGTATATGGTATTTTGTTATAGTAATGTGAACTGAGATTATCTATCTATCTATCTATCTATCTATCATCTATCTATCTATCCATCTATCAATCTATTTTATTTAAATATCTAGTTCTATACCCGCTCCCTGTATTTTGGATATTTAGTAAAATTATGATTTTTAGTTTTATTGTCACTTAACAACTGCTCTAATTATTTACAAACTAGTGCTTGTTTATATTTCCACTATACAAATTAAAGAATAGAACACATATTATTTGTATGCAATTTAATACATTAAAACTTTTAATGTCCACTAAAACTAATAATAATTAAGAATACCACAATGCATGTGTTCACCATCAAATCCCTGTTTATAACCATGTAATCATCATTTATAACTCATTTCCTATATGATGTTTGCATTCAGTCAAGGAAAATAAATAATGCTCACTCTCATGCCATCAAAAAATGCCTGGAGTAAAATAAGCATTCCAGCTACTGATGAAACTTTGAATTTTTATTGTAGTAAGATATATGTGCCATAAAATGGGTGATACGGACTAATTATAAGCTTGCAGTAATTTGAATTGTGTTTATGCTGTTTTGCAACAGATATCTAGAACTTTTCATCTTGTCTATATATGTTTATCAAACCTGTTTTCTAATCCACCAGTTCCAGAACTAACAAATTCTTTTATTACAAAGTTCCACTACTTTAAATTCTTTATATAACTGCTATTAGCACTATTTGTCTTTCTGAGTCTGCATTATTTCTCTTGGTAAAATACCTTCCAGTTCTATCTGTGCCATTACAAATCGTAGGATTTCCCTTATGGTTAAATAAAATCCCATTGTTTCTATATATCACATTCTGTTTAGACCTTTATTTGTGAATGGATACGTGGGATAACATCATATCTTTGCTACAATGACTATGGGTGTGCCAATATGTTTTGAAAAATCCTGTTTTCAACTACTTTATATAAATTTCCTTACGTGAGATTGCTGGATCATAAAACAACCATTTTTATTGTTTGGAAACTTTAATATTGTTTTCCATAGCATCTGTACCAGTTTATATTCTAACAGCATTCTTCAATGACTTTTTTTTATTTCCTGAATATTTAGAATGCACCTCTTACTGGGAAAAAGAGACAGTTCATGGTGGTTTTTGTTTACTTTTCCCTGAAGAGCCATATTGAGTACCTTTTCGTATATCTATATTGGTCATCTGTAGAGCTACTTTGGGAAAATGTCTATTCGACATATTTTATCTATTCCTTTATCAGGTCATTCATTTTTACTATTGACTTGACCCATGGTTTGAATGAGAATATCCCCTATTGGCCCATATATTTGAATACTGGGCCTCTAGTTTTTGGAACTGTTTTGAGAAGGCTTAAGGGGTATGACCCTATCAGAGGAGGTATGGCACTAAGGATGGAAGGGTTTTGAAGTTTCAAAAGCCCATGCAGACCCGATCTCTGTCTCTGTTTCTGTCTCTCTCTCTCTCCCCCCACCCTCAATTTCTGTGTCCAACCTGCAAACCTGTATAGCTACTGTTCCAGTGGAATGTCTATGCTCCTCACTATCATGGTCATGGACTCACTCTA
The DNA here is from genome assembly GCF_037038515.1 of Microtus pennsylvanicus. Classification (NCBI taxonomy): domain Eukaryota; kingdom Metazoa; phylum Chordata; class Mammalia; order Rodentia; family Cricetidae; genus Microtus; species Microtus pennsylvanicus. The sequence continues at coordinate 49,205,720 of NC_134601.1, forward strand.
AAGCTGTAAGCAAGGCCACAATGAAACAACTTTTTTATAAGCTTCCTTGGTCATGGTATCTCCTCGCAGCAACAGAACAGTGACTAAGACAATTTGTATGCATTCCATATATATTATGCATTAGAATTCCTCATTAAATATGTACCTTGGAAATATTTATCCCATTGCATAAGAATTTTCTATGTGTTCAGTGTTTTCCTTTGTTACATGAGATGAACAATAATTTAAAAGTCATTTCAGAAAAAAATTATTCTTCATATATTTCTACTCATTTGACTTCTATATAAACTTTTTTTGTGATTTTTAGGATTCTAGAATATATGTGTCCATTATACATTTTAAATTTTTTTTCATAAATAGAAATATTGTATAAATTGGTTACATCTACATGTTTTATTTTGAAGAATATAGGTATATATTTACAGCAGATATCAAATTATAACAACATTTTTGCAGAATGTAATTAAATTTTTAATGGGCAAGGCGCATTCAAGGATATATATTCATGGCCACAAAACCTCACTCCATGGCCCAGATAATACTCTTATGTCATTGTATAGAAATAGAAATGCATTATATAACATATTGTTCTTTCTATACATATTTAATTTGCTCTCCTTATATTATTAAATACCATGAATGTTTCTATATGTATACATGTCAGTATAATTCTTTCATTTGGGTTTTTATTAGAGTATGATTGGAAAGCATAAAATTAAATATATTTAACATACAAAGCATGACATTTTGTTTAACTTGTTTAATAGTCCTTATGATATTGTATAATATATACATTTTCGTGCATATACTTATTTTAAACTCACCCTAAAGTAACCTAGACTGGACCCAAACTTACTATGTAGTTGAGGATAACCTTGAACTTTTGTTGTTCCTGCATCTACAACCCGAGTGCTGGTGTTGATACAATGCTGAAGATCAAACCCAAATCTTTATGTATACTAGGCAAACATTGTGTCAGTTGATCTTCATCCCCTTTATTCAGATTTTTGAAACCAGATTTAATATCCACAAGTCATTAGATGTTGGCATACCTATGAAGCATTATGCTATGTGCTTATTTAATATGACCAATTGTTACAGCTCTTTTACTGAGTAACATATGCACTGTTACTATTTGTAGAGTTACTAAGCCCCTCTCCTCATAATTATCAATTGTTTTAACTCTGAAGTGCATTTAGGAAAGAAACATCCCTACATATGATTCATAGCTTAAATAGATCTATTTTATTTTGATGATATTTATTTGAAACTATCTTGGCATTCTCCATATAGCAAAAGATTGACGTCATGAATGGCAATTGCTCCATAAAAAAGAATTTATTTCTCCACATAATATTCCATTAGTAAATATGGTTAGATGTTCACAGAACCATATGCAGAAAAGAGAAATCACAGTTGTAAATGGCTCACTTGTCTTCTTTGAGCCATTATCTTTTTTGGTACTTTCTGGATTGACTTCTAATAAAAACTGCACTCCAAATAAGTTCAAGTTGCTATGAATTGCCTTTATTATACAGGTACTAGTGAGCTTAGGACATTTGCTACAGAAAATCAGAAAGAGAAAATGAATTATTTTTGTTGAGCAAATTAAATTGTGGTACAAATAAAGTAACCTATTAATAGATTTCAGTTTAAGTTACTCCATGTTGAAATCAGAGTCAACCTTTTATCTCCATTGGTTACAATAAAGATGAATGGCAAGTGCAATGTAAACAAAATTAATGTGGTTTCCTTAGAAGCCCAAGAGAGATGGCTGAGTACCAGAAAAAGAAGCCAGTTTAATGCCAATGTACCAAAGGCCTCGAACTAGCTGCTTCTTCCCTGCTCTGAGACTCTTATTTTTAAATCTCAAGATAGATACAATCCATAATTGTAAAATGTTCTGTCTTCCAAGAGATGACAATTATTTATATACCCTAGAATAGTGTTCACACTATTAATAATTGCTATTTTTCAAATAGTCTAATTCTATAGCATAATATTTATATGAATAAAAAGTATAATATGAGACTAGAGGAACAATAAAATATTAATAATATGAAGATATACTAAATGAAACTACTAGTTTCTCCATTGAATATAGATAGATAGATAGATAGATAGATAGATAGATAGATAGATAGATAGATAGACACATAAATAGATAGATACATTAATGCTGTGTTTTTAGGCTTTGGTAAAATTTAAGATCTTCGTTGTCATTTTTTTCTCACCTGGGTTACAGAAAGAAGACTGTTTTACACAGTCCCTCAATGATTTGTCTTCCTAAAATAACCATAGCCACAGTGCCCATAATAATGAAGAGTTAGGGACAGCAATTAATAAAAACATCCACTGCCACCAACCCTGAGAACCTGAATTTGATCCCCAGGACGTAGGATTAAATGATAGAACTGACTGCCAAAGGATGTACTCTAATATACTCCAACCTCTACATGTGCACCATGACATGCATGAGTACGCATGTGAGTGTGCACTCTTTATAGAGACAGAGGGAGGGAACTTTTTCTTTTTTCTTTTACAAGTATATATTTTAACAGACAATAAAATTTGTAGAAGCTGAACCATCAAGAAATGTGAATATATATCAGTCTTCTTTTAAAATTATCAATATACTTTAATTTATATATAACTACATTACTTTAACCCCTTCTTTTCCTCCACCTACCCCTTCCAACTATCCTCTCTCAAATCCCTTTCTATACTGCTGACTCTCAAGCTTATAGCCTATTTTATTTGATTATTATTGTTATATACATATGTGTGTGTATGTATGTGTATTATCCATAGATATATAAATACTACCTTCTGAGTCCATTTTCGTTATTTGTGTGTGGTGGTGCCTTGAATGAAAATGATTCCCATAGGGTAATAGGTAGTGGTGCTATTAGGAGCTGTGGTTTTTGTTTTTGTTTTGTTTTGTTTTTTTAGTAGATGTGAAACTTGTTGGAGGAAGCATGACACACTGGGAGTGGGCCTTGAGATTTCAAATGCTCACACCAGGTCCATTGTCACTCTCTCTTCCTGTTGCCTGCTGATCTAGATGTAAAACTCTCAGCTACTTCTCCAGTACAATGTCTGCCTGTGTGTCGCCATGTTTTCTGCCATGATGATAATGGAATAAACCTCTGAACTATAAGCCAGCCCCAGTTAAATGTTCTCCTTTATGAGAGTTGTTGTCATCATGGTGTCTCTTCACAGCAATAGAAACTCCAGCTAAGACAGTGTATTTATAGTTTCAGGAATAGTCAATCTGCATTGGATAAACAATAAGAGATTCATCTATGGGAGGGCCTACTTCTCCTTTTCCCAGCAGTCATTAATTACCTGTATTTCTTTGTCTAGGGCTGAGATTCATTGATATTTTCCCATTTCCACATAAACATATCCATTAATATTGATATTGTTCTAGTCTTGTTTATGCAATTTCTAGCATACTGTTTCACCACATGGTTCTTACAATATTTCTGGCCCCTCTTCTGCAATGTTCCTTGAGCCTTATATGCAGGAAGTGTGATGTAGAGGTATCTGCATTATGTCCAGGTTCTTTTTTCAGTTTTCACTGACTTTTTTGTAGGAAAAATGGATTTCAATTGTAAGTGAATAGATTTAAGAATTATGACATTAACTATATAAATAACTAGCTATAGCTATGTTAGCCACATGTAATAAGTATTATGTTTAACATTTGAAATATAAGCTTGGCTGATGCCTGTGCTTTTTACATGTAACCTAAAATATCATCAATATGCCATGTATTAAAATTCTATTTGGATACATGGTGAAGCAAGATTATTACATGATGACAAAACTGATCAGACATTATTAGCTCATAATATAGCAACTAGTCTTAATGTCAATATGATAAACTCTCTGCTTATGTATCTACTATGTAAACTGTGCCTATGGGTCATTATACTTCTAAGTCACAGTCATAGTTTGTTACGTGATGTTTTATATGTACTACTTTTAGATGTTGTGAACATTCTGCCACTTTGCGCAGACATCCAAACTCCTACCCTCATGGAGTCTCTCTTATACTTTGAGAAAACTCTTTGAAAAGCAGTTCTGATTGAAGCTCGGTCCAGTGAATAAAGCATCAGATAATATTTGTGGAAGTCTTTGAGGGATATAGATGAAAGGCGCCTCCTAAATACAAAGCACTAATGTTGTATTCATGGAAATGCTCTCTTCACATTTTTGCTCTAATAGCTAAGTTTTGAGGTATTGTTGAAATGGATACTTTCAACAAGGATTCATACTCTAAATTAGTAACTATGTGAGATATGGAAGATAATACATCCAGAGCCCTCAAATGAGAAACATGAAGCACAACTCGCTATCTGGAGTAAAAGAAGCTGAGAATTTTTTTTTAAAGTTAACCAATAAAGGGTATTCAGAGTGCTTAGAGGAAATGTAAAGGATAGACATCAGCAATTCCTATATTTACTCATGACTTCAATAATAGCTTTGTATAACTATTAGAAGAAAGGGAGAAGGTAAAAATTTTAGAAAGAATTTTAACTATAATGGAGCAATTGTTAATAACCAAGTATCTTGAAACCAAGTATATTTCATGGACTTGGTAGATGGCACCTGAATTTTAGAAATTTTATGGTGTTCAGAAATTCATCACTCATCTAGTGCACATCTTTCCAAGTGTTCTGCAAAGGCACACATTTGATTCTCGCAATTTCACATATGAGAAAACAGTGATTTGAAAGATTTATTTGCTCTTTGCCAAACTCATAGTAAATGGCACAGTTATTATAAAAAGTCACGTTGATCTGATTCTGATGTCTATGACTAACTACAGCATCACTTAGAAATGTCACAGTGTACCCAGTAAGCTCGAGTTATGTAAAGATGGTATCTTTTTATATACATTTTCACTAATCCTTTGAGAATTTAATATATAATATATTGATCATGTCCACTCCCCTGCCCAAAGTCCTCCTAGATCCACCACTGGTTTTGTAACTACCTATCTTTGTATTGTCACTAAAAAAAATCCAGCTCCATTAGAGCTGGCTATATACTCTTGCATGTGTAGCAATGTACTGCAACATTTTCCACACACTAGAGGCACACCTTTAAAGAAAATTAATCACCCCACTCCAGGAAGCTACTAATTATCAACAACTACTCAGCTAGAGGTGGAACTTTATGACAATTTCCCAACTCTGTGTTATGATTTTGTCTGGCTTCCACTTGCTCGGGTCTTGTGCACGTCATCACAATTTCAGGGAGTTTATATGTGCAACTGCCAGGAAATATATGTCTGGAAATCACTGTTTCATTATAGCCATCCGTTCCCTCTGGCTATTACAATCTTCTATAAGTAAGTAATCTTCTCTAAAGTCATAATAAAGAATGTGTGGTATAGTTGATCTGCTTTACCCCAAAGAATAGAAACCAATATGCTCATTTCTTCATTCTGCAACAGCATACAAATGTTCTATAACTGATTAGGTTAATTTCTGTTTTCTTTTACTTTCCACAATTAGTGTTAATGGTCATAAGCAATGATAGCATGCTACTAAGGTTTTAATCCTGCATTTAAAGATAGATATTAGCTCGATAATGAATTACATTTGAATTTGTTCTCTGTATACCTGTAGGCAACTTGATAACCAGTAGGAGACCATGCCGCAGGTTTTGATCAAACTTGCCAATAGAAGCCTTTAATTAGAAACAAATGTGACATACTTGGGTTCTGTATTGTGTTTCCTGATGATCCAAGGTCCTGTAATGCTGCCAAAGTTAGGATTTGAAGAGCAAGAAGTTGAACAATAAGCTTGAGTGACATGACTTCCTGAGAAACAGAATTATGTTTTAGGCTGCAGTTTCCAATCACCAACGAAGATGAGAGTACACACAGTATCAATACCATAATTTTATGTTACTTGATGCTGCTGGAAAACCATATCAAAGTGTGAGTGAAAGCTTGACTTTATAAAGGGCGAGGGAAGTAACATGGGTCCACGTGCACACCTGAATCCTGATTTAGTTTCTGCTTTCCACAATGCTTTTTTGACAGTCAAAGAATAAGCAAACACAAAAGCAAAGTTGAATCAAATCCAGGTTGTAATCAGGACCATCCATGAATTTAAATCACTTTGTGGTTTAGGCACGTTTGGACCGTCAGCAAGGAGCTTGGGTACAGCCACTGAGTTAAGACTCTAGAACTCTCTTTTAGTACTTCACAAAATCATTGTGTCTAATGCTGTGTCCCTCTTAGTATGTCATAAATAATAAGCACAAATATTGCCTTGACTATTTTCTGAAATTATATTGAAATGAATATTGAAAATTAACTTGCTCAAGAGATTTTCTTGAATGAAACTTATATCTATCACAACTATGAAGTCTTTTATTAATTTATAGGAGTACCACTAGTGTCTTTACCAGCATAATATATATTCATAATGTCTTCAAAACACATTCTCATTTATTCTTATGTTCATGTAATTCGGTTTTTCCCCTTGAGATGAGCTTTTTTTCTTCAGTTTTTCAAAGGTATGTAAACATTCTATTAATCTCAATGGTGGGAGGTGTCCAAGATTACAACTGGTCAATACACATTGAATATTACTTTACTATCTTCCCCTCATTTGCTTATTTTGATGAGCATTTTTCACTTGATCCACTAAGAGAAACATCCATATCAGTACGACTCCTAACTGAGCTATTTTCTTATTACTTCATTAGCTTTCTTTCTGTTAGTGAATTCTCAAAGCAATAGATAAATAGTTTGAAGCTGCATATGGTAAGATATCGCTACAAAAGAATTTATCAGATAACATTTATGTATTCTGGATGGTGTGCATCTAGAACATTGTATCTCTTTGGAGAGCCATAAAGATGTAGTCAATTTGGAGGGTGTCTGTGGAGATGAGCAGTAGTATAATTGAAGGGAAGAATTGGATAGTGAAGGAAAAATAAAACAAGTTAAAAATGCATAGCTCACCATAAACCATGCTTATAAGATAGGCTTAGTGATAGAACTTCATAGATCCCCAAGTTGAAATCTCAGAAAACAGCTCTATTTAGTCTCTCACTAAAACTGTTGAAAAGAGGAAATGAAAAGTTGTAATAATGGAAGAATTAATCAAAGGACATTAAAGGTTTAAAAAAACGCTTTTCAGTTACAAATTATGTCCACACACTTTAAAAACAGCTAGTAAAAAGTGAATAATACAACCAAATAAGTTATCAGACATCATAAAACAATTGCTAATTTTTTGACAAAAGGAAACTTGGTTGAATACAAACTTAAATTTTTAAAGTTGAACAAATTAATTACTTTTGATCCTTTCTCTTGATCCTCTTTGTGTAGTAGCAGCTTGTGTTTCAGCATTCCTCCATTGCATGGAGGGGGGATGAGGGTTTGGGGTCAGAGTGGGACTTGTAGCTTTTAGGGTCCTATGGATGGGATGGGGTTGTTGGTGCATCCTACCTGTAGGAAATTTGCCTGGTGGCTGGCTAAAGAAGCCAAGGCAGGTTGGGGAGGAGCTGGGGTTTTGCCTTGGTATGGAGGACCTATAACCCTATTGCATATAAATATAAGTTAGACCCGATAAACGTAAAAATGATTCAAAACCAAATCATATATAAGCATAATTCATGATAGGAAATCAGAGCTTTATCCTTTATACAGAAGTGTTACTTTCTTTCTCATAATTCTTTTTTAACTTAAAAAAAAACTGTCTTTTTTGTCTTACATACTGATCCAATCCTACTCTCCTACTCACTCTCCTCCTTCCATTTTCTCTAACTTACCCCCCTTACCCCCATCCACTCCTCAAATTGCTTTGAGGAAAGACCAAGGCCCTCCCTACTATATCTAGACTGAGCAAGGTATCCCTCCAAAGAGAATGGGTTCCAAAAACCCAGTAGAAGCATTAGGGATAAATATTGGTCCCACTTCCAGTGTAGTGACCCTGGAGGCTGCCCCAGTCATACAAATGTCACCCACATTCTAAGAGCCTAGTTTGATCCTATGCTGTTTTTTCCCTGTCTGGCTGAAGTTGATGTGCTTCCATTAGTTCAAGTAAGCTGTTTCTGTGGGTATCCCCATCATGGTCTTGACCTCTTTGTTCATCTTCTCACTCCTCCCACTCTTTGACTGGACTTTGGGAGCTTAGTCCAGAGCTCCATTTTGGGTCTCTGCCTCTGCTTCTATTAATTGCTAGATGAAGGCTTCATTAAGCCCACTGTGTGTGTAAGATCATCTTATCATTATATGAACATATGGATAAGAAAATCAGCTATTAAAATGGTTTATAAGTTCAGTATTTTGCCTATGTCCCTTCACTAGTCTACCCAACCCTTTCCTTCTCAAGAAGTCAAATTCAAATGTAGCTGAGAATTCCAGTATTAGAGGTGTTTCCTTCAATTTATTCTCATTTATCCTTCTTAAATCCATAAATTATCTCCGAATTTCAGGTCTCTCTTTTAACGAGAAATCACAAAATGCTGGTATAAAATAATTTTTCCAAGAATCAGAATAAAAATAATCTTGCCCATTAAGTGGGGAGTGTAAGTGTGTGTCTGTATCTGTGTCTGTGTCTCTGTGTGTGTATTTCAGTTAATCAGTGAAGCAAATTATTCTTTCAGATCTTGTGGCTCTGATTCTTACTGGGGATAATTGGCTGCATTGGTCTACAGGGTATAGAGAACAGAAACAAGGAACTGGGCTCAGTAAGTTTGTGGGTATGACGGAGACAGCTCTCCGAGACTTTGGTGAATCCACTAATCTTTATTCCAGAGTATAGGAAATATATAGGATTGGAGAGCCTAGGGTCAAACCTTAATTTGCATTAAGTGGCATGGTCTTGTCATAAGGCTTCATATATGTCAGCAGGCTCCAATATCAAAGCTCCTAGTATAAGTCTTAGTTATTTTTCAGTAGGGGAGGCTTTAGCAGGGATCTGTGCCAAAGGTCCAGCTAAAGATAAATCTGGCTTATAGGCATAGAGACAGTGTTTCGATAAGATCAGTCCTCCTGGGCCCAGGGACATTTTCCAGATAAAAGCAGGTAGAGAGCAGGAAGTCTCACTGGAGAGGGACTTTGTAGAGCTTTGGAAAATGCTTCCAGGCCTTGATAGACTGTGACCTCTGAGTAGCAAGGCCTTCCAATAAGATCTTATGTATATTGTTATAACAGTGCCCTATGTTCCAATTATGCAGAATGGAAGCCTATTCCATGCCTGAATTCCTCTACACAACTCTGCTTACTATTGCTAACAGGTTCCCTTTGTCCCTAAAATTGCGTTTAAGGTATAACTGTAGAGTACAGGAATACTTCTCTCACCAAAGAGACAAGCATGGATGATCGGGAATGATATTTATAACCAGAATATTTGCTTTCAGCTTTTAAGGAGTTTGTGTAAAAATAAAATCTTCTCTAGGCTTCCCTGGTCTCTGTATTTTGTTAATATTCTTGAAGCTCATCTTTTTGTTATGATAACTTATGTTGTTTTTCTTTCTGCAACTATTAATACACTATGCTCTCATTAATTAACATATTATAGCTTAAAATGTTTTTCTTAAAAGTTTAGAAATGGCATACAGGGAAAGTAAGATGGAGCCACAGACAAAACTGCACCATGAATTCATTTCTTCCCTTTGCAGTATTTATTTGACACTCTGGGGTTAGGCAAAGTAGAACCAAAGTTCTTGATTTGTGCTTTAATGTTTTAAATTCCATTTTAACAAATAACAGTGCAGTAATTTTTATGCATTGCTTTTTGAGCAAATATAAGATGACCATTTATAACAGTGCAATATAAATGAAGCCCTGAAAATGAAAACCATAAAATTCTAGAATATCTGTTATTAATGTATTAAGCGATTCACTGACAAGTAATCCAGGACTTTCCATTAATTGCTTTTCAATAAATAATGATCTTGAGTATTGAAAATAACTTATATACCTACATGTAACTTTAGCTTCAGTGTAAAGTAAATATTAAACATCCAGAGATAATTTTTGCTGTTATTTTATTTTATTGAGTCATTTTTCTCTGTTTCCCTTCCTCTTCCCTCCCCTCCAACCCTCTCCCGTGGTCACCATGCTCTGAATTTACTCAGAAGATCTTGTCTTTTTCTACTTCCCATGTAGATTAGATCCATGTATGTCTCTCTTGGGGTTTTCGTCTAGGCTCTCTGGGATTGTGAATTGTAGGATGATTTTCTTTGCTTTGTGTCTAAACGCCACTTATGAGTGAGTACATATAATATTTGTCTTTCTGGGTCTGGGTTACCCCACTCAATATGATGTTTTCTAACTCTGTCCATTTGCCTGCAAATTTCAAGATGTCTTGTTTTTATGTTTTTTTTTTTTCTGCTTCGTTGTATAAAGGTACCACATTTTCCTTATCCATTCTTTGGTCAAAAGGGCATTTAAGTTGTTTCCAGGTTCTGGTTATGACAATGCTGCTGTGAACATAGTAGAGCACATGTCCTTGTGGTACAATTGAGCATCCTTTGGGTATATACCCAAAAGTGGTATTGCTGTGTCTTGAGTAAGGTTGCTTTCTAATTTTTTAAGAAATCGACATACTTACATCCAAAGGGGCTGTACCAGTTTGCACTCCCACCTGCAATGCAGGAGTGTTTCCTTTACCCCCACATCTTCTCCAGCAGAACTTGTCACTAGTGTTTTTCATCTTGGCCATTCTTACAGATGTAAGATGGAATCCCAGAGATAACTTTTATATTTTCTTTATGGTGTACTTCACTAGCTAAAAGTAGAATCCAAGGGATCAATGTCATCATAAGGTAAAACATGACAATTGTCTATGTCATGTTTTATGGTATATACTGGATGATAGAATTTCTGTTAAGAACACTCTACCACTTATTTTAATTGTTATTTTCATATGTTAATATACAAAGACATTTGAGATCCCAAACTATACAATAAATCATGGTTCTTTACAATTCTACTTACATTAAGGATAATTTCTTTTTTTTTAAATCAAATACATTTTTTTTATTTTTTGGTTTTTCGAGACAGGGTTTCTCTGTAGCTTTGGAGCCTGTCCTGGAACTCCCTTGGTAGACCAGGCTGGCCTCGAACTCACAGAGATCCGCCTGTCTCTGCCTCCCAAGTGCTGGGATTACAGGAGTGCGCCACCACCGCCCGGCTAAGGATAATTTCTTATGAGAACACATAGTTTGGCTCCAGTAGACATGCTGAAATAGATAAGGGAACCCCAAGAGGCTTCAGCCCTACACAGAGAACTACAGTAAACTGAGGAGTGCTGTGAGTTGGAGAAATAGTCTTCTCCAGGAAAAGCACGCCAATTGGTTATCCGACACTAAATGGTCAGCCCTGAAAGCATACATACAAGTAACATTTTGTAGACTGGGCAGATTATATTTAGTTATACATATGCAAGTAACAACAGTTAAAATAAAAGGATGGCATGAATTTGAAAGAGAAAAATAATAGGAAGGCTTGGAAGGAAGGAAGAAATATTACAATAAAAACAAAAGAAAAAGTCTAAAAAGCATATAGAATTGCCAGTTTGGAGAAATGGTGCAAAGGCTCAGCAGCTAAGTCTTCTAGCAGTTCCCACAGGGAAAGTAAGAATGGTGGGTGCCCTTTGGCAAGTACAGAAAGTTAAGTGAACAACACTTCTCTCACTTCCTGTGTGTTTCTAGAATTTTGTTTTATTCAGATATCAGATGGGTTTTTTGATCTTGGGAAAGATAGCTTAGTGGCAAAAAAGAATCAATGTTTGTCTAACCCAGTTATGGCAATTTATTCATATATTTGTATTTTCTACTGTTGGTCTGGGATGGTCACATACCAGAGAGCATTCTGATGAAATTTTTAGGAAATATTTTCTTTACAGTAAAAAGAAATGAAAAACAAAACAAAACAAACAAACAAACAAAAAGAGTACTTGTGGCTCTTATGGTCCACATCAGACACCTTTCAATATGAAATGTTTTACCCTGTTCGATATATACACATTTCCACATACACACATGCACGCACACACACATGCATACGTACAAACACATACAAACTAAAATAAATCTTTAAATTGTCGAATTAGTTTGAAAATATAAGCAAAGATATAGTCTATATTTTTACTACCAAGAAAATTATGTAATTTCATTGCTTCAGTAATTTAAGCATAACATTTACTACTAGAGCTCTCTCCTTTCTCTTGTTTGTAAAGTCCTACTTTCCTCCTCTTAATCTTAATTGGAGAGTTGATTGAGTTAGCTAACAAGCCACTTATAGGCAGAAATATTGACTATTATGCTTAAGATTGGGTAATTCCACTATGTAAAGGCAATCCAGTGCACAACACAGCAAAGGCAGGGAAAATTGAACTGTGGGCATGCTGCTTTGTGGAGTTTTTACTGACGTTTTCTAGTTAAGCCTGTCAGACAACAGGAAAGGAGCTGATTGAGATTTAGAAACTAGACTTTCTGGAGGTTGATCTCTTGCTTTGAAGGTAAGCATAAGAAAGCCTAGAGTACAAATACAAGTTTCAACATAATCATTTCAGATGATGGGAGGTATTTCAACACTGACCTTCGCTTCTGGTGGTTTTGACAAAGACCCCCACACAACTAACTAACTAACTAACAAAAATTAGCAATAAATATTATCTTACTTGATTGCTTAATGAAAGGCTCATCCATACTCTTCAAAGAGATATGCTTTACAATGGTGTCAGAGGGCTGTGGGAGCATAGAGAGTTTGCCAATCCAGAACCGAATTGAACTCATTGTAATTTATTGGTAGCCTATCCCGAGAGATTCTGTGACACCTTTCCAGTCATCTGCTCAATTGTGAACTCTTCTCTGTCTTCCTCCTGTCTCTTTCTGATCTTGTATGCTTCTGCATTATACACATGCCCGTACAAATAAATAAATATTAGCATTTTTGAAAGTATAATACAATTATATTTCTCCCTTCTCTTTTCTCTCTCTGAACGATTCCATACCTGCTCTTTCAAATTTATGGTCTGTTGCTTTCTTTAGTTGTTTTGTTTACTTTTTTATATTTGTTAAGTTAAAGCCTCTTGGAATTCTACTTATCCACTTTGGCATGTCATAGGTCAGCTCTTAAATACATTTTATTTTTCTTCCCCAAATATTGGTTTACTAAACAGGCAAATCTAATTTTATTAAAAACTATAGGTACAACAGGGACTGGAGAGACAATTTGGCAGTTAAGACCTGTTTCAGAGGACCCATGTTTAGTTTCTATTGCCACATGGTTGCTCACAACCATCTGTCACTTCAGTTCCAAAGGATCTGACACTCTCTTCTTTTTGCTGTAGGCACCAGGCACACAAATGGTGCACAGATGTACATCCAGGAGAGATACCAATATACATAAAATAAAAATAATTAACTTATAAAGACAAAATTATAGTTGCATTTATATTAAAGAATTATTCTTCCATCTGGGGAAGGGATAAACTATGCTTGTTTACTCTCTTTCCTTCAAAAAAACAAATTTTTCATCTTTTCAATCTTTGATCCACTACCAGTAAATTTTTTTTTCAAGTTTACTCTATTTATTAGTAAGGACGGAGTAGCAAGCATTTTCATAAAAAGATAAGATATTGTATATAATACTACTTATGGAAATTTCCTAAATTGCCCTTTATTTTCCTAACTTGCTTGCATGTTTTTTGGTAAATCTCTTTCTTTTTTTTTTAATGAAAAAATTTCCGCCTCCTCTCCGCCTCCCATTCCTCTTCCCCTCCCCGTACTCATCTCCCCCTCCCCCCATTCCTCTTCCCCTCCCCCCATTCCTCTTCCCCTCCCTCCACTCCTTCCCCCTCCCTCTCCAGTCCAAAGAGCAGTCAGGGTTTCCTGCCCTGTGGGAAGTCCAAGGTCCTCCCCCCTCCATCCAGGTCTAAGAAGATGAGCATCCAAACAGGCTAGGCTCCCACAAAGCAAGTACATGCAGTAGGATCAAAACCCAGTGCCATTGTCTTACAGTATATTGTAAGTTTGAAACCGCAAGTGTCCATTGGCAGATATACTTAAGATTAACTTGTTGATTAGCGATCACTATGAAGTTAATAGATAGCCCTAACATTCAAATTTATGAACTACCTCCTCACAGGTTACAACAACTCATTGTGATAAGTAAATGATTTAATCCTATAAATTAGACATATATATTTGGAATTAGTAGCAATGGTTAATACTAATAATAAACCTCCTCTTCCTTGAAGTCCATTTCCTTTCAGTTCCTTTCCAACCTAAGAGAACAGCTCAGAAAGCAACACCAAGAAGCCTTATAATTAGTCTTGAGCGACCTGACAAAAGTGATTATGGCAATAATCCTTGGAGTGATGTTCTTTGCACATGTACATTATGACAATTTTTATAGGAATTTTTCAATACTGCCTCAAAAGAATTTAGCAAGGTAGTTAGACTTTAAATATGAACATGTCAATAATCCATTACTCAGAATCTTTGGTGTCTACCTGTTTCAAAATTTCAGTATTTTTATCTGATCTTACAAAGGCAATTTTAAACACACTGTTCATTGCATAGTACTATTTGTTAGAGCATAGGCCAATAACTCTTAAGGAAATTCACTAGTTTTTCCCCAGTCAAATGTATGAAAACTCATTTAGTAAAAGATAATATGTTTGCTTAAACTATAACACTTTGAGTCATGTTTTACCACAAAAAGAATTGAAACAAAAACCTGTAGTAATATGAGCGGTGGGGCTGCGTCCCCAAACACCCCAGCCGCCTGCCCTGCCTGGCTTTACCCGAAATAATTACACGGACACTTTATTCTTTTAAACACTGCTTTGGCCCATTCCTATCTAGCCTCTTCTAGGCTAATTCTCACATATTAACTTAACCCATTTCTAATCATCTGTGTAGCGCCCCTAGGTGCGCTTACCGGGAAGATTCTAGCCTAAGTCCATCCTGGGTCGGAGCTTCATAGCGTGCGTCTTCCCTGGAGCAGGTAGCATGGCGTCTCTCTTGCGTCTGCTCCGGAGAAGAGAGCTGTGGAGTCTGACCTCACTTCCTCTTCCTCCCAGCGTTCTGTTCTGTTTACTCCTCCCACCTAAGGGTGGGCCTATCAAATGGGCCTAGCAGTTTCTTTATTGCTTAACCAATGAAATCCACAGATTGATATATGACACTCCCACATTACTTCCCCTTTTTCTGTTTAAACAAAAAAAGGAAGGCTTTAACCTTAACATAGCAAAATTACATATAACAAAACAGTTATCAAGTAAAAGTTACATCAGAAACATTTATACATATAACAAAATTGACCGTAAATCTCTATCAATAAAGCAAAATCTATACTAATGCAAATTATTCATGTCTATATCATATCCCCCTTTAAATGTAAAAGAACATTTATAAACTATATTTGGGAACATGGGCGCAGTTTTTTCTCTCCAAACTGCTTCCTGCTGAATGGGGGCGTCGTTAATTAGGTCTTTCATGGTATAACCTGTGTGCTAGTTTCATCTCAGTTGGCAGTTGAGCAAAGCAATTTTCTGAAGATGTTCACAGCAACCCTTCAGGAGGACGTGGTCCATCATACCAAATCGGGATTGAAGAAATGAACAGGGTCTCATCCTCTGTGAAAACAAAACAAGAAACTCCTTTCCAAAGCATCATGTCCTTAGATCCAAATTTCGAAATCGTAATACCCTTATATCCATTCTGGTTTAGCTTGGCAGCCCATATAATGAAATATATCTCTGTACTTAGCTCCTTCACAGTCAAAAAATTTAAAGAAAACACAATGTACATAATCCAGATTCTCTGTGAATTTTTCATTTTTACGCGGCTTATTTTTATTTATATCTATAACTATCTGTACTCTGTCTCTTTAAAGACTTTACTTTTACTTTTTTCTTTTTAAACCATTAACTTTATTTTCTGTATTCTTTTTCTTCTCTCTCCCAAGCCTACGTACATTCATCCAACAGTGTGACTCATTTAGTGGTCTGAATCTGTCCTATTGTGAATCTACAATTTTTTACTATCCAGGAGCACTTTTGATTTGCGCCTTTAAATCACTAGGCGCTTAAGAATCTAAGCTGTGACATTCCTACGTTAACTTTTTGCTTTTTGAGCGTACATCTGTAGACCAGGCTGTCTTTGAACTCTCGGAGATCCGCCTGTCTCTGCCTCCCAGGCATTGGGATTAAAGGCGTGCACTACTACACCTTGAACTCACAGAGATCTGTTTGTCTCTGCCTTCTAGGCACTGGGATTAAAGGCGTGTGCTACCACACCTTGAAGTCACAGAGGTTTACTTTAAGAATTTTAACTTTTAGTCTGCATATATTTTTAACACACAGTAAACCATTTAGAAATTTTCATTGTCTTTGAATCTCTCTTTACTGCATATCTCTCTTTTTCTGACCACAAGAGCCTTTAATTTTCCAAGCAATATCAGTAGGACTAAAGGCGTGGCTTTGCCAGCTAGATCCAGTCCATTCCTTAGCTTTCCAGCCTCATGGCTGAGGTATTGGCTGCAAGGTCCCTGCCAGCCAGCGAGCTACAACAGACAACACTCAAGTCCTCTCTCTGTAGCCGGCCCTCCTGCCTCAAACAGTCAGAGTTTGCCCTGGCAGGATGGCCCAGAAAGCCGGCATTTTTAAATGGCGCAGCTTTTTTCCTGCTACGGCTAAAAACCGAAAAGCATGTGTTCAGCTTTTCGTCAACACCGTTTAAGTGTTTCGCGACAGGACCTCTTAATGAGCTGCAGGGTTTTGCAGCTAAAGCTGAGTCAGGAAAATTTCAAAATGGAGGACGAACCATTTTGTGCTAGCTCCATCACCAGGTAGGAGCGGCACTCAGCACTTTAATTCTGAGACTGAGCGTGCAGCACAGAAATTCTTTTCATCCAAGTAACATCCAAATCTGACACGCAGAGCACTGCGCAGTCTGAAAACACGTCTCTGTATGGCGGCAGGAATCCGCCATGCTCTTCCGCCTGCCTAAGCCTGATTCGGCCGTCTGCCCAGGTGCAGGCGGGGAGCTCTGAGTCATCGTCATGGTATCAGAGCACTCTCCTTCCGATCCCAAGCGGGAACACAAACATAAAGCCAGAGTTTGCACTGGCGGCACAGCCCCAAGAAGCTGTGCTTTAAAATGACACAGCGTTTTTTCTGCTGCTGTTGCCGAATCAGGAAATCTCTCTACAGCACGCCACCAACAAACAGCAAAAATCTGTGTTAAATGCTCTCTTCCTTATTTTTAAGCCTTCTCAGGTTTTTTAAGTGGGTTTAGTCCATCACGTCGGGCGCCATTTGTAGTATTCTTTATAAATTCTTTATAAATTTTTTTCAGCATTGCAGATTGTGTAACTACCCCTTGAAACATAGACTCGGCCCAGGAAATAGAAATACAGTTTCTGACTCATTGTGACATTCTCTAAAATTATAGGAATTTATCTATCCCCTTTTCCAACATACACAGCACGATATATTTGGGTAAAAACATATCTGAGAGATCATTATCACAGTATTACTAAAGTAAAGAGTGATCAGTTTGAAATAGAAATATTTTTAAAAAATGATCATGTTTCCACTTTGGTTAAATTTTTCAAGACCAGCAGTATAGTTGACATAATTTTAATGCTGGTAATATTTATTTTAACAACAGAAGAAAGTTATTTTTCATGTATAGTTAATAATGTTACATTTGTTTTGAAAATATTAATTTGTTCCCTTGTTATTGGAGGCTTTAAAATAGTTTAAATGGATGACAAAATTTTTGTTTCCCACCTTTTGGTATCAAGCACTAGATGAATGAACAATAGTGCATACAGCTGAATATCACATAAAAGTACACAAGATGGACATATGATTTCACACACCAACTCACCATGTGTGTTAGGAACTTTGTCTATGCACACCTGGCATTAGAAATACTGTCCTAGTCAAATAATCCTCCTAATATTTTCTAATGTCGCATTCTTTACAACCTTCCAATGCCCATTTTCAAAAGCAGATTTCAAATATTTTTGAAAGCAAAATGTCACACTTTGTTTGGCATTGTGTATTTGAATTATAAAAAGGTAGAGAGAAATGATTGTTCTTCACGAGGACCTGGTTGAATGCCCAGCATCCACATATCAGCTCACAACTGTCTGTTACTCATGATCTGACACCCTCATACAGACATACATGCTGGCAAAACACCATGGCACATAAAATAAAAATAAATAAATGATTTAAAAACTATACTATCACTCTTACTAAGCACCTTCTTTAATATGTCACTAGTTTTTCTCTTGGGGGGGGTATTGCACTGAGTACTAGTTCTTCTGTTTAACATGACAAAATACAGGACAGAAACAACTTAGGAAAGGATTATTCTGTCTTATAGGTCCGAGGATACAGACTCTTAACATGACAAGGAAGGCATAGCAGTACAAGTAGAAAGTGGCTTGGCATGTTGCTTCTACTGACAGGAATTATAGAAAAATATATAATTTAGCACAACTCCCTTCTACCTTTTCATTAAATACATAGTCTCAGTCTAGGAAATGGTGCCACCTATAGTTGGGTGGTTCTTCACTTAATAACTAATGTAGATAACTCCGTACAGTTATCCACTGGCTTGTCTTTTCCACAATTCTAGAACTTGTCAAGCTGATAATTGTCACTAGCCATCACATTCTCCAACATAATTTTTCATATTTTCTCACATATGTAATTTTCATAGTATCATGAATTTTAGAAATGAATATAATACCTTGTAGCAGAACTCACTGCATATACTAATGAAATGTGAGAAACAATACATCCAAGTAGACATACTGTAATTTCTGCTGAAAGTTTTATCTAGCAATGATTCATATTAAACATTGTCTGCAAAATGGGTAGGGGAAGATGCATGCTGCCTTCTTTCTCACCTTTTGGAGAAAAAGTAAGTGCTGCTTTTACAGCATATACTCCTACCAACAACTCTGCCACAACTAAAATACCTTAGATCTACAGCTTGAAGAAATTTCCCCACTGAGAGATTATTTTACCAAGTTATTTTGGGACCTTAGAACTGAAATTGGTTCATTTCTAAGTATATTATATGAATTAGACCTTGCCATCCAAAAACTTACTTTACTTTCAGAAAAGCTTTAGAAGTATGTCTGGATATTGATATTTGTGTAACCATCTCTCCACCCTATCACCCACTTTGCATCTTTTTCTTGAACACTGGACTACCAAAAGCATTTGAAAGTGAGTGCATGAGACTCCAAAGCTACTGGAATTAGTGCTCTAGCGCTCATGACAATGAACACTAATGTATTTTTCATTACTGTTTAATGTTGGGAAATCCCATTTCACAGAGCCCAAGGATTAAATTGCTTCATTTGGAGGGAACAAGTGCATTCCCTGTCTTTTTCCTTAGATAAAAGAAAAGAAGACGAACAAATCTGAGATCATTTGCATTTCTTAAGGGTTAAGGCTTGCATACAGTCTACCAAGAACAACATTTCAATACTGTGAAAACATTTAAAAATATTAACATTAGAAAGTCTCTGCATATGAAATACTAGAATAAAAATAAATAGTAAAATTGATTAATGTACATATGTATATCACTAAAATATGCATATTTAATTGTAAGTGTATATACATATATCAACATATACATATATTTTAAAGGTGATTTACTTTGCAATTCTACCTACAGCAGAGGTATTATATCATTATTGCATTTTTAATTAAATATGGTTTCATCACTATTCATAATATGCTATTTATAAGCATTTGAAGGAAATTCTGCAAACAATAAAACTAAATGATTATGAGTGATTTTCCTTTTAACAATACTACTGGATGATAGCTTTATTTTGAATAACTTTTAAAAAATAGATAGCTGTGTTGTAGGCTAGTGGATATCATGTGTCTGTTTGGAGGTGTTCTAGTCATGAGCTCTGTAGGAGGAAGCCACTTATTGGTTCTGGCTGCTCATCCCCGAAATAATCACACAGAAATTGTATTAATTAAATCACGGCTTGACCCATTAGCTCTAGCTTCTTGTTGGCTAACTCTTATATTAATTTAACCCATTTCAATTAATCTGTATATCACCATGTGGCTGTGGCTTACTGGGTAATGTTCCCAGTGTCTGTCTCTGGTGGCTCCATGGCTTTTCTCTGACTCCTCCCTCTTTTCTCCCAGCATTCAGTCTAGTATTCTCCACCTAACTCTGCTCCACCCTGCCCTACTCTGCTATGGGCTCAAAGCAGTTCTTTATTCATTAATGGTAATCACAGCATACAGAAGGAATTCCCACATCAGAGCTCTAAAATAGATCTTTCTCTGACTATGGAAAACCACCATGAATTCTCTTTTCTTTACATCATTAAATACTTTCTTACAGGTAATTTTGGATGCCAAATCTATGCCATGTCAATATTACTATTGACATATTGTGGGAGCATTATTTAAAATGCCTCTTTTCAGATAGTATTGTTCTTCCCCAGAGTCTTAAAAAAATACTTTCAAGGAAGAAACATGTCTATCTATGAACAACCAACTAGATATTCAGTAGAGGCATCAGAATGATACCCAAAGAAAACACTCAAGGAAATTCTTTGTGTCCAATGAATGAATCAAAATCATTTCTATCAAGCAAATCTTTGGGACCTCGCTTTATAACAGAACTGTACTAAACACTTTATGACATATAAAAGAAGCAGAAAATGACACTTCACTGTAGATGGAAGTTTCTGTCCTACCCAGTCCCATGCCATTCAGTTCTAAAGAAAGACACAGAGGCTTATAAACTATAAACTGTTTGGCATATTAGCTCAGGAATATTATTAACTAGCTCTTACAACTTAAATTAACCCATAATTCTTGTTTATGTTTAGACACATGGCTTGGTACCTTTTATCACTGAGGCATTCTCATCTTGCTTCCTCTGTATATGGGTTGTGACTTTATCTCTGCCTTTCCTCTTCCAAAACTTCCCCTAGTCTGGTTGCCTTGCCTATGGTACCTGCCTGGCTACTAGCCAATCAGTGTTTGATTAAACCTACATGAGTAACAGATCTTTACAGTGCACAAAAACATTATCCCACAACATTTCCTCCTTTTTACTTTTTAAAAAGGAACCCTGAATCTAGTCTCCTTTGTTTAGTTTTTTTCTTGTCCATTTCTATAACAACTTGTAACCAACATGCTAAACAAAGAGAAACATCCATAATCATGTTTTAGGAATGTGGGCATAGTTTTCTGGGCTACTTCCTGCTGATTGGAGACACTGATAATACTATGGGGACTCAAAAAATTTAGGATTATGGCTGAATCCTGACTGGAGTATTTTGTGAGGCTGGATAATCTCAGCCATCAATCTTGAGACTATTCTGGATGTAAATCTCAGAGGAAACTGCAACAGAGGTGCTCTGAAACATAGAGTAATCTGGGCTATCCACTCCTATTGGGGTTTTACAGAGAGTCTTCCTTGATCAAACCTTATTTTCCTTAATCTGAAATGAATCTACAGCATCTCATTTCCTGTGAAAACAAAAGTGAATCCTCTTATCCAAAGTAGCATATCTTTTGTCTTAAATGTTGAAGTCAATGCATGTTCAAAATTTATAGGTTGAATTAATCCTGTAGCATTTATAATCAAATGTCTTTTAGTAGCTGTTGCTCCTTCCTCAGCAGTCAAACAATTCCAAGACAACAATATCATACAATATCCAGATTCTCTGTATATTTTCCATCTTTATGTGCCTTTTTATATACTCTATTTCTTTTATTTGTATTTTTTTAAATTTTGGTTTTTTTGAGACAGGGTTTCTCTGTGTATCTTTGATTCTCATATATCTTACTTTGTAGAACAGGCTGGCCTTTAACTCACACAGATCTGCCTGCCTCTGTCTCCCAAGTACTG